>NC_084565.2:16507500-17107500 GCF_033978685.3 Nerophis lumbriciformis
TTCATCTGGCCAAGATCTTCAGCCCTTACTGGATCGGTTCGCAGACGAGTGTGAAGTGACTGGGATGTGAATCAGCACCTCCAAGTCCGAGTCCATGGTTCTCGCCCGGAAAAGGGTGGAGTTGGGGAGGAGATCTTGCCCCAAGTGGAGGAGTTCAAGGACCTCAGAGTCTTGTTCACGAGTGAGGGAAGAGTGGATCGTGAGATCGACAGGCGGTGCGGCGTCTTCAGTAATGCGGACGCTGTATTGATCCGTTGTGGTGAAGAAGGAGCTGAGCCGGAAGGCAAAGCTCTCGATTTACCGGCCGATCTACGTTCCCATCCTCACCTATGGTCATGAGCTTTGTGTCATGGCCGAAAGGACAAAATCACGGGTACAAGCGGCCGAAATGAGTTTCCTCCGCCGGGTGGCGGGGCTCTCCCTTAGAGATAGGGTGAGAAGCTCTGTCATCCGGGAGGAGCTCAAAGTAAAGCCATTGCTCCTCCATTTCGAGAGGAGCCAGATGAGGTGGTTCGGGCATCTGGTCAGGATGCCACCCGAACGTCTCCCTAGGGAGGTGTTTCGGGCATGTCCGAAGGAACATGCCCAGGAAGACCCAGGAAACGGGAAGCTTATCTCTCCCGGCTGGCCTGGGAACGCCCCACGATCCCCCGGGAGGAGCTGGACGAAGTGGCTGGGGAGAGGAAAGTCTGGGCTTCCCTGCTTAGGCTGCAGCCCCCGCGACCCGACCTCGGATAAGCGGAAGAAAATGGATGGCTGGATGGATGGAGTTATGTTTAAATAACTGTCATAAAGAGTAAAACCTCATTTTTGTATTTGTAAACCTTACCAAAACAACTGATTTTAGTAAAACTCACACAGATTCAATATTAAAGGCATTTTTAGACATTTTGCTTATTTGGTGTAGGAATTATGATGGAATACATTGTTTTTGCTTATTTCGCATTATCTCAGTATTTGAAGAACTTTACTGTCATATTGAGGAAAACAAATACTTTTTGTGTTTGCAAGCCTTAAAAAAGCATATGTTTCGAGTAAAACTCACAAGAATGCCTTATTTCAGGCATTATTAGCCATTTTTTATGTGTAGTTTAGGCATACTTGCCAAGCCTCCTGGATTTTCCAGGAGACTCCCGAAATTCAGCGCCTCTCCCGAAAACCTCCCGGGACAAATTTTCTCCCGAAAATCTCCCGAAATTCAGGCTGATCTGGGTGAGGACAGCCTGTATTCACGTCTGCTTTCCCACGATATAAACAGCATGCCTGCCCAATCACGTTATAACTGTAGAATGATCGAGGGCGAGTTCTTGGTTTCTTATGTGGGTTTATTGTTAGGTAGTTTCATTAACGTCCTCCCAGCGCGGTAACAACACAAAACAACAGCAGTCACGTTTTCGTCTACCGTAAAGCAGTTTGTCTGCCGTAAACAGCAATGTTGTGACACTCTTTAAACAGGGCAATACTGCCATCTACTGTACATGCATATGTGACAATAACATCCAGGAGAGTGCAGTGCACAACTGCGCACACAACAAGGAGACGAAGCAGAAGAACGCGGAAGATACAGCCATGGCGACGCCGACGACGAGTAAGATGAAGAAACACGCTTATAAGTTCCAAGCCGCAGCTGCGATTGGACCTGGATAGCCTCCGGGAAGAAGTAGTGGAATACCAAGTGCTTGGCAGTGAAAATCTTCCTCAGGAAGCAAAGATTGACCGGTTTTTGGCCATGCTCGGGAGGGATGGAAAATTCCAGACTCTCGTGCATTTGATGAAAGCACTTTTGTGCGTGCCACACAGCAATGCATCATCAGAGAGGGTGTTCAGCATGGTTATAAAAATAGTGACAGAGAATAGAACAAGGATGGACAATTCAACCCTTAACTCAACAATGAGTAGATGAGTGTTATGTGTGTGTATATGTGTAAATAAATGAAAACTGAAATTCAAGTATTTATTTTATATATATATATATATATATATATATATATATATATATATATATATATATATATATATATATATATATATATATATATATATATATATATATATATATATATATGTATATATATATATATATATGTCTTATATCTCCTGATGATTGAGGGAACCCCTCATGAAACAGGCCTGTAGAGATGAAGTAGTCTTGTGATTTTTTCCCCCACACATACATATATATATATATATATATATATATATATATATATAGCTAGAATTCACTGAAAGTCAAGTTTTTTTATATATGTGTGTATATATAAATATATATATATATATATATATATATATATATATATATATATATATATATATATATATATATATATATATATATATATATATATACATTTATCATTTAAATACTTGACTTGGTGAATTCTAGCTCTAAATATACTCCTCCCCTCTTAACCACACCCCCAACCACGCCCCCACCCCACCCCCGACCATGCCTTCCCCACCCCCACCTCCTGAAATCGGAGGTCTCAATGTTGGCAAGTATGAGTTTAGGAGTTATGTTTAAATAACTGTCATAGTGAGTGTGGCAGTTACACTGTCATATTGAGTAAAAAAAACTAACTTGTGTCTTTGCAAACCTCACAAAAGAAAAGGTTTCTAATAAAAATCACAAAGATACATTTCTTCACGCATTATTAGACATTTTTCATGTGTGGTTTAGGAGTTATGTTTAAATAACTGTCATATTGAGTGTGGCAGTTATACTGTCATTATGTGTAAAACCTAATTTTGTATTTGCAAACCTTATAAAAACAACTGATTCTAGTAAAACATAGATTCAATTTTACAGGCATTTTTAGACATTTTACATGTATGGTTTAGGAGTTGTGTTTGAATACATTTTTTATTGCTATTTTCGTTAGGGCAAGGCCGACCGGCAGGAGGCCACGGGGAAGACCCAGGACACATTGGGAAGACTATCATTCAAGTACCTTGGGGTGTGGGTGGATATGACGCTGCACGTTTAGTTCCTCTTCCAGCCGTCAGTTGGAACTCTGCCAAAGTTTAGATTGTTTCCTCCGACGCCTCCCGCCGGTGTCCTGACGACACCTTCAAGTCCTGCCGGGAGGAACACTGTGACACTCACCTTTTCTTCTTTTGAGGAAATCCATGTGATTTGCATAAGAATGCAAATCACATGGATTTAATATAAGCTGGACTGGACTGTTAACACAGACCACTTGTACAGGAAAGGACAGAGCTGTACTTCCTGAGGCGACTGTCCTTTGTCCCACACGCCATTAGACTGTACAACTCTTCTCTGGGGGGAGGGGGGCTACTAGGATGACAGGGGATGCAAATCAATGAGTGCAATATTTTTTCAAAACATGGTCACTACTGCCTAGTTTCTCTTTTTATATTCTTATTTTACTGTTATATTTTTATTCTCATTGTTGCTTTTTATTTTTATTCTATTGTAATATGTTTCTATTTTGTTTCAATTTATACCCCCATTATTTACTTTTCACTTTTTACAATTTTGTACACTACTGCTGGAATTTCAATTTTCCTGAGGGAACTCTCCTGAAGGAATCAATAAAGTACTATCTATCTATCTATCTATTTATGTCTCCTGGCTGGCCTGTAAATGCCTCAGGATCCCCCGAGAAGAGCTGGACAAAGTGGCTGGGGAGAGGAAAGTCTGGGCTTCTCTGCTTAGGCTGCTGCCCCCGCAACCTGACCTCGGATAAGCAGGAAGAAAATGGATGGATTTAGTATGACAGTTATACTGTCATATTAAGTAAAAAACTAACTTGTGTATTTGCAAACATTAGAAAAATATTTTTTTTCTAGTAAAACTCACAAAGATACATAACTCAAGGCATTATTAACCATTTTGCATGTGTGGTTTAGGACTTATGTTTAAATAATCGTCAGATTGAGTGTGACAGTATACTGTCATAGTGAGTAAAACCCATCCATCCATCTTCTTCCGCTTATCCGAGGTCGGGTCGCGGGGGCAGCAGCCTAAGCAGGGAAGCCCAGACTTCCCTCTCCCCAGCCACTTCGTCCAGCTCCTCCCGGGGGATCCCGAGGCGTTCCCAGGCCAGCCGGGAGACATAGTCTTCCCAACGTGTCCTGGGTCTTCCTCGTGGCCTCCTACCGGTCGGACATGCCCTAAACACCTCCTTAGGGAGGCGCTCGGGTGGCATCCTGACCAGATGCCCGAACCACCTCATCTGGCTCCTCTCGATGCGGAGGAGCAGCGGCTTTACTTTGAGCTCCCCCCGGATGACAGAGCTTCTCACCCTATCTCTAATGGAGAGCCCCGCCACCCGGCGGAGGAAACTCATTTCGGCCGCTTGTACCCGTGATCTTGTCCTTTCGGTCATAACCCAAAGCTCATGACCATAGGTGAGGATGGGAACGTAGATCGACCGGTAAATTGAGAGCTTTGCCTTCCGGCTCAGCTAATTCTTCACCACAACGGATCGATACAGCGTCCGCATTACTGAAGACGCCGCACCGATCCGCCTGTCGATCTCACGATCCACTCTTCCCTCACTCGTGAACAAGACTCCGAGGTACTTGAACTCCTCCACTTGGGGCAAGATCTCCTCCCCAACCCGGAGATGGCACTCCACCCTTTTCCGGGCGAGAACCATGGACTCGGACTTGGAGGTGCTGATTCTCATCCCAGTCGCTTCACACTCAGCTGCGAACCGATCCAGTGAGAGCTGAAGATCCTGGCCAGATGAAGCCATCAGGACCAAATCATCTGCAAAAAGCAGAGACCTAATCCTGCAGCCACCAAACCGGATCCCCTCAACGCCTTGACTGCGCCTAGAAATTCTGTCCATAAAAGTTATGAACAGAATCGGTGACAAAGGGCAGCCTTGGCGGAGTCCAACCCTCACCGGAAACGTGTCCGACTTACTGCCGGCAATGCGAACCAAGCTCTGACACTGATCATACAGGGAGCGGACCGCCACAATCAGACAGTCCGAAACCCCATACTCTCTGAGCACTCCCCACAGGACTTCCCGAGGGACACGGTCGAATGCCTTCTCCAAGTCCACAAAGCACATGTAGACTGGTTGGGCAAACTCCCATGCACCCTCAAGGACCCTGCCGAGAGTATAGAGCTGGTCCACAGTTCCACGACCAGGACGAAAACCACACTGTTCCTCCTGAATCCGAGGTTCGACTATCCGGCGTAGCCTCCTCTCCAGTACACCTGAATAGACCTTACTGGGAAGGCTGAGGAGTGTGATCCCCACGATAGTTAGAACACACCCTCCGGTTCCCCTTTTTAAAGAGAGGAACCACCACCCCGGTCTGCCAATCCAGAGGTACTGCCCCCGATGTCCACGCGATGCTGCAGAGTCTTGTCAACCAAGACAGCCCTACAGCATCCAGAGCCTTAAGGAACTCCGGGCGGATCTCATCCACCCCCGGGGCCTTGCCACCGAGGAGCTTTTTAACTACCTCAGCAACCTCAGCCCCAGAAATAGGAGAGCCCACCACAGATTCCTCAGGCACTGCTTCCTCATAGGAAGACGTGTTGGTGGGATTGAGGAGGTCTTCGAAGTATTCCCTCCACCGATCCACAACTTCCGCAGTCGAGGTCAGCAGAACACCATCCGCACCATACACGGTGTTGGTAGTGCACTGCTTCCCCTTCCTGAGGCGGTGGATGGTGGTCCAGAATCGCTTCGAAGCCGTCCGGAAGTCGTTTTCCATGGCTTCCCCGAACTCCTCCCATGTCCGAGTTTTTGCCTCCGCGACCGCTGAAGCCGCACACCGCTTGGCCTGTCGGTACCTGTCTGCTGCCTCAGGAGTCCCATGAGCCAAAAGAACCCGATAGGACTCCTTCTTCAGCTTGACGGCATCCCTCACCGCCGGTGTCCACCAACGGGTTCTAGGATTACCGCCACGACAGGCACCAACTACCTTGCGGCCACAGCTCCAATCAGCCGCCTCGACAATAGAGGTGCGGAACATGGTCCACTCGGACTCAATGTCCAGCACCTCCCTCGTGACATGTTCAAAGTTCTTCCGGAGGTGGGAATTGAAACTCTCTCTGACAGGAGACTCTGCCAGACGTTCCCAGCAAACCCTCACAATGCGTTTGGGCCTGCCAGGTCTGTCCGGCATCCTCCCCCACCATCGCAGCCAACTCACCACCAGGTGGTGATCGGTAGAAAGCTCCGCCCCTCTCTTCACCCGAGTGTCCAAAACATGAGGCCGCAAATCCGATGACACAACTACAAAGTCGATCATAGAACTGCGGCCTAGGGTGTCCTGGTGCCAAGTGCACATATGGACACCCTTATGCTTGAACATGGTGTTCGTTATGGACAATCCGTGACGGGCACAAAAGTCCAATAACAAAACACCACTTGGGTTCAGATCCGGGCGGCCATTCTTCCCAATCACGCCTCTCCAGGTTTCACTGTCGTTGCCAATATGAGCGTTGAAGTCCCCCAGTAGAACGAGGGAATCACCCGGGGGAGCACTCTCAAGTACTCCCTCGAGTGAATCCAAAAAGGGTGGGTACTCTGAGCTGCTGTTTGGCGCGTAAGCGCAAACAACAGTCAGGACCCGTCCCCCCACCCGAAGGCGGAGGGAAGCTACCCTCTTGTCCACCGGGTTGAACTCCAACATGCAGGCTCTGAGCCGGGGGGCAACAAGAATTGCCACCCCAGCCCGTCGCCTCTCACTGCTGGCAACGCCAGAGTGGAAGAGAGTCCAGCCCCTCTCGAGAGAACTGGTTCCAGAGCCCTTGCTGTGCGTCGAGGTGAGTCCGACTATATCCAACCGGAACTTCTCTACCTCGCGCACTAGCTCAGGCTCCTTCCCCCCCAGCGAGGTGACGTTCCACGTCCCAAGAGCTAGCTTCTGTAGCCGAGGATCGGACCGCCAAGTGCCCTGCCTTCGGCTACCGCCCAGCTCACATTGCACCCGACCTCTATGGCCCCTGCTATGGGTGGTGAGCCCATTGGAGGGGGGACCCACGTTGCCTCTTCGGGCTGTGCCCGGCCGGGCCCCATGGGCTCGCCATCGTGCCCCAACTCCGGGCCTGGCTCCGGAGGGGGGCCCCGGTGACCCGCGTCCGGGCGAGGGAAATCTGAGTCTCGGTTCTTGCATTTCCATAGAAGTCTTCGAGCTGCTCTTTGTCTGATCCCTCACCTAGGACCTGTTTGTCTTGGGAGACCCTACCAGGGGGCATGGAAGCCCCCGGACAACATAGCTCCTAGGATCATTGGGACACGCAAACTCCTCTACCACGTTAAGGTGGCAGCTCAGAGAGGAGTGAGTAAAACCCATATTTTGTAATTGCAAACCTTATGAAAACAAATGATTCTACTAAAACTCACATGGATACAATATTACAGGAATTTTTAGACATAATGCATGTTTGGTTTTGGAGTAATGTTTATATAACTTTCATATTTTGTATGACAGTAATACTGTCATATTGAATAAAAAAAACTAACTTGTATCTGTACAAACCTTAAAAAATATTTTTTTTTCCAGTAAAACTCACAAAGAGACATTTCTCCAGGCATTATTAGCCATTGTGCACATGTGGTTTAGGAGTTATGTTTAAATAAATGTCAAATTGAATGTGGCAGTTATACTGTTATTCTGAGTAAAACCTAATTTTTGTAAATGTTAACCTTACCACAATACCTGATTCTGGTAAAACTCACATAGATTCAATATTACAGGCATTTTTAGACATTTTACATGTTTGGTTTAGAGTTGTGTTTGAATACATTTGTATTGCTTTTTTCATTAGGGCAAGTCCGACGGGCAGGAGGCCGCGGGGAAGACCCAGGACACATTGGGAAGACTATGTCTCCCGGCTGGGCTGTCGAACGCCTCGGGATCCCCCGAGAAGAGCTGGACGAAGTGGTTGGGGATAGGGAAGTCCGGGCTTCTCTGCTTAGGCTGCTGCCCCTGCAACCGGACCTCGGATAAGCGGAAGAAAATGGATGGATTTAATATGACAGTTATACTGTCATATTAAGTAAAAAAAACTAACTTACAAAATATATTTTTTCTAGTAAAACTCACAAAGATACATATCTACAGGCATTATTAGCCATTTTGCATGTGTGGTTTAGGAGTTATGTTTAAACAACTGTCATATTGAATGTGGCAGTAATACTGTCATCATGACCTAATTTTTGTAATTGTAAACCTTACCAAAATACCTGATTCTGGTAAAACTCACAAAGATTCAATATTACAGGCATTTTTAGACAGATTACATGTTTGGTTTTGGGGTTATGTTTATACAACTTTCATATTTAGTATAACAGTTATACTATCATATTGAGTACAAAAAACAAACTTGTGTCTTTGCAAACCATACAAAAGATCATTGTTTTAGTCATTTTGCATTTGTTGTTTAGGAGTTATGTTTAAATAACTGTCATAGTGAGTAAAACCTAATTTTTGTATTTGCAAAAACCTTACAAAAACAACTGATTCTAGTAAAACTCACATGGATGCAATATTGCAGGCATTTTTAGACATGATGCATGTTTGATTTTGGAGTTGTGTTTATATAACTTTCATATTTAGTATTACAGTAATACTGTCATATTGAGTAATAAAAACTAACTTGTGTCTTTACAAACCTTACAAAATATTTTTTTTCCTGCAAAACTCACAAAGAGACATTTCTCCAGGCATTATTAGCCATTTGGCATGTGTGGTTTAGGAGTTATGTTTAAATAACTGTCAGATTGAGTGTGACAGTATACTGTGAGTAAAACCCATATTTTGTATTTGCAAACCTTACAAAAACAACTGATTCTAGTAAAACTCACATGGATACAAAATTACAGGCATTTTTAGAGATAATGCATGTTTGGTTTGGTTTTGGAGTTATGTTTATATAACTTTCATATTTAGTATGACAGTAACACTGTCATATTGAGTGTCGGTACAAACATTACGAAATATTTTTTTTCCAGTAAAACTCACAAAGAGACATTTCTCCAGGCACTAATTGCCATTGTGCATGTGTGGTTTAGGAGTTATGTTTAAATAGATGTCAAATTGAATGTGGCAGTTATACTGTCATTATGAGTGAAACCTAATTTTTGTAATTGTAAACCTTACCAAAATACCTGATTCTGGTAAAACTCACATAGATACAATATTACATGCATTTTTAGACGGATTGCATGTTTGGTTTTGGAGTTTTGATTATACAACTTTCATATTTATACTGTATATTACCATTGAGTAAAAAAAACCTAACTTGTGTCTTTGCAAACCTTACAAAAGATCGTTATTCTAGTAAAAACTTAGACTTAGACTTAGACTTTCTTTTTATTGTCATTCAAATTTGAACTTTACAGCACAGATAAGAACGAAATGTCGTAGTGCAGGATAAAAAAGCAATAAGGTGCATATTTCGATACATAAATATATATAAATAATATATAAATACTATATATATATATATATATATATATATATATATATATATATATATATATATATATATATATATAATAAATAAATATATATAAATATATATAAATAGATAAATAGATTACTGTGCAGATAAATATATTGCACTTTTTCCACATGCGCCCACGTTTATGTATGTTATATTGTTTATTTCATTCCAGCGAGTTAATTCATTTTGAGGGGAGTTGAGGAGATAATTTAATTATGATGCGTTCAAGAGTCTTACGGCCTGAGGGAAGAAGCTGCTACAGAAGCTGGAGGTTCTGCTTCGGAGGCTGCGGAACCTCTTTCTAGAGTCCAGCAGTGAAAACTGTCCTTGGTGGGGGTGGGAGGAGTCTTTGCAAATTTTCTGAGCCCTGGTCAGGCAGCACTTTTTGCGATCTCCTGGATAGGAGGAAGAGGAGTCCTGATGATCTTTTCCGCCGTCCTCACCACTCTCTGGAGATACTTCCAGTCTGAGGCACTGCAGGCTCCAGTCCAGACAGAGATGCTGTTGGTCAGCAGGCTCGCTATAACAACGATACATCTCTCCAAGCATTATTAGCTATTTTGCATTTGTTGTTTAGGAGTTATGTTTAACTGTCAAAGTAAATAAAACCTAATTTTGGTATTTGAAAACCTTACAAAAACAACTGATTCTAGTAAAACTCACACAGATACAATATTACAGGCATTTTTAGACATAATACATGTTTGGTTTTGGAGTAATGTTTGGCGCAGTGGAAGAATGGCCGTGCGCGACCCGAGGGTCCCTGGTTCAATCCCCACCTAGTACCAACCTCGTCATGTCCGTTGTGTCCTGAGCAAGACACTTCACCCTTGCTCCTGATGGGTGCTGGTTAGCGCCTTGCATGGCAGCTCCCTCCATCAGTGTGTGAATGGGTAAATGTGGAAGTAGTGTCAAAGCGCTTTGAGTACCTTGAAGGTAGAAAAGCGCTATACAAGTACAACCCATTTATTTATTTATTTATATATAGTATGACAGCTATACTGTTATATTGAGTAAAAAAAACTAACTTGTGTCTTTACAAACCTTACACAATATATTTTTTCTAGTAAAACTCAAAGAGACATTTCCCCAGGTATTATTAGCCATTGTGCATGTGTGGTTTAGGGGTTATGTTTAAATAAATGTCAAATTGAATGTGGCAGGTATACTGTCATGAGTAAAACCTAATTTTTGTAATTGTAAACCTTACCAAAATACCTGATTCTGGTAAAACTCACATAGATTGAATATTACATGCATTTTTAGACGAATTGCTTGTTTGGTTTTGGAGTTATGTTTTTACAACTTTCATATTTAGTATGACAGTTATATACTGTCATATTGAGTAAAAAAAACAACTAACTTGCGTCTTTGCAAACCTTACAAAAGATCATTATTCTGGTAAAGACTTAGACTTTCTTTTTATTGTCATTCAAATTTGAACTTTACAGATAACACAATTTCGTTACATAAGCTCATGGTAGTGCAGGATAAAAAAGCAATAAGGTGCATATATAAATAAATAAATATAAATAATATATAAATATACATATAAAATAAATAAATATACTTAAATATATATAAATAAATAAAAAGATTACTGTGCAGATAAATATATTGCACTTTTTCCACATGCGCCTACGTTTATGGGTGTATGTTATATTGTTTTTTGTTTATTCCAGCGAGTTAATCCATTTTGAGGGGAGTTGAGGGGATAATTTAATTATAATGCGTTCAAGAGTCTTACGGCCTGAGGGAAGAAGCTGGAGGTTCTGCTTCGGAGGCTGCGGAACCTCTTTCTAGAGTCCAGCAGTGAAAACAGTCCTTGATGGGGGTGGGAGGAGTCTTTGCAAATTTTCTGAGCCCTGGTCAGGCAGCGCTTTTTGCGATCTCCTGGATAAGAGGAAGAGGATTCCTGAAGATCTTTTCCGCCGTCCTCACCACTCTCTGGAGAGACTTCCAGTCTGAGGCACTGCAGGCTCCAGTCCAGACAGAGATGCTGTTGGTCAGCAGGCTCTCTATAACAAAGATACAGTTCTCCAAGCATTATTAGCTATTTGCATTTGTTGTTTAGGATTTATGTTTAAATAACTGTCATAGTGAGTAAAACCTAAATTTTGTATTTGCAAACCTTACAAAAACAACTGATTCTAGTAAAACTCACAGATACAATATCACAGGCATTTTTAGACATAATGCATGTTTGGTTTTGGAGTTGTGTTTATATAACTTTCATATTTAGTATTACAGTATTACTGTCATATTGAGTAAAAAAAAAACAACTAACTTGTGTCTTTACAAACCTTACTAAATATTTTTCCCAGTAAAACTCAAAGATACATTTCTACAGGCATTATTAGCCATTTTGCATGTGAGGTTTAGGATTTATGTTTAAAATATTGAGTGTGACAGTAAAGTCATAGTGAGTAAAACAAACTAACTTGTGTCTTTGCAATGCTTACAAAAGAAAATGTTACTAGTAAAACTCACAAAAGATACATTTCTTCATGCATTATTAGAAAATGTTAATGTGTAGTTTAGGAGTTATGTTTCAATAACTGTCAAATCGAGTGTGGCAGTTATACTGTCATTAAGTGTTAAACCTAATTTTTGTATTTGCAAACCTTACAAAAACAACTGATTCTAGTAAAACTCACATAGATTCAATATTGCAGGCATTTTAGACATTTCACATGTTTTGTTTAGGAGTTGTGTTTGAATACATTTTAATTGCTTTTTTCGTTAGGGCAAGTCCGACCGGCAGGAGGCCACGGGGAAGCCCCAGGACACATTGGGAAGACTATGTCAGCCGGCTGGCCTGGGAACGCTTCGGGATCCCCCGAGAAGAGCTGGACGAAGTGGCTGGGGAGAGGGAAGTCTGGGCTTCTCTGCTTAGGCTGCTGCCCCCGCAACCCGACCTCGGATAAGCGGAAGAAAATGGATACATTTAGTATGACAGTTATACTATTATATTGAGTAAAAAAAAATAACTTGTGTCTTTAAAAAACCTTACAAATTATATGTTTTCTAGTAAAACTCACAAAGATACATCTCCAGGCATTATAAGCCATTTTGCATGTGGTTTAGGGGTTATGTTTAAATAACTGCCATATTGAAAGTGGCAGTTATACTGTCATTATGAGTAAAACCTAATTTTTGTAATTGTAAACCTTAACAAAATACCTGATTCTGGTAAAACTCACATAGATTCAATATTACAGGCATTTTTAGACGGATTGCATGTGTAGTTTTGAAATTATGTTTATACAACTTTCTTATTTAGTATGGCAGTGATATTATCATATTGAGTAAAAAAAACTAACTTGTGTCTTTGCAAACCATACAAAAGAACATTTTAATAAAACTCAAAGATACATCTCCAGGCATTATTAGCCATTTTGCATTTGTTGTTTAGGAGTTATGTTTAAATAACTGGCATAGTGAATAAAACCTAATTTTTGTATTTGCAAACCTTATAAAAACAACTGATTCTAGTAAAACTCACATGGATTTAATATTACAGGCATTTTTAGACATTTTGCATTGTTGGTTTAGGAATTATGTTGGAATACATTTTTATTGCTTTTTTCGCATTATCTCAGGATTTTAAGAACAATACTGTCATATTGAGTAAAACACTACTTGTTGTGTTTGCAAGCCTTAAAAAAGCATATGTTTCGAGTAAAACTCACAATAATGCATTAGTTCAGGCAATATTAGCTCATTTTTATGTGTAGTTTAGGAGTTATGTTTATTTACTGTTATATTGTCATGGTGAAAAAAACCTAATTTTTTTTATTTGCAAAAATTTCAAACACAACCGATTCTAGTAAAACTCACATGGATTCAATATTACAGGCATTTTTACAAATTTTGCATGTTTAGTTTAGAAATTAAGATTGAATATATTTTCATTGCTTTTTTTGCATTATCTCAGTATTTTAGGAATATTACTCACATATTGAGTAAAAAACTACTTTTTGTGTTTGCAAGATTTGAAAAAGCATATGTTTCGAGTAAAACTCCGTAGAATGCATTATTTGAGGCATCATTAGACATTTTGCATGTGTAGTTTAGGAGTTATGATTAAATAAATGTCATATTGAGTGTGACAGTTTACTTTCATAAAGAGTAAAACCTAATTTTTGTTTTTGCAAACCTTACTAAAACAACTGATTCTAGTTAAACTCACATGGATTCAATAATACAGGCATTTTTACACATTTTGCATGTTTAGTTTAGAAATTATGATTGAATACATTTTTATTGCTTTTTTCGCATTATCTCAGGATTTTAAGATCATTACTGTCATATTGAGTAAAACAAATACTTTTTGTGTTTGCAAGCCTTAAGAAAGCATATGTTTCGAGGAAAACCCCCAAGGATCCATTATTTCAAACATTATTAGCCATTTTGCATGAGTAGTTTAGGAGTTATGATTAAAAAACTGTCATATTGAGTATGACAGTTTACTTTTATAGAGAGAAACACCTAATTTTTTTTTTTGCAAACTTTACTAAAACAACTGATTCTAGTAAACTCACATGGATTCAATAATACAGGCATTTTTACACATTTTGCATCTTTAGTTTAGAAATTATGATTGAATACATTTTTAGTGGTTTTTTTCGCATTATCTCAGGATTTTAAGAACATTACTGTCATTCCATCCATCCATTTTCTACCGCTTATTCCCATTGGGGTCGCGGGGGGCGCTGGAGCCTATCTCAGCTACAATCGGGCGGAAGGCGGGCTACACCCTGGACAAGTCGCCAGCTTATCGCAGGGCCTAAAAAAAATACTTTTTGTGTTTGCAAGCCTTAAGAAAGCATATGTTTCGAGGAAAACTCCCAAGGATCCATTATTTCAAACATTATTAGCCATTTTGCATGAGTAGTTTAGGAGTTATGATTAAAAAACTGTCATATTGAGTATGACAGTTTACTTTTATAGAGAGAAACACCTAATTTTTGTTTTTGCAAACTTTACTAAAACAACTGATTCTAGTGAAACTCACATGGATTTAATATTACTGGCATTTTTAGACATTTTGCATTGTTGGTTTAGGATTTATGTTGGAATACATTTTTATTGCTTTTTTCGCATTATCTCAGAATTTTAAGAACATTAATGTCATATTGAATAAAAACTACTTTTTGTGTTGGCAAGCCTTAAAAAAGCATATGTTTCGAGTAAAACTCACAAGAATGCATTATTTCAAACATTATTAGCCATTTTGCATGAGTAGTTTAGGAGTTATGATTAAAAAAACTGTCATATTGAGTGTGACAGTTTACTTTCATAAAGAGTAAAACCTAATTTTTGTTTTTGCAAACTTCACTTAAACAACTGATTCTAGTAAAACTCACATGGATTCAATAATACAGGCATTTTTACACATTTTGCATGTTTAGTTTAGAAATTATGATTGAATGAATACATTTTTATTTCTTTTTTTGCATTATCTCAGGATTTAAAGAACATTACTGTCATATTGAGTAAAAAATACTTTTTGTGTTTGCAAACCTTAAGAAAGCATATGTTTCGAGGAAAACTCCCAAGGATCCATTATTTCAAACATTAGCCATTTTGCATGAGTAGTTTAGGAGTTATGATTAAAAAACTGTCATATTGAGTATGACAGTTTACTTTTATAGAGAGAAACACCTAATTTTTGTTTTTGCAAACTTTACTAAAACAACTGATTCTAGTGAAACTCACATGGATTTAATATTACTGGCATTTTTAGACATTTTGCATTGTTGGTTTAGGATTTATGTTGGAATACATTTTTATTGCTTTTTTCACATTATCTCAGAATTTTAAGAACATTACTGTCATATTGAATAAAAACTACTTTTTGTGTTGGCAAGCCTTAAAAAAGCATATGTTTCAAGTAAAACTCACAAGAATGCATTATTTCAAACATTATTAGCCATTTTGCATGAGTAGTTTAGGAGTTATGATTAAAAAATTGTCATATTGAGTGTGACAGTAAAACTCACAAGAATGCATTATTTCAGGCAACATTAGCTCATTTTTAAGTGTAGTTTAGGAGTTATGTTTAATTTACTGTCATATTGAGTGTACATTGTCATGGTGAAAAAAACCTAATTTTTGTATTTGCAAAAATTTCAAACACAACCTAATCTAGTAAAACTCACATGGATTCAATATTACAGGCACTTTTACACATTTTGCATGTTTGATTTAGGAAATATGATTGAATATATTTTCCTTGCTTTTTTCGCATTATCTCAGTATTTTAGGAATATTACTGTCATATTGAGTTAAAAGCTACTTTTTGTGTTTGCAACATTTGAAAAAGCATATGTTTCGAGTAAAACTCCATAGAATGCATTATTTGAGGCATCATTAGACATTTTGCATGTGTAGTTTAGGAGTTATGATTAAATAAATGTCATATTGATTGTGACAGTTTACTTTCATAAAGAGTAAAACCTAATTTTTGTTTTTGCAAACCTTACTAAAACAACTGATTCTAGTTAAACTCACATGGATTCAATAATGCAGGCATTTTTACACATTTTGCATGTTTAGTTTAGAAATTATGATTGAATACATTTTTATTGCTCTTTTCGCATTATCTCAGGATTTTAAGAACATTACTGTCATAAAGAGTAAAAAAAAATACTTTTTGTGTTTGTTAGCCTTAAGAAAACATATGTTTCGAGGAAAACTCCCAAGAATCCATTATTTCAAACATTATTAGCCATTTTGCATGAGTAGTTTAGGAGTTATGATTAAAAAACTGTCATATTGAGTGTGACAGTTTACTTTCACAAAGAGTAAAACTTAATTTTTGTTTTTGCAAACTTCACTAAAACAACTGATTCTTGTAAAACTCACATGGATTCAATAATACAGGCATTTTTACACTTTTTGCACGTTTAGTTTAGAAATTATGATTGAATACATTTTATTGCTTTTTTCGCATTATCTCAGGATTTTAAGAACATTACTGTCATATTGAGTAAAAAACTACTTTTTGTGTTTGCAAGCCTTAAAAAAGCATATGTTTCGAGTAAAACTCACAAGGATGCATTATTTCAGGCAATATTAGCTCATTTGTAAATGTAGTTTAGGAGTTATGTTTAATTTACTGTCATATTGAGTGTACATTGTCATGGTGAAAAAACCTAATATTTGTATTTCTGAAAATTTCAAACACAACCTAATCTAGTAAAACTTACATGGATTCAATATTACAGGCATTTTTACACATTTTGCATGTTTGATTTAGGAAATATTATTGAATATATTTTCATTGCTTTTTTTGCATTATCTCAGTATTTTAGGAATATTACTGTCATATTGAGTAAAAAACTACTTTTTGTGTTTGCAAGATTTGAAAAAGCATATGTTTCGAGTAAAACTCCGTAGATAGCATTATTTGAGGCATCATTGGACATTTTGCATGTGTAGTTTAGGAGTTATGATTAAATAAATGTCATATTGAGTGTGACAGTTTACTTTCATAAAGAGTAAAACCTAATTTTTGTTTTTGCAAACCTTACTAAAACAACTGATTCTAGTTAAACTCACATGGATTCAATAATACAGGCATTTTTACACATATTGCATGTTTAGTTTAGAAATTATGATTGAATACATTTTTATTGCTTTTTTTGCATTATCTCAGGATTTTAAGAACATTACTGTCATATTGAGTAAAAAAATACTTTTTGTGTTTGCAAGCCTTAAGAAAGCATATGTTTCGAAGAAAACTCCCAAGGATCCATTATTTCAAACATTATTAGCCATTTTGCATGAGTGGTTTAGGAGTTATGATTAAAAAATTGTCATATTGTAGGCTATCCCAAGACAAATAGGTCCTAGGTGAGGGATCAGACAAAGAGCAGCTCAAAGACCTTTATGAAAAGTACAAATCGAGGTCCTAGATTTTTCCTCGCCCGGACGCGGGTCACCGTGGCTCCCCTGTGGAGCCAGGCCCAGAGGTGGGGCACGATGGCGAGCGCCTGTTGGCTGGCTCAGCTCAATGAAGCAACGTGGTTCCCTCCTCCAATGGGCTCACCACTCATGGGCTGGGTTATAGAGGTCGGGTGCAGTGTGAGCTGAGCGGCAGCCGAAGGCAGGGCACTTGGCGGTCCGATCATCGGCTACATAAGCTAGCTTTTCTGACGTGAAATGTCACCTCGCTGGGAGGGAAGGAGCCTGAGCTGGTGTGCGAGGTGGAGAAGTTCCGGCTAGATATATTTGGACTCACTTCGACGCACAGGAACCTGTTCCATCGAGAGGGGCTGGACAGTCTTCCACTATGGCGTTGCAAGCAATGAGAGGCTGGGGTGGCAATTCTTGTTGTCCCCCCGGCTCAAAGACAAGAGTATGGGGTATCGGACTGTCTGATTGTGGCGGGTCGCTCCCTGTATGATCAGTGTAGGGCAGCCTTGGTCCGCCAAGGCTGCCCTTTGTCACCGATTCTGTTGTTAACTTTTATGGACAGAATTGCAGTCATGGCGTTGAGGGGTGCAGGATGAGGTCTTTGCTTTTTGCAGTTGATGTGGTCCTGATGGCTTCAACTGGCCAGGATCTCCAGCTCTCATTGGATGGCCGAGTATGAAGCGACTGGGATGAGAATCAGCACCTCCAAGTCCAAATCACCAAAATGATTCCCGGGCGCGGCCACCGCTGCTGCCCACTGCTCCCCTCACCTCCCAGGGGGTGATCAAGGGTGATGGGTAAAATGCAGAGAATAATCTCGCCACACCTAGTGTGTGTGTGACAATCATTGGTACTTTAACTTTAAATTTTAAGTCCGAGTCCATGGTTCTCGCCCGGTGGGGTGCCATTTCCAGGTTGAGGAGGCGATGGCACATACTAGATGGCCCCAAGTGGAGGAGTTCAAGTACTTGGGAGTCTTGTTCACGAGTGAGGGAAGAGTGGATCATGAGATCCACAGGCGGATCGGTGCGGCGTCTTCAGTAATGAGGACGCTATATCGATCCATTGTGGTGAAGAAGGAGCTGAGCCAGAATTAAAAGCTCTAAATTTACCGGTCGATCTACATTCCCATCCTGCACCCATGGTCATGGTTATGACCGAAAAGACAAGATCAAGCGGCCAAATTGAGTTTCCTCCGCCGGGTGGCGGGTCTCTCCCTTAGAGATAGGATAAGAAGCTCTGTCATCCGGGAGGAACTCCGAGTAAAGCGCTGCTCCTCCACTTGAGAGGAGCCAGATGAGGTGGTTCGGGCATCTGCTCAGGATGCCACCCGAACGCCTCCCGAGGGAGGTGTTAGGGCAAGTCCGACCGGCAGGAGGCCACGGGGAAGACCCAGGACACATTGGGAAGATTATGTCTCCCGGCTGGCTTGGGAACGCCTCGGGATCCCCCGAGAAGAGCTGGAAGAAGTGGCTGGGGAGAGGGAAGTCTGGGCTTCTCTGTTTAGGCTGCTGCCCCCGCAACCCGACCTCGGTTAAGCGGAAGAAAATGGATGGATTTAGTAACGACAACAAAAAATGCCCATCCATCCATTTTCTACCGCTTATTCCCTTTTGGGGTGGCAGGGGGCGCTGGAGCCTATCTCAGCTACAATCGGGCGGAAGGCGGGGTACACCCCGGACAAGTTGCCATCTCATCGCAAAAAATTATTCTAGTAAAACTCACATGGATACAATTTTACAGGTATTTTTAGACATAATGCATGTTTGGTTTTGGAATTATGTTTATATAACTTTCATATGTATTATGACAGTTATACTGTCATCTTGAGTAAAACTAACTTGTGTCTTTACAAACATTACAAACTAAGGTTTTTCCATTAAAACTCACAAAAAAATTTTTTTCCAGGCATTATTAGACATTTTTCATGTGTGGTTTAGGAAATATGTTTAAATAACTGTGATATTGAATGTGGCAGTTATACTGTTATTATGTGTAAAACCAAATTTTTGTTTTTGCAAACCTTACTAAAACAACTGATTCTAGTAAAACTCACATGGATATAATATTACAGAAATTTTTAGACATTTCGCATTGTTGGTTTAGGAATTATGTTGAAATACATTTATATTGCTTTTGTCGCATTATCTCAGAATATTAAGAACATTACTGTCATATTGAGTAAAAACTACTTTTTGTGTTTGCAAGCCTTAAAAAAAGCATATGTTTCGAGTAAAACTCACAAGAATGCATTTTTTTCAGGCAATATTAGCTCATTTTTAAGTGTAGTTTAGGAGTTATGTTTAATTTACTGTCATATTGAGTGTACATTGTCATGGTGAAAAAAACCTAATTTTTCTAATTGCAAACCTTTCAAACACAACTGATTCTAGTAAAACATACATTGATTCAATATTACAGGCATTTTTACACATTTTGCATGTTTGGTTTAGGAATTATAATGGAATGCATTTTTTTTGTTGCTTTTTTCGTATTATCTCAGGATTTTAAGAACATTACTGTCTTATTGAGTAAAAAACTACTTTTTGTGTTTGCAAGATTTAAAAAAGCATATGTTTCGAGGAAAACTCCTAAGGATGCATTATTTCAGGCATCAATAGCCATTTTGCTTGTGTGGAATAGGAGTTTTTAAATAACTGTCATATTGCGTGTGGCAGTTATACTGTCATTATGAGTAAAACCTAATTTTTGTATTTTTAAACCTTATAAACCTCCTGATTCTAGTCAAATTCACAAAGATACAACAAGATATTACAGGCATTTTTAGACATAATGCAGGTTTGGTTTTGGAGTTAGGTTTATAACTTTTCATATTTAGTATGACAGTTATACTGTCATATTAAGTAAAAAAAAAAAAAAAAAAAAAGACGTGTCTTTGCAAACCTTTTTCCAGTAAAACTCACAAAGATACATTTCTCTTATTAGCCATTTTGCATGTGTGGTTTTTAAATAACTATCAGATACAGAGACAGAGACAGTATACATGGGGAAGGCACATGTTTGAATATATTTTTATTGCTTTTTTCGTTAGGGCAAGTCCGATCGGCAGGAGGCCACGGGGAAGACCCAGGACACATTGGGAAGACTATGTCTCAGACTGGCCTGGGAACGCCTCGAGATCCCCCGAGAAGAGCTGGACAAAGTGGCTGGGGAGAGGGAAGTCTGGGCTTCTCTGCTTAGGCTGTTGCCCCCGCAACCCGACCTCGGATAAGCGGAAGAAAATGGATGGATTTAGTATGACAGTTATACTCTCATATTGAGTAAAAAAAACTATTTTTCATAGATTCAATATTACAGGCATCTTTAGATGGATTGCATGTTTGGTTTTGGAGATATGTTTATACAACTTTCATATTTAGTATGACAGTTATACTGTCATATTGAGTAAAAAAAAAAACTTGTGTCTGCAAACCTTACAAAAGATTATTATTCTAGTAAAACTAACAAAGAGACATTTTTCCAAGCATTATTAGCATTTGTTGTTTTGGAGTTATAATGCTTGCGTTGAGAGGCGACGGGCTCGGGTGGCAATTCTTGTTGCCCCCCGGCTCAAAGCCTGCACGTTGGAGTTCAACCCAGTGGACCAGTGGGTAGCTTTCCTCCGCCTTCGGGTGGGGGGACGGATCCTGACTGTTGTTTGGCCTTACGCGCCAAACGGCAGCTCAGAGTACCCACCCTTTTTGGATTCACTCGAGGGAGTACTGGAAAGTGCTCCACCGGGTGATTCACTCGTTCTACTGGGGGCCTTCAACGCTCATCTTGGCAACAACAGTGAAACCTGGAGAGGCGTGATTGGGAAGAATGGCCGCCCGGATCTGAACCCGAGTGGTGTTTTGTTATTGGACTTTTGTGCTCGTCACAGATTGTCAAAAACAAACACCAAGTTCAAACATAAGGGTGTCCATATGTGCACTTGGCACCAGGACACCCTAGGCCGCAGTTCCATGATCGATTTTGTAGTTGTGTCATTGGATTTGCGGTCTCATGTTTTGGACACTCGGGTGAAGAGAGGGGCGGAGCTTTCTACTGATCACCACCTGGTGGTGAGTTGGCTGCGATGGTGGGGGAGGATGCCTGACAGACCTGGCAGGCCCAAACGCATTGTGAGGGTTTGCTGGGAACGCCTCCGGAAGAACTTTGAACATGTCACGAGGGAGGCGCTGGACATTGAGTTTGAGTGGACCATGTTCCGTGCCTCTCTTGTCGAGCCGGCTGATTGGAGCTGTGGCCGCAAGGAGTTTGGTGCCTGTCGTGGCGGTAATCCTAGAACCCGCTGGTGGACACCAGCAGTGAGGGATGCCGTCAAGCTGAAGAAAGAGCCTATCGGGTCCTTTTGGCTCATGGGACTCCAGAGGCAGCCGACAGGCCAAGCGAAGTGCGGCTTCAGCGGTCGCAGAGGCAAAAACTCGGACATGGGAGGAGTTTGGAGAAGCCATGGAAAACGACTTCCAGACGGCTTCGAAGCGATTCTGGACCACCATCCGCCGGCTCAAGGGGGGGGAGCAGTGCACTGTAACACCGTGTATGGTGAGGATGGTGCGCTGCTGACCTCTACTGCAGCTGTTATTGATCGGTGGAGGGAATACTTCGAAGACCTCCTTAATCCCACCAACATGTCTTCCTATGAGGAAGCAGTGCCTGGGGAATCTGTGGTGGGCTCTCCTATTTCTGGGGCTGAGGATGCCAAGGTAGTTAAAAAGCTCCTCAATGGCAACGCCCTGGGGGTGGATGAGATCCGTCCGGAGTTCCTTAAGGCTCTGGATGCTGTGGGGCTGTCTTGGTTGACAAGACTCTGCAACATCGCGTGGACATCGGGGGCGGTACTTCTGGATTGGGAGACCGGGGTGGTGGTTCCTCTCTTTAAGAAGGGGAACCAGAGGGTGTGTTTCAACTATCGTGAAATCACAAACCTCAGTCTTCCCGGTAAGGTCTATTCATGTGTACTGGAGAAGAGGCTACGCCGGATAGTCGAACCTCGGATTCAGGAGGAACAGTGTGGTTTACGTCCTGGTCGTGGAACTGCGGACCAGCTTTATACTCTCGGCAGGGTCCTTGAGGGTGCATGGGAGTTTGCCCAACCAGTCTACATGTGCTTTATGGACTTGGAGAAGGCATTCGACCATTTACCCCTGGAAGTCCTGTGGGGAGTGCTTAGAGAGTATGGGGTAGTCCGTTACCCCATACTCTCTAAGCACTCCCCACAGGACTTCCAGGGGTAAATGTCTCATTGTGGCGGTTCGCTCCCTTTGCAAGAGTCAGAGCTTGGTCCGGCAATGCGGACCTGTTTCCAGTGAGGGTTGGACTCCGCCAAGGCTGCCCTTTGTCACCGATTCTGTTCATAACCTTTATGGACAGAATTTCTAGGCGCAGTCAGGGCGTTGAGGGGATCCGGTTTGGTGTCTGCAGGATTAGGTCTCTGCTATTTGCAGATGATGTGGTCCTGATGGCTTCATCTGGCCAAGATCTTCAGCCCTCACTGGATCGGTTCGCAGACGAGTGTGAAGTGACTGGGATGTGAATCAGCACCTCCAAGTCCGAGTCCATGGTTCTCGCCCGGAAAAGGGTGGAGTGCCATCTCCGGGTTGGGCAGGAGATCTTGCCCCAAGTGGAGGAGTTCAAGGACCTCAGAGTCTTGTTCACGAGTGAGGGAAGAGTGGATCGTGAGATCGACAGGCGGAACGGTGCGGCGTCTTCAGTAATGCGGACGCTGTATTGATCCGTTGTGGTGAAGAAGGAGCTGAGCCGGAAGGCAAAGCTCTCGATTTACCGGTCGATCTACGTTCCCATCCTCACCTACGGTCATGAGCTTTGTGTCATGGCCGAAAGGACAAAATCACAGGTACAAGCGGCCGAAATGAGTTTCCTCCGCCGGGTGGCGGGGCTCTCCCTTATAGATAGGGTGAGAAGCTCTGTCATCCGGGAGGAGCTCAAAGTAAAGCCATTGCTCCTCCATTTCGAGAGGAGCCAGATGAGGTGGTTCGGGCATCTGGTCAGGATGCCACCCGAACGCCTCTCTAGGGAGGTGTGAGTAAAACCAATATTTTGTATTTGCAAACCTTACAAAAACAACTGATTCTAGTTAAACTCACATGAATACAATATTACAGGCATTTTTAGATATAATGCATGTTCGGTTTTGGAGTTATGTTTATAATTTTTTTACATTTAGTATGACAGTTATACTGTCATATTGAGTAAGAAAAAAATAACTTGTGTCTTTACAAACCCATCCATCCATCCATTTTCTACCGCTTATTCCCTTTGGGGTCCCGGGGGGCGCTGGAGCCTATCTCAGCTACAATCGGGCGGAAGGCGGTGTACACCATGGACAAGTCGCCATCTCATCGCAGTCTTTACAAACCTTACAAAATATATATTTTTTTCCTGTAAAACTTAAAAAGATACATTTCTCCAGGCATTATTAACCATTTTGCATGTGTGGTTTAGGAGTTATGTTTACACAACTGTCTTATTGAATGTGGCAGTTATACTGTCATTATGAGTAAAACCTAATTTTTGTATTTGTAAACCTTACCAAAATACCTGATTCAGGTAAAACTCACAGAGATTTAATATTACAGGCATTTTTAGACGGATTGCAAGTTTGATTTTGGAGTTATGTTTATATAACTTTCATATTTAATATGACAGTTATACTGTCATATTGAGTAAAAAAAACTAACTTTTGTTTTTACAAACCTTACAAAATATTTTTTTTCCTGTAAAATTCACTAAAATACATTTTTCCAGGCATTATGTCATTTTGCATGTGTGGTTTAGGAGTTATGTTTAAATAACTGTCAGATTGAATGTAACAGTATACTGTCATAGTGAGTAAAACCAATATTTTGTATTTGAAAACCTTACAAAAACAACTGATTCTACTAAAACTCACATGGATACAATATTACAGGCATTTTTAGACAAAATGCATGTTTGGTTTTGGAGTTATGTTTATCTAACTTTTCCATTTAGTATGACAGTTATACTGTCTTTTTGAGTTAAAAAAAACTAACTTGTGTCTTTACAAACCTTACAATTTTTTTTTTTCCAGTAAAACTCACAAAGATACATTTCTCCAGGCATTATTAGCCATTTTGCATCTGTGGTTTAGAATTTATGTTTAAATAACAGGCAGATTGAATGTGACAGTATACTGTCATAGTGAGTAAAACCTAATTTTTGTATTTGCAAAACTTACAAAAACAACTGATTCTAGTAAAACTCACATGGATACAATATTACAGACATTTTTAGACATAATGCATGTTTGGTTTTGGAGTTATGTTTATACTACTTTTACATTTAGTATGACAGTTATACTGTCCATCCATCCATCCATTTTCTACCGCTTATTCCCTTCGGGGGGTGCTGGAACCTATCTCAGCTATAATCAGGCGGAAGGCGGGGTACACCCTGGAAAAGTCGCTAGCTCATCATATTAAGTAAAAAAAAAACTAAATTGTTTCTTTACAAACCTTACAAAGTATTTTTTTCCAGTAATTTCACAAAGATACATTTCTCCAGGCATTATAGCCATTTTGCATGTTTGGTTTGGTAGTTATGATTAAATAACTGTCAAATTGAATGTGACAGTATACTATCATGGTGAGTAAAACCAATATTTTGTATTTGCAAACCTTACAAAAACAACTTATTCTCGTAAAACTCAACAATTGATTTTAGTAAAACTCGCATGGATACAAAATTACAGGCATTTTTAAACATAATGCATGTTTGGTTTTGGAGTTATGTTTATATATTTTTTACATTTAGTATTACAGTTATACTGTCATATTGAGTAAAAAAAACTAACTTGTGTCTTTATAAACCTTAAAAAAAATGTTTTTCAGTAAAACTCACAAAGATACATTTCTCCAGGCATTATTAGCCATTAACCATGTTTGGTTTAGAGTTATGTTTAAATAACTGTCATATTGAGTGTGGCAGACATACTGTCATTATGAGTAAAACCTATTTTTTAAATTTGTAAAAATAACTGATTCTGATAAAACTCACATGGATAAAATATTACAGGATTTTTTAGACATAAAGCATGTTCCCATCATATTGAGTAAAAAAAACTAACTTGTGTGTATACAAACCTTACAAAATATTCTTTTTCCAGTAAAACTCACAAAAATACATTTCTCCAGTTATTATTAGCCATTTTGCATCTGTGGTTTAGAATTTGTGTTTAAATAACAGTCTGATTGAATGTGACAGTATACTGTCATAGTGAGTAAAACCTAGATTTTTTTATTTGTAAACCTTAACAAAATATCTGATTCTAGTTAAACTCACATAGATTCAATATTACAGGCAATTTTAGACGGATTGCATGTTTGGTATTGGAGTTATGTTTATATAACTTTTACATTTATTATGACAGTTATACAAACATATTGAATAAAAAAAAACTATTTTGTGTCTCAAACCTTACAAAATGTTTTTTTTCCTGTAAAACTCACAAAGATACATTTCTCCAGGCATTATTAGCCATTTTGCATGTGTGGTTTGTTATGTTAACATAACCGTCATATTGAGGGTGGCAGTTATACTGTCATTATGTGTAAAACCTAATTTTTGTATTTATAAACCTTACCAAAATTCCTGATTCTGGTAAAACTCACATAGATACAATATTACAGGCATTTTTAGACATAATGCATGTTTGGTTTTGGAGTTATGTTTATATACATTTTTCCAGGCATTATTAGCTATTTATCATGTTTGGTTTAGGAGTTATGTTTAAATAACTGTCATAACAAATAATGCAGTTATACTGTCATTATGAGTAAAACCCAAGTTTTGTATTTGTAAACCTTACCAAAATACCTGATTCTGGTAAAACTCATATAGATTCAATATTACAGGCAGTTTAAGACGGATTGCAAGTTTCGTTTAAGAGTTTGGTTTTGGAATGATGTTTATATTACTTTTATATTTAGTTTGACAGTTAAAAAAAAAAAACTTCTGTCTTTACAAACCTTACAAAATATTTTTTTCTAGTAAAACTCACAAAGATACATTTCTCCAGGCATTATTAGCTATTTAGCATGTTTGGTTTAGGAGTTATGTTTAAATAACTGTTATTTTGAATATGGCAGTTATACTGTCATTATGAGTAAAACCCAATTTTTGTATTTGTAAACCTTACCAAAATACCTGATTCTGGTAAAACTCACATAGATTCAATATTACAGGCATTTTTAGACGGATTGCATGTTTGGTATTGGAGTTATGTTTCTATAACTTTTACATTTATTATGACAGTTATACAAACATATTGAATAAAAAAACCTATTTTGTGTCTTATCAAACCTTACAAAATATTTGTTTTCCTGTAAAACTCACACAGATACATTTCTCCAGGCATTATTAGCCATTTTGCATGTGTGGTTTAGGAGTTATGTTAACATAACCGTCATATTGAGGGTGGCAGTTATACTGTCATTATGAGTA
The DNA here is from genome assembly GCF_033978685.3 of Nerophis lumbriciformis. Lineage (NCBI taxonomy): Eukaryota > Metazoa > Chordata > Actinopteri > Syngnathiformes > Syngnathidae > Nerophis > Nerophis lumbriciformis. The sequence goes on from NC_084565.2 coordinate 16,534,352, forward strand.
AAACCTAATTTTTGTATTTATAAACCTTACCAAAATTCTTTATTCTGGTAAAACTCACATAGATACAATATTGCAGGCATTTTTAGACATAATGCATGTTTGGTTTTGGAGTTATGTTTATATACATTTTTTCAGGCATTATTAGCTATTTATCATGTTTGGTTTAGGAGTTATGTTTAAATAACTGTCATATCAAATAATGCAGTTATACTGTCATCATGAGTAAAACCCAAGTTTTGTATTTGTAAACCTTACCAAAATACCTGATTCTGGTAAAACCCATATAGATTCAACATTACAGGCAGTTTAAGACGGATTGCAAGTTTGGTTTAGGAGTTTGGTTTTGGAATGATGTTTATATTACTTTTATATTTAGTTTGAAAGTTATACCATCATATTGAGTAAAAAAAAAAAACTTTTGTCTTTACAAACCTTACAAAATATTTTTTTCTAGTAAAACTCACAAAGATACATTTCTCCAGGCATTATTAGCTATTTAGCATGTTTGGTTTAGGAGTTATGTTTAAATGACTGTTATTTTGAATATGGCAGTTATGTCATTATGAGTAAAACCCAATTTTTGTATTTGTAAACCTTACCAAAATACCTGATTCTGGTAAAACTCACATAGATTCAATATTACAGGCATTTTTAGATGTATTGCAAGTTTGGTTTTGGAGTTATGTTTATTTAACTTTCATATTTAGTATGACAGTTCTAATGTCATATTAAGTACAAAAACTAACTTGTGTCTTTACAAACCTTATAATTTTTATTTATTTTTTCCCAGGAAAACTCTTAAAGATACATTTCTCCAGGCATTATTAGCCATTTTGTATTTGTGGTTATGGAGTTACAATATGTTTAAATAACTGTCAGATTGAATGTGACAGTATACTGTCATAGTGAGTAAAACCTAATGTTTGTATTTGTAAACCTTACCAAAAATACCTGATTCTGGTAAAAATCACATAGATACAATATTGCAGGCATTTTTAGACATAATGCATGTTTGGTTTTGGAGTTATGTTTATATAACTTTTATATTTAGTATTACAGTTATACCATCATATTGAGTAAAAAAAAAAACTTGTGTCTTTATAAACCTTACAAAAAAAATGTTTTCCAGTAAAACTCACAAAGATACATTTCTCTAGGCATAATTAGCCATTTATCATGTTTGGTTTAGGAGTTATGTTTAAACAACTGTCATATTGAGTGTGGCAGTTACAATATGTTTAAATAACTGTCAGATTGAATGTGACAGTATACTGTCATTATGAGTAAAACCTAATTTTTGTTTTCGTAAAACTTACCAATATACCTGATTCTGGTTAAACCCACATCGATACAATATTACAGGATTTTTTAGACATAAAGCATGTTTGGTTTTAGAGTTATGTTTATATAACTTTCATATTTAGTATGAAAGTTATACCATCATATTGAGTAAAAAACAACAAATATTGTGTATCTTTACAAACCTTACAAAATATTGTTTTCCAGTAAAATTCACAAATATACCTTTCTCTAGGCATTATTAGTCATTTTGCATTTGTGTTTTAGGAGTTATTAGGAGTAATTAAATGTCATATTGAGTGTGGCAGTTATACTGTCACTATGAGTAAAACCTAATTTATGTTTTTGTAAACCTTACCAAAATACCTGATTCTGGTAAAACTCATATAGATTCAATATTACAGGCAGTTTAAGACGGATTGCAAATTTGGTTTAGGAGTTTGTTTTTGGAATTATGTTTATATTAATTTTATATTTAGTTTGACAGTTATACCATCATATTCAGTAAAAAAAAAAAAAAACTTTTTTCTTTACAAACCTTACAAAATAGTTTTTTCTAGTAAAATTCACAAAGATACAATTCTCCAGGCATTATTAGCCATTTAGCATGTTTGGTTTAGGAGTTGTGTTTAAATAACTGTTATTTTGAATATGGCAGTTATACTGTCATTATGAGTAAAACCCAATTTTTGTATTTGTAAACCTTACCTAAATACCTGATTCTGGTAAAACTCACATAGATTCAATATTACAGGCATTTTTAGATGTATTGCAAGTTTGGTTTTGGAGTTATGTTTATTTAACTTTCATATTTAGTCTGACAGTTATACTGTCATATTAAGTAAAAAAACTAACTTGTGTCTTTACAAACCTTAAAAAAAATTATTTTTTTTTCCAGGAAAACTCACAAAAATACATTTCTCCAGGCATTTTTAGCCATTTTGTATTTGTGGTTTAGGAGTTATGTTTAAATAACTGTCAGATTGAATGTGACAGTATACTGTCATTATTAGTAAAACCTAATTTTTGTATTTGTAAACCTTACCAAAAATACCTGATTCTGGTCAAAATCGCATAGATACAATATTGCAGGCATTTTTAGACATACAAATTTTTTTCCCCCCTAAACTCACAAAGATACATTTCTCCAGGCATAATTAGCCATTTATCATGTTTGGTTTAGGAGTTATGTTTAAATAACTGTCATATTGAGTGTGGCAGATATTGTATTGTGTGTCATTATAAATAAAAACCTATTTTTTGTATTTGTAAACCTTACCAAAATACCTGATTCTGGTAAAACCCACACCGATACAATATTACAGGAATTTTCAGACATAAAGCATGTTTGGTTTTGGAGTTATGTTTATGTAACTTTCATATATAGTATGACAATTATACCATCATATTGAGTAAAAAAAAAACTAATTTGTATTTTTACAAATCTTACAAAATATTTTTTTCCAGTAAAATTCACAAATATACATTTCTCTAGGCATTATTAGTCATTTTGCATTTGTGTTTTAGGAGTTATGTTTAATTAACTGTCATATTGAGTGTGGCAGTTATATTGTCACTATGAGTAAAACCTAACTTTTGTATTCGTAAACCTTACCAAAATACCTGAATCTGATAAAACTCACATATATTCAATATTACAGGCATTTTTAGACGGATTGCATATTTGGTTTTGGAATTATGTATATTATATATATATATATATATATATATATATATATATATATATAATTATATAACTTTCATATATAGTATGACAGCTAAACTGTTAAATTGTGTAAAAAAAACAAACTTGTGTCTTTACAAACCTTTAAAAATATTTTTTCCAGTAAAACTCACAAAGATACATTCCTCAAGGCATTATTAGCCATTTTGTCAGTATACGGTCATTATGAGTAAAACCAAATTTGTGTATATGTAAACCTTACCAAAATACCTGATTCTGGTAAAACTCACATAGATACAATATTACAGGCATTTTTAGACGTATTGCAAGTTTGGTTTTGGAGTTATGTTTTATATTTAGTATGCCAGTTATACTGTCATATTAAGTAAAAAACTAACTTGTGTCTTTACAAACTTTACAATTTTATTTATTTTTTTCCAGGTAAACTCACAAAGATACATTGCTCCAGGCATTATTAGCCATTTTGCATTTGTGGTTTAGGAATTATGTTTAAATACCTGTCATGTTAAATGTGGCAGTTATATTGTCATTATGAGTAAAACCTAGATTTTGTAATTGTAAACCTTACCAAAATACCTGAATATGGTAAAAATCACATAGATTCAAAAGTACAGGCATTTTTAGACATAATGCATGTTTGGTTTTGGAGTTATGTTTATACAACTTTCATATTTAGTATGATCATTATATTGAGTAAAAAAAATAACTTGTGTCTTTATAAACCTTACATTTTTTCCCCCAGTAAAACTCACAAAGATACATTTCTCCAGGTATAATTAGCCATTTAGCATGTTTGGTTTAGGAGTTATGTTTAAATAACTGTCAGATTGAGTGTGGTAGTATAACTGCCACACATATTGAGTTATAAAGTTAAGTGTAAAACCTAATTTTTGTATTTGCAAACCTTACAAAAACAACTGATTCTTGTAAAACTCACATAGATTCAATATTAAAGGCATTTTAGACATTTTACATGTTTTGTTTAGGAGTTGTGTTTGAATACATTAGTACTGCTTTTTTCGTTAAGGCAAGTCCAAACGGCAGGAGGCCACGGGGAAGACACAGGACACATTGGGAAGATTATATCAGCTGGCTGGCCTGGGAACGCCTCGGGATCCCCCGAGAAGAGCTGGACGAAGTAGCTGGGGATAGGGAATCTGGGCTTCTCTGCTTAGGCTGCAGCCCCCGCAACACGACCTCGGATAAGCGGAAGAAAATAGATGGATTTAGTATGACAGTTATACTATCATATTGAGTAAAAAAAAACTAACTTTTGTTTTTGTAAACATTAAAAATATATTTTTTCTAGTAAAACTCACAAAGATACATGGAGTTTAAATAACTGTCATAGTAAGTAAAACCTATTTTTTGTATTTGAAAACCTTACAAAAATAACTGATTCTAGTAAAACTCACATGGATTCAATATTACAGGCATTTTTTCCCATTTTGCATGTTTGGTTTAGAAATTATGATGGAACACCTTTTTATTGCTTTTTTCGCATTATCTCAGGATTTTAAGAATATTACTGTCACATTGAGTAAAAACTACTTTTTGTGTTTGCAAGGATTAAAAAAAGCATATTTTTCGAGTAAAACTCCTAAGGATGCATTATTTCAGGCATCATTAGCCATTTAGCATTTGTAGTTTAGGAGTTATGTTTAAATAACTGTCATATTAAATGTACTCTCATATAGAGTTAAACCAAATTTTTGTATTTGCAAACCTTACAAAAACAACTGATTCTAGTAAAACTCACATGCATTCATTATTACAGTTATTTTTAGACATTTTGCCTGTTTCGTTTAGAAATTATGATGGAATACATTTGTATTGCTTTTTTCGCATTATCTCAGGATTTTAGGAATATTACTGTCATATTGAGTAAAAAACTACTTTTTTTGTTTGCAAGCCTTAAAAAAGCATATGTTTCGAGTAAAACTCACAATAATGCATTAGTTCAGGCAATATTAGCTCATTTTTATGTGTAGTTTAGGAGTTATGTTTATTTACTGTTATATTGTCATGGTAAAAAAAAAAAACACAACCGATTCTAGTAAATCACATGGATTCAATATTACAGGCATTTTTACAAATTTTGCATGTTTAGTTTAGAAATTAAGATTGAATACATTTTTATTGCTTTTTTCGCATTGTCTCAGGACTTAAAGAACATTACTGTCATATTGAGTAAAAAAAAATACTTTTTGTGTTTGCAAGCCTTAAGAAAGCATATGTTTCGAGGAAAACTCCCAAGGATCCAATATTTCAAACAATATTAGCCATTTTGCATGAGTAGTTTAGGAGTTATGATTACAAAACTGTCATATGGAGTGTGACAGTTTACTTTCGTAAAGAGTAAAACTTAATTTTTGTTTTTGCAAACCTTACTAAAACAACTGATTCTAGTAAAACTCACATTGATTCTATAATACAGGGATTTTTACACATTTTGCATGTTTAAGTTAGAATCTATGATTGAATACATTTTTGTTGCTTTTTTTGCATTATCTCAGGATTTAAAGAACATTACTGTCATATTGAGTAAAAAAATACTTTTTGTGTTTGCAAACCTTAAGAAAGCATATGTTTCGAAGAAAACTCCCAAGGATCCATTATTTCAAACATTATTAGCCATTTTGCATGAGTAGTTTAGGAGTTATGATTACAAAACTGTCATATGGATTGTGACAGTTTACTTTCGTAAAGAGTAAAACTTAATTTTTGTTTTTGCAAACCTTACTAAAACAACTGATTCTAGTAAAACTCACATTGATTCTATAATACAGGCATTTTTACACATTTTGCATGTTTAAGTTAGAAATTATGATTGAATACATTTTTGTTGCTTTTTTTGCATTATCTCAGGATTTAAAGAACATTACTGTCATATTGAGTAACAAATACTTTTTGTGTTTGCAAACCTTAAGAAAGCATATGTTTCGAAGAAAACTCCCAAGGATCCATTATTTCAAACATTATTAGCCATTTTGCATGAGTAGTTTAGGAGTTATGATTAAAATATTGTCATATTGAGTGTGACAGTTTACTTTCATAAAGAGTAAAACCTAATTTTTGTTTTTGCAAACCTTACTAAAACAACTGATTCTTGTAAAACTCACATGGATTTAATATTACAGGCATTTTTAGACATTTTGCATTGTTGGTTTAGGAATTATGTTGGAATACATTTTTATTGCTTTTTTCGCATTATCTCAGAATTTTAAGAACATTACTGTCATATTGAATAAAAACTACTTTTTGTGTTGGCAAGCCTTAAAAAAGCATATGTTTCGAGTAAAACTCACAAGAATGCATTATTTAAGGCAATATTAGCTCATTTTTAAGTGTAGTTTAGGAGTTATGTTTAATTTACTGTCATATTGAGTGTACATTGTCATGGTGAAAAAAAAACTAATTTTTGTATTTGCAAAAATTTAAAACACAACCTAATCTTTTAAAACTCACATGGATTCAATATTACAGGCATTTTTACACATTTTGCATGTTTGATTTAGGAAATATGATTGAATATATTTTCATTGCTTTTTTCGCATTATCTCAGTATTTTAGGAATATTACTGTCATATTGAGTAAAAAGCTACTTTTTGTTTGCAAGATTTGAAAAAGCATATGTTTCGAGTAAAACTCCGTAGAATGCATTATTTATGGCATCATTAGACATTTTGCATGTGTAGTTTAGGAGTTATGATTAAATAAATGTCATATTGAGTGTGACAGTTTACTTTCATAAAGAGTAAAACCTAATTTTTGTTTTTGCAAACCTTACTAAAACAACTGATTCTAGTTAAACTCACATGGATTCAATAATACAGGCATTTTTACACATTTTGCATGTTTAGTTTAGAAATTATGATTGAATACATTTTTATTGCTTTTTTCGCATTATCTCAGGATTTTAAGAACATTACTGTCATATTGAGTAAAAAACTACTTTTTGTGTTTGCAAGCCTTAAAAAAGCATATGTTTCGAGTAAAACTCACAAGGATGCATTATTTCAGGCAATATTAGCTCATTTTTAAGTGTAGTTTAGGAGTTATGTTTATTTACTGTCATATTTAGTGTACATTGTCATGGTGAAAAAAACCTAATATTTGTATTTTCAAAAATTTCATACACAACCTAATCTAGTAAAACTCACATGGATTCAATATTACAGGCATTTTTACACATTTTGCATGTTTAGTTTAGAAATTATGATTGAATACATTTTTATTGCTTTTTTCGCATTACCTCAGGATTTTAAGAACATTACTGTCATATTGAGTAAAAAAATACTTTTTGTATTTGCAAGCCTTAAGAAAGCATATGTTTCGAGGAAAACTCCCAAGGATCCATTATTTCAAACATTATTAGCCATTTTGCATGAGTGGTTTAGGAGTTATGATTAAAAAATTGTCATATTGAGTGTGACAGTTTACTTTAATAAAGAGTAAAACCTAATTTTTGCTTTTGCAAACCTTACTAAAACAACTGATTCTAGTGAAACTCACAAGGATATAATATTACTGGCATTTTTAGACATTTTGCATTGTTGGTTTAGGAATTATGTTGGAATACATTTTTATTGCTTTTTTCGCATTATCTCAGAATTTTAAGAACATTACTGTCATATTGAGTAAAAAAATACTTTTTGTGTTTGCAAGCCTTAAGAAAGCATATGTTTCGAGGAAAACTCCCAAGGATCCATTATTTCAAAAATTATTAGCCATTTTGCATGAGTAGTTTAGGAGTTATGATTAAAAAATTGTTTATTGAGTGTGACTTTTACTTTCATAAAGAGTAAAACCTAATTTTTGTTTTTGCAAACTTTACTAAAACAACTGATTCTAGTAAAACTCACATGGTTTCAAAAATACAGGCATTTTTACACATTTTGCATGTTTGGTTTAGAAATTATGATTGAATACATTTTTTTTGCTTTTTTTCGCATTATCTCAGGAATTTAAGAACATTACTGTCATATTGAGTAAAAAAATACTTTTTGTGTTTGCAAGCCTTAAGATATGTTTCGAAAAAAACTCCCAAGGATCCATTATTTCAAACATTATTAGCCATTTTGCATGAGTAGTTTAGGAGTTATGATTAAAAAATTGTCATATTGAGTGTGACAGTTTACTTTCATAAAGAGTAAAACCAAATTTTTGTTTTTGCAAACCTTACTAAAACAACTGATTCTAGTAAAACTCAAATTTAACTCACATATAATATTACAGAAATTTTTAGACATTTCGCATTGTTGGTTTAGGAATTATGTTGGAATACATTTATATTGCTTTTGTCGCATTATCTCAGAATTTTAAGAACATTACTGTCATATTGAGTAAAAACTACTTTTTGTGTTTGCAAGCCTTAAAAAAAGCATATGTTTCGAGTAAAACTCACAAGAATGCATTTTTTTCAGGCAATATTAGCTCATTTTTAAGTGTAGTTTAGGAGTTATGTTTAATTTACTGTCATATTGAGTGTACATTGTCATGGTGAAAAAAACCAATTTTTTGTAATTGCAAACCTTTCAAACACAACTGATTCTAGTAAAACATACATTGATTCAATATTACAGGCATTGTTACACATTTTGCATGTTTGGTTTAGGAATTACAATGGAATACATTTTTTTGTTGCTTTTTTCATATTATCTCAGGATTTTAAGAACATTACTGTCATATTGAGTAAAAAACTACTTTTTGTGTTTGCAAGATTTACAAAAGCATATGTTTCGAGGAAAACTCCTAAGGATGCATTATTTCAGGCATCAATAGCCATTTTGCTTGTGTGGAATAGGAGTTTTTAAATAACTGTCATATTGCGTGTGGCAGTTATACTGTCATTATGAGTAAAACCTAATTTTTGTATTTTTAAACCTTATAAACCTCCTGATTCTAGTAAAATTCACAAAGATACAACAAGATATTACAGGCATTTTTTAGACATAATGCAGGTTTGGTTTTGGAGTTAGGTTTATAACTTTTCATATTTAGTATGACAGTTATACTGTCATATTAAGTAAAAAAAAAAAAAAAAAAAAAAGACGTGTCTTTGCAAACCTTACAAAATATTTTTTTCCAGTAAAACTCACAAAGATGTGGTTAGGGCCTTGCATGCCAGCTCCCGCCATCAGTGTGTGAATGTGTGTGTGAATGGATGAATGGAAAAATAGTGTCAAAGCGCTTTGTGTACCTTGAAGGTAGAAAAGCGCTGTACAAGTATAACCCATTTACCATAGTGAGTAAAACCAAATGTTTGTATTTACAAACCTTACAAAAACAACCCATTCTAGTAAAAGTCACACAGATACAATATTTTAGGCATTTTTAGACATAATGCATGTTTGGTTTTGGAGTTATGTTTATATAACCTACTTTCTGAGCCGCCACCTTATCGTGGTAGAGGAGTTTGCGTGTCCCACTGATCAGGAGCTATGCTGTCTTTGGGCTTCTATGCCCCCTCGTAGGCTCTCCCAAGACAAATAGGTCCTAGGTGAGGGATCAGACAAAGAGCAGTTCAAAGACCTTTATGAAAAGTACAAATCGAGGTCCTAGATTTTTCCTCGCCCGGACGCGGGTCACCGTGGCTCCCCTGTGGAGCCAGGCCCAGGGGTGGGGCACGATGGCGAGCGCCTGTTGGCTGGCTCAGCTCAATGAAGCAACGTGATTCCCTCCTCCAATGGGCTCACCACTCATGGGCTGGGTTATAGAGGTCGGGTGCAGTGTGAGCTGAGCGGCAGCCGAAGGCAGGGCACTTGGCGGTCCGATCATCGGCTACATAAGCTAGCTCTTCTGACGTGAAATGTCACCTCGCTGGGAGGGAAGGAGCCTGAGCTGGTGTGCGAGGTGGAGAACTTCCGGCTAGATATAGTTGGACTCACTTCGACGCACAGGAACCTGTTCCATCGAGAGGGGCTGGACAGTCTTCCACTATGGCGTTGCAAGCAATGAGAGGCTGGGGTGGCAATTCTTGTTGTCCCCCCGGCTCAAAGACAAGAGTATGGGGTATCGGACTGTCTGATTGTGGCGGGTCGCTCCCTGTATGATCAGTGTAGGGCAGCCTTGGTCCGCCAAGGCTGCCCTTTGTCACCGATTCTGTTGTTAACTTTTATGGACAGAATTGCAGTCATGGCATTGAGGGGATCCGGTTTGGTGGTTGCAGGATGAGGTCTTTGCTTTTTGCAGTTGATGTGGTCCTGATGGCTTCAACTGGCCAGGATCTCCAGCTCTCATTGGATGGCCGAGTATGAAGCGACTGGGATGAGAATCAGCACCTCCAAGTCCGAGTCCATGGTTCTCGCCCGGTAAAGGGTGGGGTGCCATTTCCAGGTTGAGGAGGCGATGGCACATACTAGATGGCCCCAAGTGGAGGAGTTCAAGTACTTAGGAGTCTTGTTCACGAGTGAGGGAAGAGTGGATCATGAGATCCACAGGCGGATCGGTGCGGCGTCTTCAGTAATGAGGACGCTATATCGATCCATTGTGGTGAAGAAGGAGCTGAGCCAGAATTAAAAGCTCTAAATTTACCGGTCGATCTACATTCCCATCCTGCACCCATGGTCATGGTTATGACCGAAAAGACAAGATCCCGGGTACAAGCGGCCAAATTGAGTTTCCTCCGCCGGGTGGCGGGTCTCTCCCTTAGAGATAGGATAAGAAGCTCTGTCATCCGGGAGGAACTCCGAGTAAAGCGCTGCTCCTCCACTTGAGAGGAGCCAGATGAGGTGGTTCGGGCATCTGCTCAGGATGCCACCCGAACGCCTCCCGAGGGAGGTGTTTAGGGCAAGTCCGACCGGCAGGAGGCCACGGGGAAGACCCAGGACACATTGGGAAGATTATGTCTCCCGGCTGGCCTGGGAACGCCTCAGGATCCCCCGAGAAGAGCTGGAAGAAGTTCCTGGGGAGAGGGAAGTCTGGGCTTCTCTGTTTAGGCTGCTGCCCCCGCAACCCGACCTTGGTTAAGCGGAAGAAAATGGATGGATTTAGTAACGACAACAAAAAATGCCCATCCATCCATTTTCTACCGCTTATTCCCTTTTGGGGTGGCAGGGGGCGCTGGAGCCTATCTCAGCTACAATCGGGCGGAAGGCGGGGTACACCCCGGACAAGTCGACATCTCATCGCAAAAAATGATTCTAGTAAAACTCACATGGATACAATTTTACAGGTATTTTTAGACATAATGCATGTTTGGTTTTGGAATTATGTTTATATAACTTTCATATGTATTATGACAGTTATACTGTCATCTTGAGTAAAACTAACTTGTGTCTTTACAAACATTACAAACTATGTTTTTCCAGTAAAACTCCCCCAAAAATTTTTTTCCAGGCATTATTAGACATTTTTCATGTGTGGTTTAGGAAATATGTTTAAATAACTGTGATATTGAATGTGGCAGTTATACTGTTATTATGTGTAAAACCAAATTTTTGTTTTTGCAAACCTTACTAAAACAACTGATTCTAGTAAAACTCACATGGATATAATATTACAGAAATTTTTAGACATTTCGCATTGTTGGTTTAGGAATTATGTTGGAATACATTTATATTGCTTTTGTCGCATTATCTCAGAATATTAAGAACATTACTGTCATATTGAGTAAAAACTACTTTTTGTGTTTGCAAGCCTTAAAAAAAGCATATGTTTCGAGTAAAACTCACAAGAATGCATTTTTTTCAGACAATATTAGCTCATTTTTAAGTGTAGTTTAGGAGTTATGTTTAATTTACTGTCATATTGAGTGTACATTGTCATGGTGAAAAAAACCTAATTTTTCGAATTGCAAACCTTTCAAACACAACTGATTCTAGTAAAACATACATTGATTCAATATTACAGGCATTTTTACACATTTTGCATGTTTGGTTTAGGAATTATAATGGAATGCATTTTTTTGTTGTTGCTTTTTTCGTATTATCTCAGGATTTTAAGAACATTACTGTCTTATTGAGTAAAAAACTACTTTTTGTGTTTGCAAGATTTAAAAAAGCATATGTTTCGAGGAAAACTCCTAAGGATGCATTATTTCAGGCATCAATAGCCATTTTGCTTGTGTGGAATAGGAGTTTTTAAATAACTGTCATATTGCGTGTGGCAGTTATACTGTCATTATGAGTAAAACCTAATTTTTGTATTTTTATACCTTATAAACCTCCTGATTCTAGTAAAATTCACAAAGATACAACAAGATATTACAGGCATTTTTAGACATAATGCAGGTTTGGTTTTGGAGTTAGGTTTATAACTTTTCATATTTAGTATGACAGTTATACTGTCATATTAAGTAAAAAAATAAAAAAAATAAAAAGACATGTCTTTGCAAACCTTACAAAATATTTTTTTCCAGTAAAACTCACAAAGATACATTTCTCTTATTAGCCATTTTGCATGTGTGGTTTTTAAATAACTGTCAGATACAGAGACAGAGACAGTATACATGGGGAAGGCACATGTTTGAATACATTTTTATTGCTTTTTTCGTTAGGGCAAGTCCGATCGGCAGGAGGCCACGGGGAAGACCCAGGACACATTGGGAAGACTATGTCTCAGACTGGCCTGGGAACGCCTCGAGATCCCCCGAGAAGAGCTGGACAAAGTGGCTGGGGAGAGGGAAGTCTGGGCTTCTCTGCTTAGGCTGTTGCCCCCGCAACCCGACCTCGGATAAGCGGAAGAAAATGGATGGATTTAGTATGACAGTTATACTCTCATATTGAGTAAAAAAAACTATTTTTCATAGATTCAATATTACAGGCATCTTTAGATGGATTGCATGTTTGGTTTTGGAGATATGTTTATACAACTTTCATATTTAGTATGACAGTTATACTGTCATATTGAGTAAAAAAACAAAAAACTTGTGTCTGCAAACCTTACAAAAGATTATTATTCTAGTAAAACTAACAAAGATACATTTTTCCAAGCATTATTAGCATTTGTTGTTTTGGAGTTATAATGCTTGCGTTGAGAGGCGACGGGCTCGGGTGGCAATTCTTGTTGCCCCCCGGCTCAAAGCCTGCACGTTGGAGTTCAACCCAGTGGACCAGTGGGTAGCTTTCCTCCGCCTTCGGGTGGGGGGACGGATCCTGACTGTTGTTTGGCCTTACGCGCCAAACGGCAGCTCAGAGTACCCACCCTTTTTGGATTCACTCGAGGGAGTACTGGAAAGTGCTCCACCGGGTGATTCCCTCGTTCTACTGGGGGCCTTCAACGCTCATCTTGGCAACAACAGTGAAACCTGGAGAGGCGTGATTGGGAAGAATGGCCGCCCGGATCTGAACCCGAGTGGTGTTTTGTTATTGGACTTTTGTGCTCGTCACAGATTGTCAATAACAAACACCAAGTTCAAACATAAGGGTGTCCATATGTGCACTTGGCACCAGGACACCCTAGGCCGCAGTTCCATGATCGATTTTGTAGTTGTGTCATTGGATTTGCGGTCTCATGTTTTGGACACTCGGGTGAAGAGAGGGGCGGAGCTTTCTACCGATCACCACCTGGTGGTGAGTTGGCTGCGATGGTGGGGGAGGATGCCTGACCGACCTGGCAGAACCAAACGCATTGTGAGGGTTTGCTGGGAACGCCTCCGGAAGAACTTTGAACATGTCACGAGGGAGGCGCTGGACATTGAGTCTGAGTGGACCATGTTCCGTGCCTCTCTTGTCGAGCCGGCTGATTGGAGCTGTGGCCGCAAGGAGTTTGGTGCCTGTCGTGGCGGTAATCCTAGAACCCGCTGGTGGACACCAGCAGTGAGGGATGCCGTCAAGCTGAAGAAAGAGCCTATCGGGTCCTTTTGGCTCATGGGACTCCAGAGGCAGCCGACAGGCCAAGCGAAGTGCGGCTTCAGCGGTCGCAGAGGCAAAAACTCGGACATGGGAGGAGTTTGGAGAAGCCATGGAAAACGACTTCCAGACGGCTTCGAAGCGATTCTGGACCACCATCCGCCGGCTCAAGGGGGGGGAGCAGTGCACTGTAACACCGTGTATGGTGAGGATGGTGCGCTGCTGACCTCTACTGCAGCTGTTATTGATCGGTGGAGGGAATACTTCGAAGACCTCCTTAATCCCACCAACATGTCTTCCTATGAGGAAGCAGTGCCTGGGGAATCTGTGGTGGGCTCTCCTATTTCTGGGGCTGAGGATGCCAAGGTAGTTAAAAAGCTCCTCAATGGCAACGCCCTGGGGGTGGATGAGATCCGTCCGGAGTTCCTTAAGGCTCTGGATGCTGTGGGGCTGTCTTGGTTGACAAGACTCTGCAACATCGCGTGGACATCGGGGGCGGTACTTCTGGATTGGGAGACCGGGGTGGTGGTTCCTCTCTTTAAGAAGGGGAACCAGAGGGTGTGTTTCAACTATCGTGAGATCACAAACCTCAGTCTTCCCGGTAAGGTCTATTCATGTGTACTGGAGAAGAGGCTACGCCGGATAGTCGAACCTCGGATTCAGGAGGAACAGTGTGGTTTACGTCCTGGTCGTGGAACTGCGGACCAGCTTTATACTCTCGGCAGGGTCCTTGAGGGTGCATGGGAGTTTGCCCAACCAGTCTACATGTGCTTTATGGACTTGGAGAAGGCATTCGACCATTTACCCCTGGAAGTCCTGTGGGGAGTGCTTAGAGAGTATGGGGTAACGGACTGTCTCATTGTGGCGGTTCGCTCCCTTTGCAAGAGTCAGAGCTTGGTCCGGCAATGCGGACCCGTTTCCAGTGAGGGTTGGACTCCGCCAAGGCTGCCCTTTGTCACCGATTCTGTTCATAACCTTTATGGACAGAATTTCTAGGCGCAGTCAGGGCGTTGAGGGGATCCGGTTTGGTGTCTGCAGGATTAGGTCTCTGCTATTTGCAGATGATGTGGTCCTGATGGCTTCATCTGGCCAAGATCTTCAGCCCTCACTGGATCGGTTCGCAGACGAGTGTGAAGTGACTGGGATGTGAATCAGCACCTCCAAGTCCGAGTCCATGGTTCTCGCCCGGAAAAGGGTGGAGTGCCATCTCCGGGTTGGGGAGGAGATCTTGCCCCAAGTGGAGGAGTTCAAGGACCTCAGAGTCTTGTTCACGAGTGAGGGAAGAGTGGATCGTGAGATCGACAGGCGGAACGGTGCGGCGTCTTCAGTAATGCGGACGCTGTATTGATCCGTTGTGGTGAAGAAGGAGCTGAGCCGGAAGGCAAAGCTCTCGATTTACCGGTCGATCTACGTTCCCATCCTCACCTACGGTCATGAGCTTTGTGTCATGGCCGAAAGGACAAAATCACGGGTACAAGCGGCCGAAATGAGTTTCCTCCGCCGGGTGGCGGGGCTCTCCCTTAGAGATTGGGTGAGAAGCGCTGTCATCCGGGAGGAGCTCAAAGTAAAGCCATTGCTCCTCCATTTCGAGAGGAGCCAGATGAGGTGGTTCGGGCATCTGGTCAGGATGCCACCCGAACGCCTCTCTAGGGAGGTGTGAGTAAAACCAATATTTTGTATTTGCAAACCTTACAAAAACAACTGATTCTAGTTAAACTCACATGAATACAATATTACAGGCATTTTTAGATATAATGCATGTTCGGTTTTGGAGTTATGTTTATAATTTTTTTACATTTAGTATGACAGTTATACTGTCATATTGAGTAAGAAAAAAATAACTTGTGTCTTTACAAACCCATCCATCCATCCATTTTCTACCGCTTATTCCCTTTGGGGTCGCGGGGGGCGCTGGAGCCTATCTCAGCTACAATCGGGCGGAAGGCGGGGTACACCATGGACAAGTCGCCACCTCATCGCAGTCTTTACAAACCTTACAAAATATATATTTTTTCCTGTAAAACTTAAAAAGATACATTTCTCCAGGCATTATTAACCATTTTGCATGTGTGGTTTAGGAGTTATGTTTACACAACTGTCTTATTGAATGTGGCAGTTATACTGTCATTATGAGTAAAACCTAATTTTTGTTTTTGTAAACCTTACCAAAATACCTGATTCTAGTAAAACAAAGATAGATTCATTGGTTTTGGAGTTATGTTTATATAACTTTCATATTTAGTATGATAGTTATATCATCATATTGAGTAAAAAAAATTAACTTGTATCTTTATAAACCTTACAAATTCGTTTTTTCCAGTAGAACTCACAAAGATACATTTCTCCAGGCATTATTAACCATTTTGCATGTGTGGTATAGGAGTTATGTTTACATAACTGTCATATTAAATGTGGCAGTTATACTGTCATTATGAGTAAAACCAAATTTATGTATATGCTAACCTTACCAAAATACCTGATTCTGGTAAAACTCACATAGATACAATATTACAGGCATTTTTTTAGACAAAATGCATTTTGGTTTTGGAGTTATGTTTATATAACTTTCATATTTAGTATGACAGTTATACCATCATATTAAATACAAAAAAATAACTTGTGTCTTTATAAACCTTAATACACAAAGATACATTTCTCCAGACATTATTTGACATTTTGCTTGCATGGTTTAGGAGTTATGTTTAAATAACAGTCAGATTGAATGTGACAGTATACTGTCATAGTAGTTTTTACTCAATATTCCAGTAATGTTCTTAAAATCCTGAGATAATGCGAAAAAAGCAATAAAAATATTTTTCAAAATAATTCCTACACCAAACATGCAACATGTCTAATAATGCCTGAAGACATGTATCTTTGTTAGTTTTACTAGAAAATGTATCTTTTGTAAGTTTTGCAACGAAGCAAGTTAGTTTTTTTAATTCAATATAACAGTATAACTGTCAAACTAAATGTAAAAGTTATATAAACATAACTCCAAAAATGAACATGCATTATGTCTAAAAATGCCTAAAATATTGTATCTATGTGAGGTAATTTGGTAAGGTTTGCAAATACAAATTATTGGTTTTACTCACAATGACAGTATACTGCTGTCATATTGAGTAAAAAAAAAAACCTAACTTGTGTTATAACAAAACCTTACAAAATATTTTTTCCAGAAAAATTCACAGAGATACATTTCTCCAAGCATTATTAGTCATTTTGAATGTGTGGTTTAGGAGTTATGTTTAAATAACTGTCGGATCGAATGTGACAGTATACTGTCATAGTGAGTAAAACCAATATTTTGTATTTGCAAAACTTTTAAAAACAACTGATTCTAGTAAAAGTCACATGGATACATCATTTCAGGCATTTTTAGACATAATGCATTTTTGGTTTTGGAGTTATGTTTATATAACTTTTCCATTTATTATGACAGTTATACTGTCTTTTTGAGTTAGAAAAAACTAACTTGTGTCTTTACAAACCTAAACATTTTTTTTTTAGTAAAACTCACAAAAATACATTTCTCCAGGCATTATTAGCCATTTAGCATCTTTTGTTTAGGAGTTACGTTCAAAAAAATGTGGCGGTTATCCGTCATTATGAGTAAAACCTAATTTTTGTATTTGTAATCCTTACCAAAATACCTGATTCTGGAAAAATCACATATAATCAATATTACAGCCATTTTTTTACGAATTGCAAGTTTGGTTTTGGAGTTATGTTTATAAAACTTTCATATTCAGTATGACAGTTATACCATCATATTGAGTTAAAAAAAAAAACAGTATCTTTACAAACCTTACAAAATATTTTTTTCCAGTAAAAATCACAAAGATACATTTTTCCACGCATTATTAGTCATTTTGCATGTGTGTTTTAGGAGTTATGTTTAAATAACTGTCATATTGAGCGTGGCAGTTATACTGTCATTATGAGTAAAACCTAATTTTGGTATTTTAAACCTTACCAAAATACCTGATTCTGATAAAACTCACATATATTTAATATTACAGGCATTTTTAAACGGATTGCATGTTTGGTTTTTGAGTTTGGTTTTGGAGTTATGTTTCTATAACTGTTTTATTTAGTTTGACAGTTATACCGTCATATTAAATAAAAAAACTTGTGTCTTTGCAAACCTTTCAAAAGATCATTACTCTAGTAAAACTAACAAAGATACATTTCTCCAGGTTTAATAGCCATTTTCATGTGTCGTTTATGAGTTATGTTTAAATAACTGTCATATTGAGTGTGGCACTTAACACTCATTATATCCATTTTGCACACATGCAAAATGGATATAATGCCTGGAGAAATGTATCTTTGTGAGATTACTGGAAAAACATATTTTGTAAGGTTTGTAAAGAAACAATTTAGTTTTTTTACTTAATATGATGAGGTGGCGACTTTTCCAGGGTGTCCCCGCCTTCCGCCCGATTGTAGCTGAGATAGGCTCCAGTGCCCCCCGCGACCCCGAAGGGAATGAGCGGTAGACAATGGATGGATGGATGGACTGTCACACTAAATGTAAAAGTAGTATAAACATAACTCCAAAACCAAACATGCATTATGTCTAAAAATGCCTGTAATATTGTATCAATGTGAGTTTTACTAGAATCAGTTGTTTTTGTAAGGTTTGCAAATACAAAACATTGGTTTTACTCACTATGACAGTATACTGTCACATTCAATCTGACAGCTATTTAAACATAACTCCTAAACCACACATGCAAAATGACTAAAAATGCCGAGAAAAATGTATCTCTGTGAATTTTAATGGAAAAAAATATTTGTAAGGTTTTTAAAATTACAAGTTTGTTATTTTTTACTCAATTTGACAGTATAACTGTCATACTAAATATGAAAGTTATATACACATAACTCTAAAACCAAACTTGCAATCCGTCTAAAAATGCCTGTAATATTGAATCTATGTGAGTTTTACCAAAATCAGGTATTTTGGTAAGGTTAACAAATACAAAAATTAGGTTTTACTCATAATGACAATATAACTGCCACATTTAACATGACAGGTATTTAAACATAATTCCTAAACCAAACATGATAAATGGCTTATAATGCCTGGAGAAATGTATCTTTGTGAGTTTTACAGGAAAAACATAATTTGTAAGGTTTATAAAGACACAAGGTAGTTTTTTTTACTCAATATGATGGTATAACCGTCATACTAAATATGAAAGTTATATAAACATAACTCCAAAATCAAACATGAAATTTGTCTAAAAATACCTGTAATATTGTATCTATGTGAGTTTTACCAGAATCAGGTATTTTGGTAAGGTTTACAAATACAAAAATTAGGTTTTACTCACTATGACAGTATACTGTCACATTCAATCTGACAGTTTTGTAAACATAACTCCTAAACCACACATGCAAAATGGATAATAATGCCTGGAGAAATGTATCTTTGTGAGTTTTACTAGGAAAAATATTTTGTAAGGTTTGTAAAGACACACGTTAGTTTTTTTTTACTCAATATGACAGTATAACTGTCATACTACATATATATATATATATATATATATATATATATATATATATATATATATATATATATATATATATATATATATATATATATATATATAAACATGACTCCAAAACCAAACTTGCAATCCGTCTAAAAATGTCTGTAATATTGAATCTATGTGAGTTTTACCAAAATGAGGTATTTTGGTAAGGTTGACAAATAAAAAAAATAGGTTTTACTGATAGTGACATTATAAGTGCCACACTCAATATGACAGTTATTTAAACATAACTCATAAACGACACATGAAAATGGCTATTAAACCTGGAGAAATGTATCTTTGTTAGTTTTACTAGAGTAATGATCTTTTGTAAGGTTTACAAAGACACAAGTTTTTTTACTCAATATGACGGTATAACTGTCAAACTAAATAAAAAAGTTATAGAAACATAACTCCAAAACCAAACTCAAAAACCAAACATGCAATCCATTTAAAAATGCCTGTAATATTAAATATATGTGAGTTTTATCAGAATCAGGTATTTTGGTAAGGTTTACAATAACAAAATTAGGTTTTACTCATAATGACAGTATAACTGCCACGCTCAATATGACAGTTATTTAAACATAACTCCTAAAACACACATGCAAAATGACTAATAATGCGTGGAAAAATGTGTCTTTGTGATTTTTACTGGAAAAAAATAATTTGTAAGGTTTGTAAAGATACTGTTTTTTTTTTTAACTCAATATGATGGTACAACTGTCATACTAAATATGAAAGTTTTATAAACATAACTCCAAAACCAAACTTGCAATTCGTAAAAAAATGGCTGTAATATTGAATATATGTGATTTTTACCAGAATCAGGTATTTTGGTAAGGATTACAAATACAAAAATGAGGTTTTACTCATAATGACGGATAACCGCAACTTTTTTTTAAACATAACTCCTAAACAAAACATGCTGAATGGCTAATAATGCCTGGAGAAATGTATATTTGTGAGTTTTACTGGGAAAAAAAATATTTTGTAAGGTTTGTAAAGACACAAGTTAGTTTTTTCTAACTCAAAAAGACAGTATAACTGTCATACTAAATGGAAAAGTTATATAAACATAACTCCAAAACCAAACATGCATTATGTCTAAAAATGCCTGAAATGTTGTATCCATGTGAGTTATACTAGAATCAGTTGTTTTTGTAAGTTTTGCAAATACAAAATATTGGTTTTACTCACTATGACAGTATACTGTCACATTCGATCTGACAGTTATTTAAACATAACTCCTAAACCACACATTCAAAATGACTAATAATGCCTGGAGAAATGTATCTCTGTGAATTTTTCTGTATATATTTTGTAAGGTTTGTTATAACACAAGTTTTTTTTACTCAATATGACAGCAGTATACTGTCCTAGTGAGTAAAACCAATATTTTGTATTTGCAAACCTTACAAAAACAACTGATTCTAGTAAAACTCACATGGATACAATGTTACAGTTATTTTTAAATATAATGCATGTTTGGTTTTGGAGTTATGTTTATATAACTTTTACATTTAGTATGACAGTTATAATGTCATATTGAGTAAAAAAAAATAACTTGTCTTTACAAACTTTACAATTTTTTCCAAGAATTATTAGCCATTTTGCATGTATGGTTTAGGAGTTCTATTTAAATAACTGTCATATTGAGTGTGGCAGTTATACTGTCATTATGAGTAAAACCTTATTTTTGTATTTGTAAACCTTACCAAAATACCTGATTGTAGTAAAACTCACATAGATACAATATTACAGGCATTTTTAGACATAATGCATGTTTGGTTTTGGAGTTATGTTTATATGACTTTCATATTTAGTATGACAGTTATACTGTCATATGGAGTAAAAAACAACTAACTTGTGTCTTTAAAAACCTTACAAAAATGTTTTTTTTTTCAGTAAAACTCACAAAGATGCATTTCTCCAGTCATTATTAGCCATTTAGCATGTTTGGTTTAGGAGTTTTGTTTAAATAACTGTCATTTTGAACGTTGCAGTTATACTGTCATAATGAGTAAAACCTAATTTTTGTATTCTTAAACCTTACCAAAATACCTGTTTCTGGTAAAACTCACATAGATTCAATATTACAGGCATTTTTAGATGAATTGCATGTTTGGTTTTGAAGTTAGTTTATATAACTTTCAAATTTAGTAAGACAGTTATACCATCATATTGAGTAAAACAAACTAACTTGTGTCCAAACAAACCTTACAAAATATTTTTTTTCCTGTAAAACTCACAAAAATACATTTCTCCAGGCATTATTAGCCATTTTGCATCTGTGGTTTAGAATTTATGTTTAAATAACAGTCAGATTTAATGTGAGAGTATACTGTCATAGTGAGTAAAACCAAAATGTTGTATTTGCAAACCTTACAAAAACAAATGTTTCTACTAAAACTCACTTGGATACAATATTATAGGCAATTTAAGACATAATGCATGTTTGGTTTAGGAATTATTTTGAAAAACTATTTTATTGCTTTTTTTGCATTTTATCAGGATTTTAAAAACATCACCGTCATATTGAGAAAAAAACTACTTTTTGTAATTGCAAGCCTTAAAAAAGCATATGTTCGAGTAAAACTGACAAGGATGCATTGTTTTAGGCATTATTAGCATTTTGCATGTGTGGTTTAGGAGTTATGTTTAAATAGCTGTCATTTTGCGTGTGGCAGTTATACTGTCATTATGAGTACAACTTATTTTTTGTATTTGTGAACCTTACCAAAATACCTGATTGTAGTAAAACTCACATAGATACAATATTACAGGCATTTTAAGACATAATGCATGTTTGGTTTTGGAATTATGTTTATATAACTTTCATATTTAGTATGACAGTTATACTGTCATATTGAGTTAAAAAAAACTAACTTATAAACCTTACAAAATTTATTTCCCAGTAAAACTCACAAAGATACATTTCTCCAGGCATTATTAGTCATTTTGTATGTGTGGTTTAGGAGTTATGTTTAAATAACTGTCAGATTGAATGTGACAGTATACTGTCATAGCGAGTAAAACCATTTTTTTTGTATTTGCAAACCTTACAAAAACAACTTATTCTAGTAAAACTCACATGGATAAAATATTACAGGCATTTTTTAGACATAAAGCATGTTTGGTTTTGGAGTTATGTTTATATACATTTTACATTTAGTATGACAGTTATACTGTCATATGGAGTAAAAAACAACTAACTTGTGTCTTTACAAACCTTACAAAAATGTTGTTTTTTTTCCCAGTAAAACTCACAAAGATGCATTTCTCCAGTCATTATTAGCCATTTAGCATGTTTGGTTTAGGAGTTAGTTTAAATAACTGTCATTTTGAACATTGCAGTTATACTGTCATTATGAGTAAAACCTAATTTTTGTATTTGTAAACCTTACCAAAATACCTCTTTCTGGTAAAACTCACATAGATTCAATATTACAGGCATTTTTAGTTGAATTGCATGTTTGGTTTTGAAGTTAGTTTATATAACTTTCAAATTTAGTAAGACAGTTATACCATCATATTGAGTAAAACAAACTAACTTGTGTCCAAACAAACCTTACAAAATATTTTTTTTCCTGTAAAACTCACAAAAATACATTTCTCCAGGCATTATTAGCCATTTTGCATCTGTGGTTTAGAATTTATGTTTAAATAACAGTCAGATTTAATGTGACAGTATACTGTCATAGTGAGTAAAACCAAAATGTTGTATTTGCAAACCTTACAAAAACAAATGTTTCTACTAAAACTCACTTGGATACAATATTATAGGCAATTTAAGACATAATGCATGTTTGGTTTAGGAATTATTTTGAAAAACTATTTTATTGCTTTTTTTGCATTTTATCAGGATTTTAAAAACATCACCGTCATATTGAGAAAAAAACTACTTTTTGTAATTGCAAGCCTTAAAAAAGCATATGTTCGAGTAAAACTGACAAGGATGCATTGTTTTAGGCATTATTAGCATTTTTGCATGTGTGGTTTAGGAGTTATGTTTAAATAGCTGTCATTTTGCGTGTGGCAGTTATACTGTCATTATGAGTACAACTTATTTTTTGTATTTGTGAACCTTACCAAAATACCTGATTGTAGTAAAACTCACATAGATACAATATTACAGGCATTTTAAGACATAATGCATGTTTGGTTTTGGAATTATGTTTATATAACTTTCATATTTAGTATGACAGTTATACTGTCATATTGAGTAAAAAAAACTAACTTATAAACCTTACAAAATTTATTTCCCAGTAAAACTCACAAAGATACATTTCTCCAGGCATTATTAGTCATTTTGTATGTGTGGTTTAGGAGTTATGTTTAAATAACTGTCAGATTGAATGTGACAGTATACTGTCATAGCGAGTAAAAGCATTTTTTTTGTATTTGCAAACCTTACAAAAACAACTTATTCTAGTAAAACTCACATGGATACAATATTACAGGCATTTTTTTAGACATAAAGCATGTTTGGTTTTGGAGTTATGTTTATATACATTTTACATTTAGTATGACAGTTATACTGTCATATGGAGTAAAAAACAACTTACTTGTGTCTTTACAAACCTTACAAAAATGTTGTTGTTTTTTCAGTAAAACTCACAAAGATGCATTTCTCCAGTCATTATTAGCCATTTAGCATGTTTGGTTTAGGAGTTATGTTTAAATAACTGTCATTTTGAACGTTGCAGTTATACTGTCATTATGAGTAAAACCTAATTTTTGTATTTGTAAACCTTACCAAAATACCTCTTTCTGGTAAAACTCACATAGATTCAATATTACAGGCATTTTTAGATGAATTGCATGTTTGGTTTTGAAGTTAGTTTACATAACTTTCAAATTTAGTAAGACAGTTATACCATCATATTGAGTAAAAAAAACTAACTTGTGTCCAAACAAACCTTACAAAATATTTTTTTTCCAGTAAAACCCACAAAAATACATTTCTCCAGGCATTATTAGCCATTTTGCATCTGTGGTTTAGAATTTATGTTTAAATAACAGTCAGATTGAATGTGACAGTATACTGTCATAGTGAGTAAAACCAAAATGTTGTATTTGCAAACCTTACAAAAACAAATGATTCTACTAAAACTCACTTGGATACAATATTATAGGCAATTTAAGACATAATGCATGTTTGGTTTAGGAATTTTGTTGAAAAAGTATTTTATTGCTTTTTTTGCATTTTATCAGGATTTTAAAAACATCACCGTCATATTGAGAAAAAAAACTACTTTTTGTAATTGCAAGCCTTAAAAAAGCATATGTTCGAGTAAAACTGACAAGGATGCATTGTTTTAGGCATTGTTAACATTTTTGCATGTGCGGTTTAGGAGTTATGTTTAAATAACTGTCATTTTGCGTGTGGCAGTTATACTGTCATTATGAGTACAACTTATTTTTTGTATTTGTGAACCTTACCAAAATACCTGATTGTAGTAAAACTCACATAGATACAATATTACAGGCATTTTAAGACATAATGCATGTTTGGTTTCGGAATTATGTTTATATAACTTTCATATTTAGTATGACAGTTATACAGTCATATTGAGTAAAAAAAAACTAACTTGTGTCTTTACAAACCTTACAAAAAAATGTTTTTTCCAGTAAAACTCACAAAGATACATTTCTCCAGGCATTATTAGTCATTTTGTATGTGTGGTTTAGGAGTTATGTTTAAATAACTGTCAGATTGAATGTGACAGTATACTGTCATAGCGAGTAAAACCAATATTTTGTATTTGCAAACCTTACAAAAACAACTTATTCTAGTAAAACTCACATGGATACAATATTACAGGCATTTTTTAGACATAAAGCATGTTTGGTTTTGGAGTTATGTTTATATAAATTTTACATTTAGTATGAGAGTTATACTGTCATATGGAGTAAAAAACAACTAACTTGTGCCTTTACAAACCTTACAAAAAAATGTTTTTTCCAGTAAAACTCACAAAAATGCATTTTGCCAGTCATAATTAGCCATTTAGCATGTTTGGTTTAGGAGTTATGTTTAAATAACTGTCATTTTGAACGTGGCAGTTATACTGTCATTATGAGTAAAACCTAATTTTTGTATTTGTAAACCTTACCAAAATACCTGATTCAGGTAAAACTCACAGAGATTTAATATTACAGGCATTTTTAGACGGATTGCAAGTTTGATTTTGGAGTTATGTTTATATAACTTTCATATTTAATATGACAGTTATACTGTCATATTGAGTAAAAAAAACTAACTTGTGTTTTTACAAACCTTACAAAATATTTTTTTTCCTGTAAAATTCACTAAAATACATTTTTCCAGGCATTATGTCATTTTGCATGTGTGGTTTAGGAGTTATGTTTAAATATCTGTCAGATTGAATGTAACAGTATACTGTCATATTGAGTAAAACCAATATTTTGTATTTGAAAACCTTACAAAAACAACTGATTCTACTAAAACTCACATGGATACAATATTACAGGCATTTTTAGACAAAATGCATGTTTGGTTTTGGAGTTATGTTTATCTAACTTTTCCATTTAGTATGACATTTATACTGTCTTTTTGAGTTAAAAAAAACTAACTTGTGTCTTTACAAACCTTACAATTTTTTTTTTCCAGTAAAACTCACAAAGATACATTTCTCCAGGCATTATTAGCCATTTTGCATCTGTGGTTTAGAATGTATGTTTAAATAACAGGCAGATTGAATGTGACAGTATACTGTCATAGTGAGTAAAACCTAATTTTTGTATTTGCAAAACTTACAAAAACAACTGATTCTAGTAAAACTCACATGGATACAATATTACAGACATTTTTAGACATAATGCATGTTTGGTTTTGGAGTTATGTTTATACTACTTTTACATTTAGTATGACAGTTATACTGTCCATCCATCCATCCATTTTCTACCGCTTATTCCCTTCGGGGGGTGCTGGAACCTATCTCAGCTATAATCAGGCGGAAGGCGGGGTACACCCTGGAAAAGTCGCTAGCTCATCATATTAAGTAAAAAAACAACTAAATTGTTTCTTTACAAACCTTACAAAATATTTTTTTCCAGTAATTTCACAAAGATACATTTCTCCAGGCATTATAGCCATTTTGCATGTTTGGTTTGGTAGTTATGATTAAATAACTGTCAAATTGAATGTGACAGTATACTATCATGGTGAGTAAAACCAATATTTTGTATTTGCAAACCTTACAAAAACAACTTATTCTCGTAAAACTCAACAATTGATTTTAGTAAAACTCGCATGGATACAAAATTACAGGCATTTTTAAACATAATGCATGTTTGGTTTTGGAGTTATGTTTATATATTTTTTACATTTAGTATTACAGTTATACTGTCATATTGAGTAAAAAATACTAACTTGTGTCTTTATAAACCTTAAAAAAAATGTTTTCCAGTAAAACTCACAAAGATACATTTCTCCAGGCATTATTAGCCATTAACCATGTTTGGTTTAGAGTTATGTTTAAATAACTGTCATATTGAGTGTGGCAGATATACTGTCATTATGAGTAAAACCTATTTTTTGTATTTGTAAAATTACCAAAATAACTGATTCTGATAAAACTCACATGGATAAAATATTACAGGATTTTTTAGACATAAAGCATGTTCCCATCATATTGAGTAAAAAAAACTAACTTGTGTGTATACAAACCTTACAAAATATTTTTTTTCCAGTAAAACTCACAAAAATACATTTCTCCAGTTATTATTAGCCATTTTGCATCTGTGGTTTAGAATTTGTGTTTAAATAACAGTCAGAGTGAATGTGACAGTATACTGTCATAGTGAGTAAAACCTAGATTTTTTATTTGTAAACCTTAACAAAATACCTGATTCTAGTAAAACTCACATAGATTCAATATTACAGGCATTTTTAGACGGATTGCATGTTTGGTATTGGAGTTATGTTTATATAACTTTTACATTTATTATGACAGTTATACAAACATATTGAATAAAAAAAAACTATTTTGTGTCTTATCAAACCTTACAAAATGTTTTTTTCCTGTAGAACTCACAAAGATACATTTCTCCAGGCATTATTAGCCATTTTGCATGTGTGGTTTGTTAAGTTAACATAACCGTCATATTGAGGGTGGCAGTTATACTGTCATTATGTGTAAAACCTAATTTTTGTATTTATAAACCTTACCAAAATTCCTGATTCTGGTAAAACTCACATAGATACAATATTACAGGCATTTTTAGACATAATGCATGTTTGGTTTTGGAGTTATGTTTATATACATTTTTCCAGGCATTATTAGCTATTTATCATGTTTGGTTTAGGAGTTATGTTTAAATAACTGTCATAACAAATAATGCAGTTATACTGTCATTATGAGTAAAACCCAAGTTTTGTATTTGTAAACCTTACCAAAATACCTGATTCTGGTAAAACTCATATAGATTCAATATTCGATATATATATATATATATATATATATATATATATATATATATATATATATATATATATATATATATATATATATATATATATATATATATATATATATATATTCGAGATATATATATATATATATTCAATAATATCCGTTTAAGACGGATTGCAAGTTTCGTTTAAGAGTTTGGTTTTGGAATGATGTTTATATTACTTTTATATTTAGTTTGACAGTTATACCATCATATTGAGTAAAAAAACAAAAAACTTCTGTCTTTACAAACCTTACAAAATATTCTTTTCTAGTAAAACTCACAAAGATACATTTCTTGTTAGCTATTTAACATGTTTGGTTTAGGAGTTATGTTTAAATAACTGTTATTTTGAATATGGCAGTTATACTGTCATTATGAGTAAAACCCAATTTTTGTATTTGTAAACCTTACCAAAATACCTGATTCTGGTAAAACTCACATAGATTCAATATTACAGGCATTTTCAGACGGATTGCATGTTTGGTATTGGAGTTATGTTTCTATAACTTTTACATTTATTATGACAGTTATACAAACATATTGAATAAAAAAACCTATTTTGTGTCTTATCAAACCTTACAAAATATTTGTTTTCCTGTAAAACTCACACAGGTACATTTCTCCAGGCATTATTAGCCATTTTGCATTTGTGGTTTAGGAGTTATGTTAACATAACCGTCATATTGAGGGTGGCAGTTATGCTGTCATTGTGAGTAAAACCTAATTTTTGTATTTATAAACCTTACCAAAATTCTTTATTCTGGTAAAACTCACATAGATACAATATTGCGGGCATTTTTAGACATAATGCATGTTTGGTTTTGGAGTTATATTTATATACATTTTTCCAGGCATTATTAGCTATTTATCATGTTTGGTTTAGGAGTTATGTTTAAATAACTGTCATATCAAATAATGCAGTTATACTGTCATTATGAGTAAAACCCAAGTTTTGTATTTGTAAACCTTACCAAAATACCTGATTCTGGTAAAACCCATATAGATTCAACATTACAGGCAGTTTAAGACGGATTGCAAATTTGGTTTAAGAGTTTGGTTTTGGAATGATGTTTATATTACTTTTATATTTAGTTTGAAAGTTATACCATCATATTGAGTAAAAAAAAAAAAACTTTTGTCTTTACAAACCTTACAAAATATTTTTTTCTAGTAAAACTCACAAAGATACATTTCTCCAGGCATTATTAGCTATTTAGCATGTTTGGTTTAGGAGTTATGTTTAAATAACTGTTATTTTGAATATGGCAGTTATGTCATTATGAGTAAAACCCAATTTTTGTATTTGTAAACCTTACCAAAATACCTGATTCTGGTAAAACTCACATAGACTCAATATTACAGGCATTTTTAGATGTATTGCAAGTTTGGTTTTGGAGTTATGTTTATTTAACTTTCATATTTAGTATGACAGTTCTAATGTCATATTAAGTACAAAAACTAACTTGTGTCTTTACAAACCTTATAATTTTTTATTTATTTTTTTCCCAGGAAAACTCTTAAAGATACATTTCTCCAGGCATTATTAGCCATTTTGTATTTGTGGTTTAGGAGTTACAATATGTTTAAATAACTGTCAGATTGAATGTGACAGTATACCGTCATAGTGAGTAAAACCTAATGTTTGTATTTGTAAACCTTACCAAAAATACCTGATTCTGGTAAAAATCACATAGATACAATATTGCAGGCAGTTTTAGACATAATGCATGTTTGGTTTTGGAGTTGTGTTTATACAACTTTTATATTTAGTATTACAGTTATACCATCATATTGAGTAAAAAAAAACAACTTGTGTCTTTATAAACCTTACAAAAAAAATGTTTTCCAGTAAAACTCACAAAGATACATTTCTCTAGGCATAATTAGCCATTTATCATGTTTGGTTTAGGAGTTATGTTTAAACAACTGTCATATTGAGTGTGGCAGTTATACTGTCATTATGAGTAAAACCTATTTTTTGTTTTCGTAAAACTTACCAATATACCTGATTCTGGTTAAACCCACATCGATGCAATATTACAGGATTTTTTAGACATAAAGCATGTTTGGTTTTAGAGTTATGTTTATATAACTTTCATATTTAGTATGAAAGTTATACCATCATATTGAGTAAAAAACAACAAATATTGTGTATCTTTACAAACCTTACAAAATATTGTTTTCCAGTAAAATTCACAAATATACATTTCTCTAGGCATTATTAGTCATTTTGCATTTGTGTTTTAGGAGTTATTAGGAGTAATTAACTGTCATATTGAGTGTGGCAGTTATACTGTCACTATGAGTAAAACCTAATTTTTGTTTTTGTAAACCTTACCAAAATACCTGATTCTGGTAAAACTCATATAGATTCAATATTACAGGCAGTTTAAGACGGATTGCAAGTTTGGTTTAGGAGTTTGTTTTTGGAATTATGTTTATATTAATTTTATATTTAGTTTGACAGTTATACCATCATATTCAGTAAAAAAAAAAAAAAACTTTTTTCTTTACAAACCTTACAAAATAGATTTTTCTAGTAAAATTCACAAAGATACAATTATCCAGGCATTATTAGCCATTTAGCATGTTTGGTTTAGGAGTTGTGTTTAAATAACTGTTATTTTGAATATGGCAGTTATACTGTCATTATGAGTAAAACCCAATTTTTGTATTTGTAAACCTTACCTAAATACCTGATTCTGGTAAAACTCACATAGATTCAATATTACAGGCATTTTTAGACGTATTGCAAGTTTGGTTTTGGAGTTATGTTTATTTAACTTTCATATTTAGTCTGACAGTTATACTGTCATATTAAGTAAAAAAACTAACTTGTGTCTTTACAAACCTTAAAAATACTTTTTTTTTCCAGGAAAACTCACAAAAATACATTTCTCCAGGCATTTTTAGCCATTTAGTATTTGTGGTTTAGGAGTTATGTTTAAATAACTGTCAGATTGAATGTGACAGTATACTGTCATTATTAGTAAAACCTAATTTTTGTATTTGTAAACCTTACCAAAAATACCTGATTCTGGTAAAAATCGCATAGATACAATATTGCAGGCATTTTTGGACATACACATTTTCCCCCCCCCTAAACTCACAAAGATACATTTCTCCAGGCATAATTAGCCATTTATCATGTTTGGTTTAGGAGTTATGTTTAAATAACTGTCATATTGAGTGTGGCAGATATTGTATTGTGTGTCATTATAAATAAAAACCTATTTTTTGTATTTGTAAACCTTACCAAAATACCTGATTCTGGTAAAACCCACACCGATACAATATTACAGGAATTTTTAGACATAAAGCATGTTTGGTTTTGGAGTTATGTTTATGTAACTTTCATATATAGTATGACAATTATACCATCATATTGAGTAAAAAAAAAACTAATTTGTATTTTTACAAATCTTACAAAATATTGTTTTCCAGTAAAATTCACAAATATACATTTCTCCAGGCATTATTAGTCATTTTGCATTTGTGTTTTAGGAGTTATGTTTAATTAACTGTCATATTGAGTGTGGCAGTTATATTGTCACTATGAGTAAAACCTAATTTTTGTATTCGTAAACCTTACCAAAATACCTGAATCTGATAGAACTCACATATATTCAATATTACAGGCATTTTTAGACGGATTGCATATTTGGTTTTGGAATTATGTATATTATATATATATATATATATATATATATATATATATATATATATATATATATATATATATATATATATATATATATATATATATATATATATATATATAATTATATAACTTTCATATATAGTATGACAGCTAAACTGTTAAATTGTGTAAAAAAAACAAACTTGTGTCTTTACAAACCTTTAAAAATATTTTTTCCAGTAAAACTCACAAAGATACATTCCTCAAGGCATTATTAGCCATTTTGTCAGTATACGGTCATTATGAGTAAAACCTTATTTTTGTATTTGTAAACCTTACCAAAATACCTGATTGTAGTAAAACTCACATAGATACAATATTACAGGCATTTTTAGACATAATGCATGTTTGGTTTTGGAGTTATGTTTATATGACTTTCATATTTAGTATGACAGTTATACTGTCATATTAAGTAAAAAAAACTAACTTGTGTCTTTACAAACCTTACAAATTATAATTTTTTTTTTTCAGTAAAACTCACAAAGATACATTTCTCCAGGCATTATTAGTCATTTTGTATGTGTGGTTTAGGAGTTATGTTTAAATAACTGTCAGACTGAATGTGACAGCATACTGTCATAGTGAGTAAAACCAATATTTTGTATTTGCAAACCTTAAAAAAACAACTGATTCTAGTAAAACTCACATGGATACAATATTACAGGCATTTTTTAGACATAAAGCATGTTTGGTTTTGGAGTTTTGTTTATATACATTTTACATTTAGTATGACAGTTATACTGTCATATGGAGTAAAAAACAACTAACTTGTGTCTTTACAAACCTTACAAAAATGTTTTTTTTTTTCAGTAAAACTCACAAAGATGCATTTCTCCAGTCATTATTAGCCATTTAGCATGTTTGGTTTAGGAGTTATGTTTAAATAACTGTCATTTTGAACGTTGCAGTTATACTGTCATTATGAGTAAAACCTAATTTTTGTATTTGTAAACCTTACCAAAATACCTCTTTCTGGTAAAACTCACATAGATTCAATATTACAGGCATTTTTAGATGAATTGCATGTTTGGTTTTGAAGTTAGTTTACATAACTTTCAAATTTAGTAAGACAGTTATACCATCATATTGATAAAAAAAACTAACTTGTGTCCAAACAAACCTTACAAAATATTTTTTTTCCTGTAAAACCCACAAAAATACATTTCTCCAGGCATTATTAGCCATTTTGCATCTGTGGTTTAGAATTTATGTTTAAATAACAGTCAGATTGAATGTGACAGTATACTGTCATAGTGAGTAAAACCAAAATGTTGTATTTGCAAACCTTACAAAAACAAATGATTCTACTAAAACTCACTTGGATACAATATTATAGGCAATTTAAGACATAATGCATGTTTGGTTTAGGAATTATTTTGAAAAAGTATTTTATTGCTTTTTTTGCATTTTATCAGGATTTTAAAAACATCACCGTCATATTGAGCAAAAAAACTACTTTTTGTAATTGCAAGCCTTAAAAAAGCATATGTTCGAGTAAAACTGACAAGGATGCATTGTTTTAGGCATTGTTAGCATTTTTGCATGTGCGGTTTAGGAGTTATGTTTAAATAACTGTCATTTTGCGTGTGGCAGTTATACTGTCATTATGAGTACAACTTATTTTTTGTATTTGTGAACCTTACCAAAATACCTGATTGTAGTAAAACTCACATAGATACAATATTACAGGCATTTTAAGACATAATGCATGTTTGGTTTCGGAATTATGTTTATATAACTTTCATATTTAGTATGACAGTTATACAGTCATATTGAGTAAAAAAAAACTAACTTGTGTCTTTACAAACCTTACAAAATTTATTTCCCAGTAAAACTCACAAAGATACATTTCTCCAGGCATTATTAGTCATTTTGTATGTGTGGTTTAGGAGTTATGTTTAAATAACTGTCAGATTGAATGTGACAGTATACTGTCATAGCGAGTAAAACCAATATTTTGTATTTGCAAACCTTACAAAAACAACTTATTCTAGTAAAACTCACATGGATACAATATTACAGGCATTTTTTAGACATAAAGCATGTTTGGTTTTGGAGTTATGTTTATATAAATTTTACATTTAGTATGAGAGTTATACTGTCATATGGAGTAAAAAACAACTAACTTGTGTCTTTACAAACCTTACAAAAAAATGTTTTTTCCAGTAAAACTCACAAAAATGCATTTTGCCAGTCATAATTAGCCATTTAGCATGTTTGGTTTAGGAGTTATGTTTAAATAACTGTCATTTTGAACGTGGCAGTTATACTGTCATTATGAGTAAAACCTAATTTTTGTATTTGTAAACCTTACCAAAATACCTGATTCAGGTAAAACTCACAGAGATTTAATATTACAGGCATTTTTAGACGGATTGCAAGTTTGATTTTGGAGTTATGTTTATATAACTTTCATATTTAATATGACAGTTATACTGTCATATTGAGTAAAAAAAACTAACTTGTGTTTTTACAAACCTTACAAAATATTTTTTTTCCTGTAAAATTCACTAAAATACATTTTTCCAGGCATTATGTCATTTTGCATGTGTGGTTTAGGAGTTATGTTTAAATAACTGTCAGATTGAATGTAACAGTATACTGTCATATTGAGTAAAACCAATATTTTGTATTTGAAAACCTTACAAAAACAACTGATTCTACTAAAACTCACATGGATACAATATTACAGGCATTTTTAGACAAAATGCATGTTTGGTTTTGGAGTTATGTTTATCTAACTTTTCCATTTAGTATGACAGTTATACTGTCTTTTTGAGTTAAAAAAAACTAACTTGTGTCTTTACAAACCTTACAATTTTTTTTTTTCCAGTAAAACTCACAAAGATACATTTCTCCAGGCATTATTAGCCATTTTGCATCTGTGGTTTAGAATTTATGTTTAAATAACAGGCAGATTGAATGTGACAGTATACTGTCATAGTGAGTAAAACCTAATTTTTGTATTTGCAAAACTTACAAAAACAACTGATTCTAGTAAAACTCACATGGATACAATATTACAGACATTTTTAGACATAATGCATGTTTGGTTTTGGAGTTATGTTTATACTACTTTTACATTTAGTATGACAGTTATACTGTCCATCCATCCATCCATTTTCTACCGCTTATTCCCTTCGGGGGGTGCTGGAACCTATCTCAGCTATAATCAGGCGGAAGGCGGGGTACACCCTGGAAAAGTCGCTAGCTCATCATATTAAGTAAAAAAACAACTAAATTGTTTCTTTACAAACCTTACAAAATATTTTTTTCCAGTAATTTCACAAAGATACATTTCTCCAGGCATTATAGCCATTTTGCATGTTTGGTTTGGTAGTTATGATTAAATAACTGTCAAATTGAATGTGACAGTATACTATCATGGTGAGTAAAACCAATATTTTGTATTTGCAAACCTTACAAAAACAACTTATTCTCGTAAAACTCAACAATTGATTTTAGTAAAACTCGCATGGATTCAAAATTACAGGCATTTTTAAACATAATGCATGTTTGGTTTTGGAGTTATGTTTATATATTTTTTACATTTAGTATTACAGTTATACTGTCATATTGAGTAAAAAATACTAACTTGTGTCTTTATAAACCTTAAAAAAAATGTTTTCCAGTAAAACTCACAAAGATACATTTCTCCAGGCATTATTAGCCATTAACCATGTTTGGTTTAGAGTTATGTTTAAATAACTGTCATATTGAGTGTGGCAGATATACTGTCATTATGAGTAAAACCTATTTTTTGTATTTGTAAAATTACCAAAATAACTGATTCTGATAAAACTCACATGGATAAAATATTACAGGATTTTTTAGACATAAAGCATGTTCCCATCATATTGAGTAAAAAAAACTAACTTGTGTGTATACAAACCTTACAAAATATTTTTTTTCCAGTAAAACTCACAAAAATACATTTCTCCAGTTATTATTAGCCATTTTGCATCTGTGGTTTAGAATTTGTGTTTAAATAACAGTCAGAGTGAATGTGACAGTATACTGTCATAGTGAGTAAAACCTAGATTTTTTATTTGTAAACCTTAACAAAATACCTGATTTTAGTAAAACTCACATAGATTCAATATTACAGGCATTTTTAGACGGATTGCATGTTTGGTATTGGAGTTATGTTTATATAACTTTTACATTTATTATGACAGTTATACAAACATATTGAATAAAAAAAAACTATTTTGTGTCTTATCAAACCTTACAAAATGTTTTTTTTCCTGTAAAACTCACAAAGATACATTTCTCCAGGCATTATTAGCCATTTTGCATGTGTGGTTTGTTATGTTAACATAACCGTCATATTGAGGGTGGCAGTTATACTGTCATTATGTGTAAAACCTAATTTTTGTATTTATAAACCTTACCAAAATTCCTGATTCTGGTAAAACTCACATAGATACAATATTACAGGCATTTTTAGACATAATGCATGTTTGGTTTTGGAGTTATGTTTATATACATTTTTCCAGGCATTATTAGCTATTTATCATGTTTGGTTTAGGAGTTATGTTTAAATAACTGTCATAACAAATAATGCAGTTATACTGTCATTATGAGTAAAACCCAAGTTTTGTATTTGTAAACCTTACCAAAATACCTGATTCTGGTAAAACTCATATAGATTCAACATTCGATATATATATATATATATATATATATATATATATATATATATATATATATATATATATATATATATATATATATATATATATATATATATATATTCGATATATATATATATATATTCAATAATATCCGTTTAAGACGGATTGCAAGTTTCGTTTAAGAGTTTGGTTTTGGAATGATGTTTATATTACTTTTATATTTAGTTTGAAAGTTATACCATCATATTGAGTAAAAAAAAAAAAAACTTTTGTCTTTACAAACCTTACAAAATATTTTTTTCTAGTAAAACTCACAAAGATACATTTCTCCAGGCATTATTAGCTATTTAGCATGTTTGGTTTAGGAGTTATGTTTAAATAACTGTTATTTTGAATATGGCAGTTATGTCATTATGAGTAAAACCCAATTTTTGTATTTGTAAACCTTACCAAAATACCTGATTCTGGTAAAACTCACATAGATTCAATATTACAGGCATTTTTAGATGTATTGCAAGTTTGGTTTTGGAGTTATGTTTATTTAACTTTCATATTTAGTATGACAGTTCTAATGTCATATTAAGTACAAAAACTAACTTGTGTCTTTACAAACCTTATAATTTTAAATTTATTTTTTTCCCAGGAAAACTCTTAAAGATACATTTCTCCAGGCATTATTAGCCATTTTGTATTCGTGGTTTAGGAGTTACAATATGTTTAAATAACTGTCAGATTGAATGTGACAGTATACTGTCATAATGAGTAAAACCTAATGTTTGTATTTGTAAACCTTACCAAAAATACCTGATTCTGGTAAAAATCACATAGATACAATATTGCAGGCAGTTTTAGACATAATGCATGTTTGGTTTTGGAGTTATGTTTATACAACTTTTATATTTAGTATTACAGTTATACCATCATATTGAGTAAAAAAAAACAACTTGTGTCTTTATAAACCTTACAAAAAAATGTGTTTCCAGTAAAACTCACAAAGATACATTTCTCTAGGCATAATTAGCCATTTATCATGTTTGGTTTAGGAGTTATGTTTAAACAACTGTCATATTGAGTGTGGCAGTTATACTGTCATTATGAGTAAAACCTATTTTTTGTTTTCGTAAAACTTACCAATATACCTGATTCTGGTTAAACCCACATCGATGCGATACTACAGGATTTTTTAGACATAAAGCATGTTTGGTTTTAGAGTTATGTTTATATAACTTTCATATTTAGTATGAAAGTTATACCATCATATTGAGTAAAAAACAACAAATATTGTGTATCTTTACAAACCTTACAAAATATTGTTTTCCAGTAAAATTCACAAATATACCTTTCTCTAGGCATTATTAGTCATTTTGCATTTGTGTTTTAGGAGTTATTAGGAGTAATTAACTGTCATATTGAGTGTGGCAGTTATACTGTCACTATGAGTAAAACCTAATTTTTGTTTTTGTAAACCTTACCAAAATACCTGATTCTGGTAAAACTCATATAGATTCATTATTACAGGCAGTTTAAGACGGATTGCAAGTTTGGTTTAGGAGTTTGTTTTTGGAATTATGTTTATATTAATTTTATATTTAGTTTGACAGTTATACCATCATATTCAGTAAAAAAAAAAAAAACTTTTTTCTTTACAAACCTTACAAAATAGATTTTTCTAGTAAAATTCACAAAGATACAATTCTCCAGGCATTATTAGCCATTTAGCATGTTTGGTTTAGGAGTTGTGATTAAATAACTGTTATTTTTAATATGGCAGTTATACTGTCATTATGAGTAAAACCCAATTTTTGTATTTGTAAACCTTACCTAAATACCTGATTCTGGTAAAACTCACATAGATTCAATATTACAGGCATTTTTAGACGTATTGCAAGTTTGGTTTTGGAGTTATGTTTATTTAACTTTCATATTTAGTCTGACAGTTATACTGTCATATTAAGTACAAAAACTAACTTGTGTCTTTACAAACCTTAAAAAATATTTATTTTTTTCCAGGAAAACTCACAAAAATACATTTCTCCAGGCATTTTTAGCCTTTTAGTATTTGTGGTTTAGGAGTTATGTTTAAATAACTGTCAGATTGAATGTGACAGTATACTGTCATTATTAGTAAAACCTAATTTTTGTATTTGTAAACCTTACCAAAAATACCTGATTCTGGTAAAAATCGCATGGATACAATATTGCAGGCATTTTTGGACATACAATTTTTTTCCCCCCCTAAACTCACAAAGATACATTTCTCCAGGCATAATTAGCCATTTATCATGTTTGGTTTAGGAGTTATGTTTAAATAACTGTCATATTGAGTGTGGCAGATATTGTATTGTGTGTCATTATAAATAAAAACCTATTTTTTGTATTTGTAAACCTTACCAAAATACCTGATTCTGGTAAAACCCACACCGATACAATATTACAGGAATTTTTAGACATAAAGCATGTTTGGTTTTGGAGTTATGTTTATGTAACTTTCATATATAGTATGACAATTATACCATCATATTGAGTAAAAAAAAAACTAATTTGTATTTTTACAAATCTTACAAAATATTGTTTTCCAGTAAAATTCACAAATATACATTTCTCTAGGCATTATTAGTCATTTTGCATTTGTGTTTTAGGAGTTATGTTTAATTAACTGTCATATTGAGTGTGACAGTTATATTGTCACTATGAGTAAAACCTAATTTTTGTATTCGTAAACCTTACCAAAATTCCTGAATCTGATAAAACTCACATATATTCAATATTACAGGCATTTTTAGACGGATTGCATATTTGGTTTTGGAATTATGTATATTATATATATATATATATATATATATATATATATATATATATATATATATATATATATATATATATAATTATATAACTTTCATATATAGTATGACAGCTAAACTGTTAAATTGTGTAAAAAAAACAAACTTGTGTCTTTACAAACCTTTAAAAATATTTTTTCCAGTAAAACTCACAAAGATACATTCCTCAAGGCATTATTAGCCATTTTGTCAGTATACGGTCATTATGAGTAAAACCAAATTTGTGTATATGTAAACCTTACCAAAATACCTGATTCTGGTAAAACTCACATAGATACAATATTACAGGCATTTTTAGACGTATTGCAAGTTTGGTTTTGGAGTTATGTTTTATATTTAGTATGCCAGTTATACTGTCATATTAAGTAAAAAACTAACTTGTGTCTTTACAAACCTTACAATTTTATTTATTTTTTTCCAGGAAAACTCACAAAGATACATTGCTCCAGGCATTATTAGCCATTTTGCATTTGTGGTTTAGGAATTATGTTTAAATACCTGTCATGTTAAATGTGGCAGTTATATTGTCATTATGAGTAAAACCTAGATATTGTAATTGTAAACCTTACCAAAATACCTGATTCTGGTAAAAATCACATAGATTCAAAAGTACAGGCATTTTTAGACATAATGCATGTTTGGTTTTTGAGTTATGTTTATACAACTTTCATATTTAGTATGACAGTTATATCATTACATTGAGTAAAAAAAATAACTTGTGTCTTTATAAACCTTACATTTTTTTTTCCAGTAAAACTCACAAAGATACAATTCTCCAGGTATAATTAGCCATTTAGCATGTTTGGTTCAGGAGTTATGTTTAAATAACTGTCAGATTGAGTGTGGTAGTATAACTGCCACACATATTGAGTTATAAAGTTAAGTGTAAAACCTAATTTTTGTATTTGCAAACCTTACAAAAACAACTGATTCTTGTAAAACTCACATAGATTCAATATTAAAGGCATTTAGACATTTTACATGTTTTGTTTAGGAGTTGTGTTTGAATACATTAGTACTGCTTTTTTCGTTAAGGCAAGTCCAAACGGCAGGAGGCCACAGGGAAGACACAGGACACATTGGGAAGATTATATCAGCTGGCTGGCCTGGGAACGCCTCGGGATCCCCCGAGAAGAGCTGGACGAAGTAGCTGGGGATAGGGAAGTCTGGGCTTCTCTGCTTAGGCTGCAGCCCCCGCAACACGACCTCGGATAAGCGGAAGAAAATAGATGGATTTAGTATGACAGTTATACTATCATATTGAGTAAAAAAAAAAAAACTTTTGTTTTTGTAAACATTAAAAATATATTTTTTCTAGTAAAACTCACAAAGATACATGTAGTTTAAATAACTGTCATAGTAAGTAAAACCTATTTTTTGCATTTGAAAACCTTACAAAAATAACTGATTCTAGTAAAACTCACATGGATTCAATATTACAGGCATTTTTTCCCATTTTGCATGTTTGGTTTAGAAATTATGATGGAACACATTTTTATTGCTTTTTTCGCATTATCTCAGGATTTTAAGAATATTACTGTCACATTGAGTAAAAACTACTTTTTGTGTTTGCAAGGATTAAAAAAAGCATATTTTTCGAGTAAAACTCCTAAGGATGCATTATTTCAGGCATCATTAGCCATTTAGCATTTGTAGTTTAGGAGTTATGTTTAAATAACTGTCATATTAAATGTAACAGTATACTCTCATATAGAGTAAAACCTAATTTTTGTATTTGCAAACCTTACAAAAACAACTGATTCTAGTAAAACTCACATGCATTCAATATTACAGTTATTTTTAGACATTTTGCCTGTTTCGTTTAGAAATTATGATGGAATACATTTGTATTGCTTTTTTCGCATTATCTCAGGATTTTAGGAATATTACTGTCATATTGAGTAAAAAACTACTTTTTGTGTTTGCAAGCCTTAAAAAAGCATATGTTTCGAGTAAAACTCACAAGAATGCATTATTTCAGGCAATATTAGCTCATTTTTATGTGTAATTTAGGAGTTATGTTTAATTTACGGTCATATTGAGTGTACATTGTCATGGTGTAAAAAAACACATTTTTTTATTTGCAAACATTTCAAACACAGCTGACTCTTGTAAAATTCACATGGATTCAATATTACAGGCATTTTTACACATATTGCATGTTTGACTTAGGAAATATAATTGAATACATTTTTATTGCTTTTTTCGCATTATCTCAGGATTTTAGGGATATAACTGTCATAATGAGTAAAAAACTACTTTTTGTGTTTGCAAGATTTAAAAAAGCATATGTTTAGAGTAAAACTCCTTAGAATGCATTATTTGAGGCAACATTAGCCATTTTGCATGTGTAGTTAGGAGTTATTTTTAAATAACTGTCATATTGAGTGTGACAGTATACTGTCATAGTGAGTACAACTTAATTTTTGTATTTGCAAACCTTATAAAAACAACTGATTCTAGTAAAACTCCCACGAATTTAATATTACAGGCATTTTTAGACATTTTGCATTGTTGGTTTAGGAAATATGTTGGAATACATTTTTATTGCTTTTTTCGCATTATCTCAGGATTTTTAAGAACATTACTGTCATATTGAGTAAAAAACTACTTTTTGTGTTTGCAAGCCTTAAAAAAGCATATGTTTCGAGTAAAACTCACAATAATGCATTATTTCAGGCAATATTAGCTCATTTTTATGTGTAGTTTAGGAGTTATGTTTATTTACTGTTATATTGTCATGGTAAAAAAAAAACTAATTTTTTTATTTGCAAAAATTTCAAACACAACCGATTCTAGTAAAACTCACATGGATTCATATTACAGGCATTTTTACAAATTTTGCATGTTTAGTTTAGAAGTTAAGATTGAATACATTTTTATTGCTTTTTTCGCATTATCTCAGGATTTAAAAAACATTACTGTCATATTGAGTAAAAAAAATTTTTTTTTTGTGTTTGCAAGCCTTAAGAAAGCATATGTTTCGAGGAAAACTCCCAAGGATCCAATATTTCAAACATTATTAGCCATTTTGCATGAGTAGTTTAGGAGTTATGATTAAAATATTGTCATATTGAGTGTGACAGTTTACTTTCATAAAGAGTAAAACCTAATTTTTGTTTTTGCAAACCTTATCAAAACAACTGATTCTTGTAAAACTCACATGGATTTAATATTACAGGCATTTTTAGACATTTTGCATTGTTGGTTTAGGAATTATGTTGGAATACATTTTTATTGCTTTTTTCGCATTATCTCAGAATTTTAAGAACATTACGGTCATATTGAGTAAAAACTACTTTTTGTGTTGGCAAGCCTTAAAAAAGCATATGTTTCGAGTAAAACTCACAAGAATGCATTATTTAAGGCAACATTAGCTCATTTTTAAGTGTAGTTTAGGAGTTATGTTTAATTTACTGTCATATTGAGTGTAAATTTATGGTGAAAAAAAAACTAATTTTTGTATTTGCAAAAATTTCAAACACAACCTAATCTTGTAAAACTCACATGGATTCAATATTACAGGCATTTTTACACATTTTGCATGTTTGATTTAGGAAATATGATTGAATATATTTTCATTGCTTTTTTCGCATTATCTCAGTATTTTAGGAATATTACTGTCATATTGAGTAAAAAGCTACTTTTTGTTTGCAAGATTTGAAAAAGCATATGTTTCGAGTAAAACTCCGTAGAATGCATTATTTATGGCATAATTAGACATTTTGCATGTGTAGTTTAGGAGTTGTGATTAA
Source organism: Nerophis lumbriciformis (assembly GCF_033978685.3). Lineage (NCBI taxonomy): Eukaryota > Metazoa > Chordata > Actinopteri > Syngnathiformes > Syngnathidae > Nerophis > Nerophis lumbriciformis. The sequence continues at coordinate 16,577,111 of NC_084565.2, forward strand.
ATAAATGTCATATTGAGTGTGACAGTTTACTTTCATAAAGAGTAAAACCTAATGTTTGTTTTTGCAAACCTTACTAAAACAACTGATTCTAGTTAAACTCACATGGATTCAATAATACAGGCATTTTTACACAATTTGCATCTTTAGTTTAGAAATTATGATTGAATACATTTTTATTGCTTTTTTCGCATTATCTCAGGATTTTAAGAACATTACTGTCATATTGAGTAAAAAACTACTTTTTGTGTTTGTAAGCCTTAAAAAAGCATATGTTTCGAGTAAAACTCACAAGGATGCATTATTTCAGGCAATATTAGCTCATTTTTAAGTGTAGTTTAGGAGTTATGTTTATTTACTGTCATATTTAGTGTACATTGCCATGGTGAAAAAAACCTAATATTTGTATTTTCAAAAATTTCAAACACAACCTAATCTAGTAAAACACACACGGATTCCATATTACAGGCATTTTTACACATTTTGCATGTTTGATTTAGGAAATATGATTGAATATATTTTCATTGTTTTTTTTTGCATTATCTCAGTATTTTAGGAATATTACTGTCATAAAGAGTAAAAAAAATACTTTTTGTGTTTGCTAGCTTTAAGAAAACATATGTTTCGAGGAAAACTCCCAAGAATCCATTATTTCAAACATTATTAGCCATTTTGCATCAGTAGTTTAGGAGTTATGATTAAAAAACTGTCATATTGAGTGTGACAGTTTACTTTCACAAAGAGTAAAACCTAATTTTTGTTTTTGCAAACTTCACAAAAACAACTCATTCTAGTAAAACTCACATGGATTCAATAATACTGCATTTTTACACATTTTGCACGTTTAGTTTAGAAATTATGTTGGAATACATTTTGATTGCTTTTTTCGCATTATCTCAGGATTTTAAGAACATTACTGTCATATTGAGTAAAAAACTACTTTTTGTGTTTGCAAGCCTTAAAAAAGCATATGTTTCGAGTAAAACTCACAAGGATGCATTATTTCAGGCAATATTAGCTCATTTTTAAGTGTAGTTTAGGAGTTATGTTTAATTTACTGTCATATTGAGTGTACATTGTCATGGTGAAAAAAACCTAATATTTGTATTTGCAAAAATTTCAAACACTACCTAATCTAGTAAAACTCACATGGATTCAATATTACAGGCATTTTTACACATTTTCTATGTTTAGTTTAGAAATTATGATTGATTACATTTGTATTGCTTTTTTTGCATTATCTCAGGATTTTAAGAACATTACTGTCATATTGAGTAAAAAAATACTTTTTGTATTTGCAAGCCTTAAGAAAGCATATGTTTCGAGGAAAACTCCCAAGGATCCATTATTTCAAACATTATTAGCCATTTTGCATGAGTGGTTTAGGAGTTATGATTAAAAAATTGTCATATTGAGTGTGACAGTTTACTTTCATAAAGAGTAAAACCTAATTTTTGCTTTTGCAAACCTTACTAAAACAACTGATTCTAGTGAAACTCACAAGGATATAATATTACTGGCATTTTTAGACATTTTGCATTGTTGGTTTAGGAATTATGTTGGAATACATTTTTATTGCTTTTTTCGCATTATCTCAGAATTTTAAGAACATTACGGTCATATTGAGTAAAAAAATACTTTTTGTGTTTGCAAGCCTTAAGAAAGCATATGTTTCGAGGAAAACTCCCAAGGATCCATTATTTCAAAAATTATTAGCCATTTTGCATGAGTAGTTTAGGAGTTATGATTAAAAAAATGTGTATTGAGTGTGACTTTTACTTTCATAAAGAGTAAAACCTAATTTTTGTTTTTGCAAACTTTACTAAAACAACTGATTCTAGTAAAACTCACATGGTTTCAAAAATACAGGCATTTTTACACATTTTGCATGTTTGGTTTAGAAATTATGATTGAATACATTTTTTTTGCTTTTTTCGCATTATCTCAGGAATTTAAGAACATTACTGTCATATTGAGTAAAAAAATACTTTTTGTGTTAGCAAGCCTTAAGAAAGCATATGTTTCGAAGAAAACTCCCAAGGATCCATTATTTCAAACATTATTAGCCATTTTGCATGAGTAGTTTAGGAGTTATGATTAAAAAATTGTCATATTGAGTGTGACAGTTTACTTTCATTAAGAGTAAAACCAAATTTTTGTTTTTGAAAACCTTACTAAAACAACTGATTCTAGTAAAACTCAAATTTAACTCACATATAATATTACAGAAATTTTTAGACATTTCGCATTGTTGGTTTAGGAATTATGTTGGAATACATTTATATTGCTTTTGTCGCATTATCTCAGAATTTTAAGAACATTACTGTCATATTGAGTAAAAACTACTTTTTGTGTTTGCAAGCCTTAAAAAAAGCATATGTTTCGAGTAAAACTCACAAGAATGCATTTTTTCAGGCAATATTAGCTCATTTTTAAGTGTAGTTTAGGAGTTATGTTTAATTTACTGTCATATTGAGTGTACATTGTCATGGTGAAAAAAACCAATTTTTTGTAATTGCAAACCTTTCAAACACAACTGATTCTAGTAAAACATACATTGATTCAATATTACAGGCATTGTTACACATTTTGCATGTTTGGTTTAGGAATTACAATGGAATACATTTTTTTTTTGCTTTTTTCATATTATCTCAGGATTTTAAGAACATTACTGTCATATTGAGTAAAAAAACTACTTTTTGTGTTTGCAAGATTTACAAAAGCATATGTTTCGAGGAAAACTTCTAAGGATGCATTATTTCAGGCATCAATAGCCATTTTGCTTGTGTGGAACAGGAGTTTTTAAATAACTGTCATATTGCGTGTGGCAGTTATACTGTCATTATGAGTAAAACCTAATTTTTGTATTTTTAAACCTTATAAACCTCCTGATTCTAGTAAAATTCACAAAGATACAACAAGATATTACAGGCATTTTTAGACATAATGCAGGTTTGGTTTTGGAGTTAGGTTTATAACTTTTCATATTTAGTATGACAGTTATACTGTCATATTAAGTAAAAAAAAAAGACGTGTCTGCAAACCTTACAAAATATTTTTTTCCAGTAAAACTCACAAAGATGTGGTTAGGGCCTTGCATGCCAGCTCCCGCCATCAGTGTGTGAATGTGTGTGTGAATGGATGAATGGAAAAATAGTGTCAAAGCGCTTTGTGTACCTTGAAGGTAGAAAAGCGCTATACAAGTATAACCCATTTACCATAGTGAGTAAAACCAAATGTTTGTATTTACAAACCTTACAAAAACAACCCATTCTAGTAAAAGTCACACAGATACAATATTTTAGGCATTTTTAGACATAATGCATGTTTGGTTTTGGAGTTATGTTTATATAACCTACTTTCTGAGCCGCCACCTTATCGTGGTAGAGGAGTTTGCGTGTCCCACTGATCCTAGGAGCTATGCTGTCTTTGGGCTTCTATGCCCCCTCGTAGGCTCTCCCAAGACAAATAGGTCCTAGGTGAGGGATCAGACAAAGAGCAGCTCAAAGACCTTTATGAAAAGTACAAATCGAGGTCTTAGATTTTTCCTCGCCCGGACGCGGGTCACCGTGGCTCCCCTGTGGAGCCAGGCCCAGAGGTGGGGCACGATGGCGAGCGCCTGTTGGCTGGCTCAGCTCAATGAAGCAACGTGGTTCCCTCCTCCAATGGGCTCACCACTCATGGGCTGGGTTATAGAGGTCGGGTGCAGTGTGAGCTGAGCGGCAGCCGAAGGCAGGGCACTTGGCGGTCCGATCATCGGCTACATAAGCTAGCTCTTCTGACGTGAAATGTCACCTCGCTGGGAGGGAAGGAGCCTGAGCTGGTGTGCGAGGTGGAGAAGTTCCGGCTAGATATAGTTGGACTCACTTCGACGCACAGGAACCTGTTCCATCGAGAGGGGCTGGACAGTCTTCCACTATGGCGTTGCAAGCAATGAGAGGCTGGGGTGGCAATTCTTGTTGTCCCCCCGGCTCAAAGACAAGAGTATGGGGTATCGGACTGTCTGATTGTGGCGGGTCGCTCCCTGTATGATCAGTGTAGGGCAGCCTTGGTCCGCCAAGGCTGCCCTTTGTCACCGATTCTGTTGTTAACTTTTATGGACAGAATTGCAGTCATGGCATTGAGGGGATCCGGTTTGGTGGTTGCAGGATGAGGTCTTTGCTTTTTGCAGTTGATGTGGTCCTGATGGCTTCAACTGGCCAGGATCTCCAGCTCTCATTGGATGGCCGAGTATGAAGCGACTGGGATGAGAATCAGCACCTCCAAGTCCGAGTCCATGGTTCTCGCCCGGTAAAGGGTGGGGTGCCATTTCCAGGTTGAGGAGGCGATGGCACATACTAGATGGCCCCAAGTGGAGGAGTTCAAGTACTTAGGAGTCTTGTTCACGAGTGAGGGAAGAGTGGATCATGAGATCCACAGGCGGATCGGTGCGGCGTCTTCAGTAATGAGGACGCTATATCGATCCATTGTGGTGAAGAAGGAGCTGAGCCAGAATTAAAAGCTCTAAATTTACCGGTCGATCTACATTCCCATCCTGCACCCATGGTCATGGTTATGACCGAAAAGACAAGATCCCGGGTACAAGCGGCCAAATTGAGTTTCCTCAGCCGGGTGGCGGGTCTCTCCCTTAGAGATAGGATAAGAAGCTCTGTCATCCGGGAGGAACTCCGAGTAAAGCGCTGCTCCTCCACTTGAGAGGAGCCAGATGAGGTGGTTCGGGCATCTGCTCAGGATGCCACCCGAACGCCTCCCGAGGGAGGTGTTTAGGGCAAGTCCGACCGGCAGGAGGCCACGGGGAAGACCCAGGACACATTGGGAAGATTATGTCTCCCGGCTGGCCTGGGAACGCCTCAGGATCCCCCGAGAAGAGCTGGAAGAAGTTCCTGGGGAGAGGGAAGTCTGGGCTTCTCTGTTTAGGCTGCTGCCCCCGCAACCCGACCTTGGTTAAGCGGAAGAAAATGGATGGATTTAGTAACGACAACAAAAAATGCCCATCCATCCATTTTCTACCGCTTATTCCCTTTTGGGGTGGCAGGGGGCGCTGGAGCCTATCTCAGCTACAATCGGGCGGAAGGCGGGGTACACCCCGGACAAGTCGCCACCTCATCGCAAAAAATGATTCTAGTAAAACTCACATGGATACAATTTTACAGGTATTTTTAGACATAATGCATGTTTGGTTTTGGAATTATGTTTATATAACTTTCATATGTATTATGACAGTTATACTGTCATCTTGAGTAAAACTAACTTGTGTCTTTACAAACATTACAAACTATGTTTTTCCAGTAAAACTCACAAAAATAATTTTTTCCAGGCATTATTAGACATTTTTCATGTGTGGTTTAGTAAATATGTTTAAATAACTGTGATATTGAATGTGGCAGTTATACTGTTATGTGTAAAACCAAATTTTTATATTTGCAAACCTTACAAAAACAACTGATTCTAGTAAAACTCACATAGATTCAATATTACAGGCATTTTTAGACATTTCACATGTTTTAATACATTTTTATTGCTTTTTTTGTTAGGGCAAGTCCGATCGGCAGGAGGCCACGGGGAAGACCCAGGACACATTGGGAAGACTATGTCTCAGGCTGGCCTGGGAACGCCTCGAGATCCCCCGAGAAGAGCTGGACAAAGTGGCTGGGGAGAGGGAAGTCTGGGCTTCTCTGCTTAGGCTGTTGCCCCCGCAACCCGACCTCGGATAAGCCGAAGAAAATGGATGGATTTAGTATGACAGTTATACTGTCATATTGAGTAAAAAAAACAATTTTTCATAGATTCAATATTACAGGCATCTTTAGATGGATTGCATGTTTGGTTTTGGAGATATGTTTATACAACTTTCATATTTAGTATGACAGTTATACTGTCATATTGAGTAAAACAAAAAAAACTTGTGTCTGCAAACCTTACAAAAGATTATTATTCTAGTAAAACTAACAAAGAGACATTTTTCCAAGCATTATTAGCATTTGTTGTTTTGGAGTTATAATGCTTGCGTTGAGAGGCGACGGGCTCGGGTGGCAATTCTTGTTGCCCCCCGGCTCAAAGCCTGCACGTTGGAGTTCAACCCAGTGGACCAGTGGGTAGCTTTCCTCCGCCTTCGGGTGGGGGGACGGGTCCTGACTGTTGTTTGGCCTTACGCGCCAAACAGCAGCTCAGAGTACCCACCCTTTTTGGATTCACTCGAGGGAGTACTGGAAAGTGCTCCACCGGGTGATTCCCTCGTTCTACTGGGGGCCTTCAATGCTCATCTTGGCAACAACAGTGAAACCTGGAGAGGCGTGATTGGGAAGAATGGCCGCCCGGATCTGAACCCGAGTGGTGTTTTGTTATTGGACTTTTGTGCTCGTCACAGATTGTCAATAACAAACACCAAGTTCAAACATAAGGGTGTCCATATGTGCACTTGGCACCAGGACACCCTAGGCCGCAGTTCCATGATCGATTTTGTAGTTGTGTCATCGGATTTGCGGTCTCATGTTTTGGACACTCGGGTGAAGAGAGGGGCGGAGCTTTCTACCGATCACCATCTTGTGGTGAGTTGGTTGCGATGGTGGGGGAGGATGCCTGACAGACCTGGCAGGCCCAAACGCATTGTGAGGGTTTGCTGGGAACGCCTCCGGAAGAACTTTGAACATGTCACAAGGGAGGCGCTGGACATTGAGTCTGAGTGGACCATGTTCCGTGCCTCTCTTGTCGAGCGGCTGATTGGAGCTGTGGCCGCAAGGAGTTTGGTGCCTGTCGTGGCGGTAATCCTAAAACCCGCTGGTGGACACCAGCAGTGAGGGATGCCGTCAAGCTGAAGAAAGAGCCTATCGGGTCCTTTTGGCTCATGGGACTCCAGAGGCAGCCGACAGGCCAAGCGAAGTGCGGCTTCAGCGGTCGCAGAGGCAAAAACTCGGACATGGGAGGAGTTTGGAGAAGCCATGGAAAACGACTTCCAGACGGCTTCGAAGCGATTCTGGACCACCATCCGCCGGATCAAGGGGGGGGAGCAGTGCACTGTAACACCGTGTATGGTGAGGATGGTGCGCTGCTGACCTCTACTGCAGCTGTTATTGATCGGTGGAGGGAATACTTCGAAGACCTCCTTAATCCCACCAACATGTCTTCCTATGAGGAAGCAGTGCCTGGGGAATCTGTGGTGGGCTCTCCTATTTCTGGGGCTGAGGATGCCAAGGTAGTTAAAAAGCTCCTCAATGGCAACGCCCTGGGGGTGGATGAGATCCGTCCGGAGTTCCTTAAGGCTCTGGATGCTGTGGGGCTGTCTTGGTTGACAAGACTCTGCAACATCGCGTGGACATCGGGGGCGGTACTTCTGGATTGGGAGACCGGGGTGGTGGTTCCTCTCTTTAAGAAGGGGAACCAGAGGGTGTGTTTCAACTATCGTGAGATCACACTCCTCAGTCTTCCCGGTAAGGTCAATTCATGCGTACTGGAGAAGAGGCTACGCCGGATAGTCGAACCTCGGATTCAGGAGGAACAGTGTGGTTTACGTCCTGGTCGTGGAACTGCGGACCAGCTTTATACTCTCGGCAGGGTCCTTGAGGGTGCATGGGAGTTTGACCAACCAGTCTGCATGTGCTTTATGGACTTGGAGAAGGCATTCGACCATTTACCTCTGGAAGTCCTGTGGGGAGTGCTTAGAGAGTATGGGGTAACGGACTGTCTTATTGTGGCGGTTCGCTCCCTTTGCAAGAGTCAGAGCTTGGTCCGGCAATGCGGACCCGTTTCCAGTGAGGGTTGGACTCCGCCAAGGCTGCCCTTTGTCACCGATTCTGTTCATAACCTTTATGGACAGAATTTCTAGGCGCAGTCAGGGCGTTGAGGGGATCCGGTTTGGTGTCTGCAGGATTAGGTCTCTGCTATTTGCAGATGATGTGGTCCTGATGGCTTCGTCTGGCCAAGATCTTCAGCCCTCACTGGATCGGTTCGCAGACGAGTGTGAAGTGACTGGGATGTGAATCAGCACCTCCAAGTCCGAGTCCATGGTTCTCGCCCGGAAAAGGGTGGAGTTGGGGAGGAGATCTTGCCCCAAGTGGAGGAGTTCAAGGACCTCAGAGTCTTGTTCACGAGTGAGGGAAGAGTGGATCGTGAGATCGACAGGCGGAACGGTGCGGCGTCTTCAGTAATGCGGACGCTGTATTGATCCGTTGTGGTGAAGAAGGAGCTGAGCCGGAAGGCAAAGCTCTTGATTTACCGGTCGATCTACGTTCCCATCCTCACCTATGGTCATGAGCTTTGTGTCATGGCCGAAAGGACAAAATCACGGGTACAAGCGGCCGAAATGAGTTTCCTCCGCCGGGTGGCGGGGCTCTCCCTTAGAGATAGGGTGAGAAGCTCTGTCATCCGGGAGGAGCTCAAAGTAAAGCCATTGCTCCTCCATTTCGAGAGGAGCCAGATGAGGTGGTTCGGGCATCTGGTCAGGATGCCACCCGAACGCCTCCCTAGGGAGGTGTTTCGGGCATGTCCGAAGGAACATGCCCAGGAAGACCCAGGAAACGGGAAGCTTATCTCTCCCGGCTGGCCAGGGAACGCCCCAGGATCCCCCGGGAGGAGCTGGACGAAGTGGCTGGGGAGAGGAAAGTCTGGGCTTCCCTGCTTAGGCTGCAGCCCCCGCGACCCGACCTCGGATAAGCGGAAGAAAATGGATGGCTGGATGGATGGAGTTATGTTTAAATAACTGTCATAAAGAGTAAAACCTCATTTTTGTATTTGTAAACCTTACCAAAACAACTGATTTTAGTAAAACTCACACAGATTCAATATTAAAGGCATTTTTAGACATTTTGCTTATTTGGTGTAGGAATTATGATGGAATACATTGTTTTTGCTTATTTCGCATTATCTCAGTATTTTAAGAACTTTACTGTCATATTGAGGAAAACAAATACTTTTTGTGTTTGCAAGCCTTAAAAAAGCATATGTTTCGAGTAAAACTCACAAGAATGCCTTATTTCAGGCATTATTAGCCATTTTTTATGTGTAGTTTAGGCATACTTGCCAAGCCTCCTGGATTTTCCAGGAGACTCCCGAAATTCAGCGCCTCTCCCGAAAACCTCCCGGGACAAATTTTCTCCCGAAAATCTCCCAAAATTCAGGCTGATCTGAGTGAGGACAGCCTGTATTCACGTCTGCTTTCCCACGATATAAACAGCATGCCTGCCCAATCACGTTATAACTTTAGAATGATCGAGGGCGAGTTCTTGGTTTCTTATGTGGGTTTATTGTTAGGTAGTTTCATTAACGTCCTCCCAGCGCGGTAACAACACAAAACAACAGCAGTCACGTTTTCGTCTACCGTAAAGCAGTTTGTCTGCCGTAAACAGCAATGTTGTGACACTCTTTAAACAGGGCAATACTGCCATCTACTGTACATGCATATGTGACAATAACATCCAGGAGAGTGCAGTGCACAACTGCGCACACAACAAGGAGACGAAGCAGAACCACGCGGAAGATACAGCCATGGCGACGCCGACGACGAGTAAGATGAAGAAACACGCTTATAAGTTCCAAGCCGCAGCTGCGATTGGACCTGGATAGCCTCCGGGAAGAAGTAGTGGAATACCAAGTGCTTGGCAGTGAAAATCTTCCTCAGGAAGCAAAGATTGACCGGTTTTTGGCCATGCTCGGGAGGGATGGAAAATTCCAGACTCTCGTGCATTTGATGAAAGCACTTTTGTGCGTGCCACACAGCAATGCATCATCAGAGAGGGTGTTCAGCATGGTTATAAAAATAGTGACAGAGAATAGAACAAGGATGGACAATTCAACCCTTAACTCAACAATGAGTAGATGAGTGTTATGTGTGTGTATATGTGTAAATAAATGAAAACTGAAATTCAAGTATTTATTTTATATATATATATATATATATATATATATATATATATATATATGTATATATATATATATATATATATATATATATATATATATATATATATATATATATGTCTTATATCTCCTGATGATTGAGGGAACCCCTCATGAAACAGGCCTGTAGAGATGAAGTAGTCTTGTGATTTTTTCCCCCACACATACATATATATATATATATATATATATGTATATATATATAGCTAGAATTCACTGAAAGTCAAGTTTTTTTTATATATGTGTGTATATATAAATATATATATATATATATATATATATATATATATATATATATATATATATATATATATATATATATATATATTTATATATACACACATATATAAAAAAAAACTTGACTTTCAGTGAATTCTAGCTATATATATATATATATATATATATATATACTTGACTTGGTGAATTCTAGCTCTAAATATACTCCTCCCCTCTTAACCACACCCCCAACCACGCCCCCACCCCACCCCCGACCATGCCTTCCCCACCCCCACCTCCTGAAATCGGAGGTCTCAATGTTGGCAAGTATGAGTTTAGGATTATGTTTAAATAACTGTCATAGTGAGTGTGGCAGTTACACTGTCATATTGAGTAAAAAAAACTAACTTGTGTCTTTGCAAACCTCACAAAAGAAAAGGTTTCTAATAAAAATCACAAAGATACATTTCTTCACGCATTATTAGACATTTTTCATGTGTGGTTTAGGAGTTATGTTTAAATAACTGTCATATTGAGTGTGGCAGTTATACTGTCATTATGTGTAAAACCTAATTTTGTATTTGCAAACCTTATAAAAACAACTGATTCTAGTAAAACATAGATTCAATTTTACAAGCATTTTTAGACATTTTACATGTATGGTTTAGGAGTTGTGTTTGAATACATTTTTTATTGCTATTTTCGTTAGGGCAAGGCCGACCGGCAGGAGGCCACGGGGAAGACCCAGGACACATTGGGAAGACTATCATTCAAGTACCTTGGATATGACGCTGCACGTTTAGTTCCTCTTCCAGCCGTCAGTTGGAACTCTGCCAAAGTTTAGATTGTTTCCTCCGACGCCTCCCGCCGGTGTCCTGATGACACCTTCAGGTCCTGCCGGGAGGAACACTGTGACACTCACCTTTTCTTCTTTTGAGGAAATCCATGTGATTTGCATAAGAATGCAAATCACATGGATTTAATATAAGCTGGACTGGACTGTTAACACAGACCACTTGTACAGGAAAGGACAGAGCTGTACTTCCTGAGGCGACTGTCCTTTGTCCCACACGCCATTAGACTGTACAACTCTTCTCTGGGGGGAGGGGGGCTACTAGGATGACAGGGGATGCAAATCAATAAGAGTGCAATATTTTTTCAAAACATGGTCACTACTGCCTAGTTTCTCTTGTTATATTCTTATTTTACTGTTATATTTTTATTCTCATTGTTGCTTTTTATTTTTATTCTATTGTAATATGTTTCTATTTTGTTTCAATTTATACCCCCATTATTTACTTTTCACTTTTTACAATTTTGTACACTACTGCTGGAATTTAAATTTTCCTGAGGGAACTCTCCTGGAGGAATCAATAAAGTACTATCTATCTATCTATCTATTTATGTCTCCTGGCTGGCCTGTAAATGCCTCAGGGTCCCCCGAGAAGAGCTGGACAAAGTGGCTGGGGAGAGGAAAGTCTGGGCTTCTCTGCTTAGGCTGCTGCCCCCGCAACCTGACCTCGGATAAGCAGGAAGAAAATGGATGGATTTAGTATGACAGTTATACTGTCATATTAAGTAAAAAACTAACTTGTGTATTTGCAAACATTAGAAAAATATTTTTTTTCTAGTAAAACTCACAAAGATACATAACTCAAGGCATTATTAACCATTTTGCATGTGTGGTTTAGGACTTATGTTTAAATAATCGTCAGATTGAGTGTGACAGTATACTGTCATAGTGAGTAAAACCCATATTTTGTAATTGCAAACCTTATGAAAACAAATGATTCTACTAAAACTCACATGGATACAATATTACAGGAATTTTTAGACATAATGCATGTTTGGTTTTGGAGTAATGTTTATATAACTTTCATATTTTGTATGACAGTAATACTGTCATATTGAATAAAAAAAACTAACTTGTATCTGTACAAACCTTAAAAAATATTTTTTTTTCCAGTAAAACTCACAAAGAGACATTTCTCCAGGCATTATTAGCCATTGTGCACATGTGGTTTAGGAGTTATGTTTAAATGAATGTCAAATTGAATGTGGCAGTTATACTGTTATTCTGAGTAAAACCTAATTTTTGTAAATGTTAACCTTACCACAATACCTGATTCTGGTAAAACTCACATAGATTCAATATTACAGGCATTTTTAGACATTTTACATGTTTGGTTTAGAGTTGTGTTTGAATACATTTGTATTGCTTTTTTCATTAGGGCAAGTCCGACGGGCAGGAGGCCGCGGGGAAGACCCAGGACACATTGGGAAGACTATGTCTCCCGGCTGGGCTGTCGAACGCCTCGGGATCCCCCGAGAAGAGCTGGACGAAGTGGTTGGGGATAGGGAAGTCCGGGCTTCTCTGCTTAGGCTGCTGCCCCTGCAACCGGACCTCGGATAAGCGGAAGAAAATGGATGGATTTAGTATGACAGTTATACTGTCATATTAAGTAAAAAAAACTAACTTACAAAATATATTTTTTCTAGTAAAACTCACAAAGATACATATCTACAGGCATTATTAGCCATGTTGCATGTGTGGTTTAGGAGTTATGTTTAAACAACTGTCATATTGAATGTGGCAGTAATACTGTCATCATGACCTAATTTTTGTAATTGTAAACCTTACCAAAATACCTGATTCTGGTAAAACTCACAAAGATTCAATATTACAGGCATTTTTAGACAGATTACATGTTTGGTTTTGGGGTTATGTTTATACAACTTTCATATTTAGTATAACAGTTATACTATCATATTGAGTACAAAAAACAAACTTGTGTCTTTGCAAACCATACAAAAGATCATTGTTTTAGTCACTTTGCATTTGTTGTTTAGGAGTTATGTTTAAATAACTGTCATAGTGAGTAAAACCTAATTTTTGTATTTGCAAAAACCTTACAAAAACAACTGATTCTAGTAAAACTCACATAGATGCAATATTGCAGGCATTTTTAGACATGATGCATGTTTGATTTTGGAGTTGTGTTTATATAACTTTCATATTTAGTATTACAGTAATACTGTCATATTGAGTAATAAAAACTAACTTGTGTCTTTACAAACCTTACAAAATATTTTTTTTCCTGCAAAACTCACAAAAAGACATTTCTCCAGGCATTATTAGCCATTTGGCATGTGTGGTTTAGGAGTTATGTTTAAATAACTGTCAGATTGAGTGTGACAGTATACTGTGAGTAAAACCCATATTTTGTATTTGCAAACCTTACAAAAACAACTGATTCTAGTAAAACTCACATGGATACAAAATTACAGGCATTTTTAGAGATAATGCATGTTTGGTTTGGTTTTGGAGTTATGTTTATATAACTTTCATATTTAGTATGACAGTAACACTGTCATATTGAGTAAAAAAAACTAACTTGTGTCGGTACAAACATTACGAAATATTTTTTTTCCAGTAAAACTCACAAAGAGACATTTCTCCAGGCATTAATTGCCATTGTGCATGTGTGGTTTAGGAGTTATGTTTAAATAGATGTCAAATTGAATGTGGCAGTTATACTGTCATTATGAGTGAAACCTAATTTTTGTAATTGTAAACCTTACCAAAATACCTGATTCTGGTAAAACTCACATAGATCCAATATTACATGCATTTTTAGACGGATTGCATGTTTGGTTTTGGAGTTTTGATTATACAACTTTCATATTTATACTGTATATTACCATTGAGTAAAAAAAAACCTAACTTGTGTCTTTGCAAACCTTACAAAAGATCGTTATTCTAGTAAAGACTTAGACTTAGACTTAGACTTTCTTTTTATTGTCATTCAAATTTGAACTTTACAGCACAGATAAGAACGAAATGTCGTAGTGCAGGATAAAAAAGCAATAAGGTGCATATTTCGATACATAAATATATATAAATAATATATAAATACTATATATATATATATATATATATATATATATATATATATATATATATATATATATATATATATATATATATATATATATATATATATACATATATATATATATATATATATATATATATATATATATATATATATATATATACATATATATATATATATATATATAATAAATAAATATATATAAATATATATAAATAGATAAATAGATTACTGTGCAGATAAATATTTTGCACTTTTTCCACATGCGCCCACGTTTATGGGTGTATGTTATATTGTTTATTTCATTCCAGCGAGTTAATTCATTTTGAGGGGAGTTGAGGAGATAATTTAATTATGATGCGTTCAAGAGTCTTACGGCCTGAGGGAAGAAGCTGCTACAGAAGCTGGAGGTTCTGCTTCGGAGGCTGCGGAACCTCTTTCTAGAGTCCAGCAGTGAAAACTGTCCTTGGTGGGGGTGGGAGGAGTCTTTGCAAATTTTCTGAGCCCTGGTCAGGCAGCACTTTTTGCGATCTCCTGGATAGGAGGAAGAGGAGTCCTGATGATCTTTTCCGCCGTCCTCACCACTCTCTGGAGATACTTCCAGTCTGAGGCACTGCAGGCTCCAGTCCAGACAGAGATGCTGTTGGTCAGCAGGCTCGCTATAACAACGATACATCTCTCCAAGCATTATTAGCTATTTTGCATTTGTTGTTTAGGAGTTATGTTTAACTGTCAAAGTAAATAAAACCTAATTTTGGTATTTGAAAACCTTACAAAAACAACTGATTCTAGTAAAACTCACACAGATACAATATTACAGGCATTTTTAGACATAATACATGTTTGGTTTTGGAGTAATGTTTGGCGCAGTGGAAGAATGGCCGTGCGCGACCCGAGGGTCCCTGGTTCAATCCCCACCTAGTACCAACCTCGTCATGTCCGTTGTGTCCTGAGCAAGACACTTCACCCTTGCTCCTGATGGGTGCTGGTTAGCGCCTTGCATGGCAGCTCCCTCCATCAGTGTGTGAATGGGTAAATGTGGAAGTAGTGTCAAAGCGCTTTGAGTACCTTGAAGGTAGAAAAGCGCTATACAAGTACAACCCATTTATTTATTTATTTATATATAGTATGACAGCTATACTGTTATATTGAGTAAAAAAAACTAACTTGTGTCTTTACAAACCTTACACAATATATTTTTTCTAGTAAAACTCAGAGACATTTCCCCAGGTATTATTAGCCATTGTGCATGTGTGGTTTAGGAGTTATGTTTAAATAAATGTCAAATTGAATGTGGCAGGTATACTGTCATGAGTAAAACTTAATTTTTGTACTTGTAAACCTTACCAAAATACCTGATTCTGGTAAAACTCACATAGATTGAATATTACATGCATTTTTAGACGGATTGCTTGTTTGGTTTTGGAGTTATGTTTTTACAACTTTCATATTTAGTATGACAGTTATATACTGTGATATTGAGTAAAAAAAACAACTAACTTGCGTCTTTGCAAACCTTACAAAAGATCATTATTCTGGTAAAGACTTAGTCTTTCTTTTTATTGTCATTCAAATTTGAACTTTACAGATAACACAATTTCGTTACATAAGCTCATGGTAGTGCAGGATAAAAAAGCAATAAGGTGCATATATAAATAAATAAATATAAATAATATATAAATATACATATAAAATAAATAAATATACTTAAATATATATAAATAAATAAAAAGATTACTGTGCAGATAAATATATTGCACTTTTTCCACATGCGCCTACGTTTATGGGTGTATGTTATATTGTTTTTTGTTTATTCCAGCGAGTTAATCCATTTTGAGGGGAGTTGAGGGGATAATTTAATTATAATGCGTTCAAGAGTCTTACGGCCTGAGGGAAGAAAATGGAGGTTCTGCTTCGGAGGCTGCGGAACCTCTTTCTAGAGTCCAGCAGTGAAAACAGTCCTTGGTGGGGGTGGGAGGAGTCTTTGCAAATTTTCTGAGCCCTGGTCAGGCAGCGCTTTTTGCGGTCTCCTGGATAAGAGGAAGAGGATTCCTGAAGATCTTTTCCGCCGTCCTCACCACTCTCTGGAGAGACTTCCAGTCTGAGGCACTGCAGGCTCCAGTCCAGACAGAGATGCTGTTGGTCAGCAGGCTCTCTATAACAAAGATACAGTTCTCCAAGCATTATTAGCTATTTGCATTTGTTGTTTAGGATTTATGTTTAAATAACTGTCATAGTGAGTAAAACCTAAATTTTGTATTTGCAAACCTTACAAAAACAACTGATTCTAGTAAAACTCACAGATACAATATCACAGGCATTTTTAGACATAATGCATGTTTGGTTTTGGAGTTGTGTTTATATAACTTTCATATTTAGTATTACAGTATTACTGTCATATTGAGTAAAAAAAAACAACTAACTTGTGTCTTTACAAACCTTACAAAATATTTTTCCCAGTAAAACTCAAAGATACATTTCTACAGGCATTATTAGCCATTTTGCATGTGCGGTTTAGGATTTATGTTTAAATAACTGTCATATTGAGTGCGACAGTAAAGTCATAGTGAGTAAAACAAACTAACTTGTGTCTTTGCAATGCTTACAAAAGAAAATGTTACTAGTAAAACTCACAAAAGATACATTTCTTCATGCATTATTAGAACATGTTAATGTGTAGTTTAGGAGTTATGTTTCAATAACTGTCAAATTGAGTGTGGCAGTTATACTGTCATTAAGTGTTAAACCTAATTTTTGTATTTGCAAACCTTACAAAAACAACTGATTCTAGTAAAACTCACATAGATTCAATATTGCAGGCATTTTAGACATTTCACATGTTTTGTTTAGGAGTTGTGTTTGAATACATTTTAATTGCTTTTTTCGTTAGGGCAAGTCCGACCGGCAGGAGGCCACGGGGAAGCCCCAGGACACATTGGGAAGACTATGTCAGCCGGCTGGCCTGGGAACGCTTCGGGATCCCCCGAGAAGAGCTGGACGAAGTGGCTGGGGAGAGGGAAGTCTGGGCTTCTCTGCTTAGGCTGCTGCCCCCGCAACCCGACCTCGGATAAGCGGAAGAAAATGGATACATTTAGTATGACAGTTATACTATTATATTGAGTAAAAAAAACTAACTTGTGTCTTTAAAAAACCTTACAAATTATATGTTTTCTAGTAAAACTCACAAAGATACATCTCCAGGCATTATAAGCCATTTTGCATGTGGTTTAGGGGTTATGTTTAAATAACTGTCATATTGAAAGTGGCAGTTATACTGTCATTATGAGCAAAACCTAATTTTTGTAATTGTAAACCTTAACAAAATACCTGATTCTGGTAAAACTCACATAGATTCAATATTACAGGCATTTTTAGACGGATTGCATGTGTAGTTTTGAAATTATGTTTATACAACTTTCTTATTTAGTATGGCAGTGATACTATCATATTGAGTAAAAAAAACTAGCTTGTGTCTTTGCAAACCATACAAAAGAACATTTTAGTAAAACTCAAAGATACATCTCCAGGCATTATTAGCCATTTTGCATTTGTTGTTTAGGAGTTATGTTTAAATAACTGGCATAGTGAATAAAACCTAATTTTTGTATTTGCAAACCTTATAAAAACAACTGATTCTAGTAAAACTCACATGGATTTATTATTACAGGAATTTTTAGACATTTTGCATTGTTGGTTTAGGAATTATGTTGGAATACATTTTTATTGCTTTTTTCGCATTATCTCAGGATTTTTAAGAACATTACTGTCATATTGAGTAAAAAACTACTTTTTGTGTTTGCAATCCTTAAAAAAAGCATATGTTTCGAGTAAAACTCACAATAATGCATTATTTCAGGCAATATTAGCTCATTTTTATGTGTAGTTTAGGAGTTATGTTTATTTACTGTCATATTGAGTGTACATTGTCATGGTGAAAAAAAACCTAATTTTTTTATTTGCAAACATTTCAAACACAACCGATTCTAGTAAAACTCACATGGATTCAATATTACAGGCATTTTCACACATTTTGCATGTTTGATTTAGGAAATATGATTGAATATATTTTCATTGCTTTTTTCGCATTATCTCAGGATTTTAGGAATATTACTGTCATATTGAGTAAAAAACTACTTTTTGTGTTTGCAAGATTTGAAAAAGCATATGTTTCGAGTAAAACTCCGTAGAATGCATTATTTGAGGCATCATTAGCTATTTTGCATGTGTAGTTAGGAGTTATTTTTAAATAACTGTCATATTGAGTGTGACAGTATACTGTCATCGTGAGTAAAACTTAATTTTTGTATTTGCAAACCTTATAAAAACAACTGATGCTAGTAAAACTCACATGGATTTAATATTACAGGCATTTATAGACATTTTGCATTGTTGGTTTAGGAATTATGTTGGAATACATTTTTATTGCTTTTTTCGCATTATCTCAGGATTTTAAGAACAATACTGTCATATTGAGTAAAACACTACTTTTTGTGTTTGCAAGCCTTAAAAAAGCATATGTTTCGAGTAAAACTCACAAAAATGCATTAGTTCAGGCAATATTAGCTCATTTTTATGTGTAGTTTAGGAGTTATGTTTATTTAGTTATATTGTCATGGTGAAAAAAACCAAATTTTTTTATTTGCAAAAATTTAAAACACAACCGATTCTAGTAAAACTCACATGGATTCAATAATACAGGCATTTTTACACATTTTGCATGTTTAGTTTAGAAATTAAGATTGAATATATTTTCATTGCTTTTTTTGCATTATCTCAGTATTTTAGGAATATTACTCACATATTGAGTAAAAAACTACTTTTTGTGTTTGCAAGATTTGAAAAAGCATATGTTTCGAGTAAAACTCCCAAGGATCCATTATTTCAAACATTATTAGCCATTTTGCATGAGTAGTTTAGGAGTTATGATTAAAAAACTGTCATATTGAGTATGACAGTTTACCTTTATAGAGAGAAAAACCTAATTTTTGTTTTTGCAAACTTTACTAAAACAACTGATTCTAGTAAAGCTCACATGGATTCAATAATACAGGCATCTTTACACATTTTGCATCTTTAGTTTAGAAATTATGATTGAATACATTTTTAGTGCTTTTTTCGCATTATCTCAGGATTTTAAGAACATTACTGTCATATTGAGTAAAAAAATACTTTTTGTGTTTGCAAGCCTTAAGAAAGTATATGTTTCGAAGAAAACTCCCAAGGATCCATTATTTCAAACATTATTAGCCATTTTGCATGAGTGGTTTAGGAGTTATGATTAAAAAATTGTCATATTGAGTGTGACAGTTTACTTTCATAAAGAGTAAAACCTAATTTTTGCTTTTGCAAACCTTACTAAAACAACTGATTCTAGTGAAACTCACATGGATTTAATATTACTGGCATTTTTAGACATTTTGCATTGTTGGTTTAGGATTTATGTTGGAATACATTTTTATTGCTTTTTTCGCATTATCTCAGAATTTTAAGAACATTACTGTCATATTGAGTAAAAAAATACTTTTTGTGTTTGCAAGCCTTAAGAAAGCATATGTTTCGAGGAAAACTCCCAAGAATCCATTATTTCAAACATTATTAGCCATTTTGCATGAGTAGTTTAGGAGTTATGATTAAAAAACTGTCATATTGAGTGTGACAGTTTACTTTCATAAAGAGTAAAACCTAATTTTTGTTTTTGCAAGCTTCACTTAAACAACTGATTCTAGTAAAACTCACATGGATTCAATAATACAGGCATTTTTACACATTTTGCATGTTTAGTTTAGAAATTATGATTGAATGAATACATTTTTATTTCTTTTTTTGCATTATCTCAGGATTTAAAGAACATTACTGTCATATTGAGTAAAAAATACTTTTTGTGTTTGCAAACCTTAAGAAAGCATATGTTTCGAAGAAAACTCCCAAGGATCCATTATTTCAAACATTATTAGCCATTTTGCATGAGTAGTTTAGGAGTTATGATTAAAAAATTGTCATATTGAGTGTGACAGTTTACTTTCATAAAGAGTAAAACCTAATTTTTGTTTTTGCAAACCTTACTAAAACAACTGATTCTTGTAAAACTCACATGGATTTAATATTACAGGCATTTTTAGACATTTTGCATTGTTGGTTTAGGAATTATGTTGGAATACATTTTTATTGCTTTTTTCGCATTATCTCAGAATTTTAAGAACATTACTGTCATATTGAATAAAAACTACTTTTTGTGTTTGCAAGCCTTAAGAAAGCATATGTTTCGAGTACAACTCACAAGAATGCATTATTTCAGGCAACATTAGCTCATTTTTAAGTGTAGTTTAGGAGTTATGTTTAATTTACTGTCATATTGAGTGTACATTGTCATGGTGAAAAAAACCTAATTTTTGTATTTGCAAAAATTTCAAACACAACCTAATCTAGTAAAACTCACATGGATTCAATATTACAGGCATTTTTACACATTTTGCATGTTTGATTTAGGAAATATGATTGAATATATTTTCCTTGCTTTTTTCGCATTATCTCAGTATTTTAGGAATATTACTGTCATATTGAGTTAAAAGCTACTTTTTGTGTTTGCAAGATTTGAAAAAGCATATGTTTCGAGTAAAACTCCGTAGAATGCATTATTTGAGGCATCATTAGACATTTTACATGTGGAGTTTAGGAGTTATGATTAAATAAATGTCATATTGAGTGTGACAGTTTACTTTCATAAAGAGTAAAACCTAATTTTTGTTTTTGCAAACCTTACTAAAATAACTAATTCTAGTTAAACTCAAATGGATTTAATAATACAGGCATTTTTACACATTTTGCATGTTTAGTTTAGAAATTATGATTGAATTCATTTTTATTGCTTTTTTCGCATTATCTCAGGATTTTAAGAACATTACTGTCATAAAGAGTAAAAAAAATACTTTTTGTGTTTGCAAGCCTTAAGAAAGCATATGTTTCGAGGAAAACTCCCAAGAATCCATTATTTCAAACATTATTAGCCATTTTGCATGAGTAGTTTAGGAGTTATGATTAAAAAACTGTCATACTGAGTGTGACAGTTTACTTTCATAAAGAGTAAAACCTAATTTTTGTTTTTGCAAACTTCACTTAAACAACTGATTCTAGTAAAACTCACATGGATTCAATAATACAGGCATTTTTACACATTTTGCATGTTTAGTTTAGAAATTATGATTGAATACATTTTTATTTCTTTTTTTGCATTATCTCAGGATTTAAAGAACATTACTGTCATATTGAGTAAAAAATACTTTTTGTGTTTGCAAACCTTAAGAAAGCATATGTTTCGAAGAAAACTCCCAAGGATCCATTATTTCAAACATTATTAGCCATTTTGCATGAGTAGTTTAGGAGTTATGATTAAAAAATTGTCATATTGAGTGTGACAGTTTACTTTCATAAAGAGTAAAACCTAATTTTTGTTTTTGCAAACCTTACTAAAACAACTGATTCTTGTAAAACTCACATGGATTTAATATTACAGGCATTTTTAGACATTTTGCATTGTTGGTTTAGGAATTATGTTGGAATACATTTTTATTGCTTTTTTCGCATTATCTCAGGATTTTAAGAACATTACTGTCATATTGAGTAAAAAAACTACTTTTTGTGTTTGCAAGCCTTAAAAAAGCATATGTTTCGAGTAAAACTCACAAGGATGCATTATTTCAGGCAATATTAGCTCATTTTTAAGTGTAGTTTAGGAGTTATGTTTAATTTACTGTCATATTGAGTGTACATTGTCATGGTGAAAAAACCTAATATTTGTATTTCCGAAAATTTCAAACACAACCTAATCTAGTAAAACTCACATGGATTCAATATTACAGGCATTTTTACACATTTTGCATGTTTGATTTAGGAAATATATTTTCATTGCTTTTTTTGCATTATCTCAGTATTTTAGGAATATTACTGTCATATTGAGTAAAAAAATACTTTTTGTGTTTGTAAGATTTGAAAAAGCATATGTTTCGAGTAAAACTCCGTAGATAGCATTATTTGAGGCATCATTGGACATTTTGCATGTGTAGTTTAGGAGTTATGATTAAATAAATGTCATATTGAGTGTGACAGTTTACTTTCATAAAGAGTAAAACCTAATTTTTGTTTTTGCAAACCTTACTAAAACAACTGATTCTAGTTAAACTCACATGGATTCAATAATACAGGCATTTTTACACATATTGCATGTTTAGTTTAGAAATTATGATTGAATACATTTATATTGCTTTTTTTGCATTATCTCAGGATTTTAAGAACATTACTGTCATATTGAGTAAAAAAATACTTTTTGTGTTTGCAAGCCTTAAGAAAGCATATGTTTCGAAGAAAACTCCCAAGGATCCATTATTTCAAACATTATTAGCCATTTTGCATGAGTGGTTTAGGAGTTATGATTAAAACATTGTCATATTGTAGGCTATCTCAAGACAAATAGGTCCTAGGTGAGGGATCAGACAAAGAGCAGCTCAAAGACCTTTATGAAAAGTACAAATCGAGGTCCTAGATTTTTCCTCGCCCGGACGCGGGTCACCGTGGCTCCCCTGTGGAGCCAGGCCCAGAGGTGGGGCACGATGGCGAGCGCCTGTTGGCTGGCTCAGCTCAATGAAGCAACGTGGTTCCCTCCTCCAATGGGCTCACCACTCATGGGCTGGGTTATAGAGGTCGGGTGCAGTGTGAGCTGAGCGGCAGCCGAAGGCAGGGCACTTGGCGGTCCGATCATCGGCTACATAAGCTAGCTCTTCTGACGTGAAATGTCACCTCGCTGGGAGGGAAGGAGCCTGAGCTGGTGTGCGAGGTGGAGAAGTTCCGGCTAGATATATTTGGACTCACTTCGACGCACAGGAACCTGTTCCATCGAGAGGGGCTGGACAGTCTTCCACTATGGCGTTGCAAGCAATGAGAGGCTGGGGTGGCAATTCTTGTTGTTCCCCCGGCTCAAAGACAAGAGTATGGGGTATCGGACTGTCTGATTGTGGCGGGTCGCTCCCTGTATGATCAGTGTAGGGCAGCCTTGGTCCGCCAAGGCTGCCCTTTGTCACCGATTCTGTTGTTAACTTTTATGGACAGAATTGCAGTCATGGCGTTGAGGGGTGCAGGATGAGGTCTTTGCTTTTTGCAGTTGATGTGGTCCTGATGGCTTCAACTGGCCAGGATCTCCAGCTCTCATTGGATGGCCGAGTATGAAGCGACTGGGATGAGAATCAGCACCTCCAAGTCCAAATCACCAAAATGATTCCCGGGCGCGGCCACCGCTGCTGCCCACTGCTCCCCTCACCTCCCAGGGGGTGATCAAGGGTGATGGGTCAAATGCAGAGAATAATCTCGCCACACCTAGTGTGTGTGTGACAATCATTGGTACTTTAACTTTAACTTTTAAGTCCGAGTCCATGGTTCTCGCCCGGTAAAGGGTGGGGTGCCATTTCCAGGTTGAGGAGGCGATGGCACATACTAGATGGCCCCAAGTGGAGGAGTTCAAGTACTTAGGAGTCTTGTTCACGAGTGAGGAAAGAGTGGATCATGAGATCCACAGGCGGATCGGTGCGGCGTCTTCAGTAATGAGGACGCTATATCGATCCATTGTGGTGAAGAAGGAGCTGAGCCAGAATTAAAAGCTCTAAATTTACCGGTCGATCTACATTCCCATCCTGCACCCATGGTCATGGTTATGACCGAAAAGACAAGATCAAGCGGCCAAATTGAGTTTCCTCCGCCGGGTGGCGGGTCTCTCCCTTCGAGATAGGATAAGAAGCTCTGTCATCCGGGAGGAACTCAGAGTAAAGCGCTGTTCCTCCACTTGAGAGGAGCCAGATGAGGTGGTTCGGGCATCTGCTCAGGATGCCACCCGAACGCCTCCCGAGGGAGGTGTTTAGGGCAAGTCCGACCGGCAGGAGGCCACGGGGAAGACCCAGGACACATTGGGAAGATTATGTCTCCCGGCTGGCCTGGGAACGCCTCAGGATCCCCCGAGAAGAGCTGGAAGAAGTGGCTGGGGAGAGGGAAGTCTGGGCTTCTCTGTTTAGGCTGCTGCCCCCGCAACCCGACCTCGGTTAAGCGGAAGAAAATGGATGGATTTAGTAACGACAACAAAAAATGCCCATCCATCCATTTTCTACCGCTTATTCCCTTTTGGGGTGGCAGGGGGCGCTGGAGCCTATCTCAGCTACAATCGGGCGGAAGGCGGGGTACACCCCGGACAAGTTGCCATCTCATCGCAAAAAATTATTCTAGTAAAACTCACATGGATACAATTTTACAGGTATTTTTAGACATAATGCATGTTTGGTTTTGGAATTATGTTTATATAACTTTCATATGTATTATGACAGTTATACTGTCATCTTGAGTAAAACTAACTTGTGTCTTTACAAACATTACAAACTAAGGTTTTTCCATTAAAACTCCCCCAAAAATTTTTTTCCAGGCATTATTAGACATTTTTCATGTGTGGTTTAGGAAATATGTTTAAATAACTGTGATATTGAATGTGGCAGTTATACTGTTATTATGTGTAAAACCAAATTTTTGTTTTTGCAAACCTTACTAAAACAACTGATTCTAGTAAAACTCACATGGATATAATATTACAGAAATTTTTAGACATTTCGCATTGTTGGTTTAGGAATTATGTTGGAATACATTTATATTGCTTTTGTCGCATTATCTCAGAATATTAAGAACATTACTGTCATATTGAGTAAAAACTACTTTTTGTGTTTGCAAGCCTTAAAAAAAGCATATGTTTCGAGTAAAACTCACAAGAATGCATTTTTTTCAGGCAATATTAGCTCATTTTTAAGTGTAGTTTAGGAGTTATGTTTAATTTACTGTCATATTGAGTGTACATTGTCATGGTGAAAAAAACCTAATTTTTCGAATTGCAAACCTTTCAAACACAACTGATTCTAGTAAAACATACATTGATTCAATATTACAGGCATTTTTACACATTTTGCATGTTTGGTTTAGGAATTATAATGGAATGCATTTTTTTGTTGCTGCTTTTTTCGTATTATCTCAGGATTTTAAGAACATTACTGTCTTATTGAGTAAAAAACTACTTTTTGTGTTTGCAAGATTTAAAAAAGCATATGTTTCGAGGAAAACTCCTAAGGATGCATTATTTCAGGCATCAATAGCCATTTTGCTTGTGTGGAATAGGAGTTTTTAAATAACTGTCATATTGCGTGTGGCAGTTATACTGTCATGAGTAAAACCTAATTTTTGTATTTTTAAACCTTATAAACCTCCTGATTCTAGTAAAATTCACAAAGATACAACAAGATATTACAGGTATTTTTAGACATAATGCAGGTTTGGTTTTGGAGTTAGGTTTATAACTTTTCATATTTAGTATGACAGTTATACTGTCATATTAAGTAAAAAAATAAATAAAAAAAAAGACGTGTCTTTGCAAACCTTACAAAATATTTTTTTCCAGTAAAACTCACAAAGATACATTTCTCTTATTAGCCATTTTGCATGTGTGGTTTTTAAATAACTGTCAGATACAGAGACAGAGACAGTATACATGGGGAAGGCACATGTTTGAATACATTTTTATTGCTTTTTTCGTTAGGGCAAGTCCGATCGGCAGGAGGCCACGGGGAAGACCCAGGACACATTGGGAAGACTATGTCTCAGACTGGCCTGGGAACGCCTCGAGATCCCCCGAGAAGAGCTGGACAAAGTGGCTGGGGAGAGGGAAGTCTGGGCTTCTCTGCTTAGGCTGTTGCCCCCGCAACCCGACCTCGGATAAGCGGAAGAAAATGGATGGATTTAGTATGACAGTTATACTCTCATATTGAGTAAAAAAAACTATTTTTCATAGATTCAATATTACAGGCATCTTTAGATGGATTGCATGTTTGGTTTTGGAGATATGTTTATACAACTTTCATATTTAGTATGACAGTTATACTGTCATATTGAGTAAAAAAACAAAAAACTTGTGTCTGCAAACCTTACAAAAGATTATTATTCTAGTAAAACTAACAAAGATACATTTTTCCAAGCATTATTAGCATTTGTTGTTTTGGAGTTATAATGCTTGCGTTGAGAGGCGACGGGCTCGGGTGGCAATTCTTGTTGCCCCCCGGCTCAAAGTCTGCACGTTGGAGTTCAACCCAGTGGACCAGTGGGTAGCTTTCCTCCGCCTTCGGGTGGGGGGACGGATCCTGACTGTTGTTTGGCCTTACGCGCCAAACGGCAGCTCAGAGTACCCACCCTTTTTGGATTCACTCGAGGGAGTACTGGAAAGTGCTCCACCGGGTGATTCCCTCGTTCTACTGGGGGCCTTCAACGCTCATCTTGGCAACAACAGTGAAACCTGGAGAGGCGTGATTGGGAAGAATGGCCGCCCGGATCTGAACCCGAGTGGTGTTTTGTTATTGGACTTTTGTGCTCGTCACAGATTGTCAATAACAAACACCAAGTTCAAACATAAGGGTGTCCATATGTGCACTTGGCACCAGACACCCTAGGCCGCAGTTCCATGATCGATTTTGTAGTTGTGTCATTGGATTTGCGGTCTCATGTTTTGGACACTCGGGTGAAGAGAGGGGCGGAGCTTTCTACCGATCACCACCTGGTGGTGAGTTGGCTGCGATGGTGGGGGAGGATGCCTGACCGACCTGGCAGGCCCAAACGCATTGTGAGGGTTTGCTGGGAACGCCTCCGGAAGAACTTTGAACATGTCACGAGGGAGGCGCTGGACATTGAGTCTGAGTGGACCATGTTCCGTGCCTCTCTTGTCGAGCCGGCTGATTGGAGCTGTGGCCGCAAGGAGTTTGGTGCCTGTCGTGGCGGTAATCCTAGAACCCGCTGGTGGACACCAGCAGTGAGGGATGCCGTCAAGCTGAAGAAAGAGCCTATCGGGTCCTTTTGGCTCATGGGACTCCAGAGGCAGCCGACAGGCCAAGCGAAGTGCGGCTTCAGCGGTCGCAGAGGCAAAAACTCGGACATGGGAGGAGTTTGGAGAAGCCATGGAAAACGACTTCCAGACGGCTTCGAAGCGATTCTGGACCACCATCCGCCGGCTCAAGGGGGGGGAGCAGTGCACTGTAACACCGTGTATGGTGAGGATGGTGCGCTGCTGACCTCTACTGCAGCTGTTATTGATCGGTGGAGGGAATACTTCGAAGACCTCCTTAATCCCACCAACATGTCTTCCTATGAGGAAGCAGTGCCTGGGGAATCTGTGGTGGGCTCTCCTATTTCTGGGGCTGAGGATGCCAAGGTAGTTAAAAAGCTCCTCAATGGCAACGCCCTGGGGGTGGATGAGATCCGTCCGGAGTTCCTTAAGGCTCTGGATGCTGTGGGGCTGTCTTGGTTGACAAGACTCTGCAACATCGCGTGGACATCGGGGGCGGTACTTCTGGATTGGGAGACCGGGGTGGTGGTTCCTCTCTTTAAGAAGGGGAACCAGAGGGTGTGTTTCAACTATCGTGAGATCACAAACCTCAGTCTTCCCGGTAAGGTCTATTCATGTGTACTGGAGAAGAGGCTACGCCGGATAGTCGAACCTCGGATTCAGGAGGAACAGTGTGGTTTACGTCCTGGTCGTGGAACTGCGGACCAGCTTTATACTCTCGGCAGGGTCCTTGAGGGTGCATGGGAGTTTGCCCAACCAGTCTACATGTGCTTTATGGACTTGGAGAAGGCATTCGACCATTTACCCCTGGAAGTCCTGTGGGGAGTGCTTAGAGAGTATGGGGTAACGGACTGTCTCATTGTGGCGGTTCGCTCCCTTTGCAAGAGTCAGAGCTTGGTCCGGCAATGCGGACCCGTTTCCAGTGAGGGTTGGACTCCGCCAAGGCTGCCCTTTGTCACCGATTCTGTTCATAACCTTTATGGACAGAATTTCTAGGCGCAGTCAGGGCGTTGAGGGGATCCGGTTTGGTGTCTGCAGGATTAGGTCTCTGCTATTTGCAGATGATGTGGTCCTGATGGCTTCATCTGGCCAAGATCTTCAGCCCTCACTGGATCGGTTCGCAGACGAGTGTGAAGTGACTGGGATGTGAATCAGCACCTCCAAGTCCGAGTCCATGGTTCTCGCCCGGAAAAGGGTGGAGTGCCATCTCCGGGTTGGGGAGGAGATCTTGCCCCAAGTGGAGGAGTTCAAGGACCTCAGAGTCTTGTTCACGAGTGAGGGAAGAGTGGATCGTGAGATCGACAGGCGGAACGGTGCGGCGTCTTCAGTAATGCGGACGCTGTATTGATCCGTTGTGGTGAAGAAGGAGCTGAGCCGGAAGGCAAAGCTCTCGATTTACCGGTCGATCTACGTTCCCATCCTCACCTACGGTCATGAGCTTTGTGTCATGGCCGAAAGGACAAAATCACGGGTACAAGCGGCCGAAATGAGTTTCCTCCGCCGGGTGGCGGGGCTATCCCTTAGAGATAGGGTGAGAAGCGCTGTCATCCGGGAGGAGCTCAAAGTAAAGCCATTGCTCCTCCATTTCGAGAGGAGCCAGATGAGGTGGTTCGGGCATCTGGTCAGGATGCCACCCGAACGCCTCTCTAGGGAGGTGTGAGTAAAACCAATATTTTGTATTTGCAAACCTTACAAAAACAACTGATTCTAGTTAAACTCACATGAATACAATATTACAGGCATTTTTAGATATAATGCATGTTCGGTTTTGGAGTTATGTTTATAATTTTTTTACATTTAGTATGACAGTTATACTGTCATATTGAGTAAGAAAAAAATAACTTGTGTCTTTACAAACCCATCCATCCATCCATTTTCTACCGCTTATTCCCTTTGGGGTCGCGGGGGGCGCTGGAGCCTATCTCAGCTACAATCGGGCGGAAGGCGGGGTACACCATGGACAAGTCGCCACCTCATCGCAGTCTTTACAAACCTTACAAAATATATACATTTTTTCCTGTAAAACTTAAAAAGATACATTTCTCCAGGCATTATTAACCATTTTGCATGTGTGGTTTAGGAGTTATGTTTACACAACTGTCTTATTGAATGTGGCAGTTATACTGTCATTATGAGTAAAACCTAATTTTTGTTTTTGTAAACCTTACCAAAATACCTGATTCTAGTAAAACAAACATAGATTCATTGGTTTTGGAGTTATGTTTATATAACTTTCATATTTAGTATGATAGTTATATCATCATATTGAGTAAAAAAAATTAACATGTATCTTTATAAACCTTACAAATTCGTTTTTTCCAGTAGAACTCACAAAGATACATTTCTCCAGGCATTATTAACCATTTTGCATGTGTGGTATAGGAGTTATGTTTACATAACTGTCATATTAAATGTGGCAGTTATACTGTCATTATGAGTAAAACCAAATTTATGTATATGCTAACCTTACCAAAATACCTGATTCTGGTAAAACTCACATAGATACAATATTACAGGCATTTTTTTAGACAAAATGCATTTTGGTTTTGGAGTTATGTTTATATAACTTTCATATTTAGTATGACAGTTATACCATCATATTAAATACAAAAAAATAACTTGTGTCTTTATAAACCTTAATACACAAAGATACATTTCTCCAGACATTATTTGACATTTTGCTTGCATGGTTTAGGAGTTATGTTTAAATAACAGTCAGATTGAATGTGACAGTATACTGTCATAGTAGTTTTTACTCAAAATTCCAGTAATGTTCTTAAAATGCTGAGATAATGCGAAAAAAGCAATAAAAATATTTTTCAAAATAATTCCTACACCAAACATGCAACATGTCTAATAATGCCTGAGACATGTATCTTTGTTAGTTTTACTAGAAAATGTATCTTTTGTAAGTTTTGCAACGAAGCAAGTTAGTTTTTTTAATTCAATATAACAGTATAACTGTCAAACTAAATGTAAAAGTTATATAAACATAACTCCAAAAATGAACATGCATTATGTCTAAAAATGCCTAAAATATTGTATCTATGTGAGGTAATTTGGTAAGGTTTGCAAATACAAATTATTGGTTTTACTCACAATGACAGTATACTGCTGTCATATTGAGTAAAAAAAAACCTAACTTGTGTTATAACAAAACCTTACAAAATATTTTTTCCAGAAAAATTCACAGAGATACATTTCTCCAAGCATTATTAGTCATTTTGAATGTGTGGTTTAGGAGTTATGTTTAAATAACTGTCGGATCGAATGTGACAGTATACTGTCATAGTGAGTAAAACCAATATTTTGTATTTGCAAAACTTTTAAAAACAACTGATTCTAGTAAAAGTCACATGGATACATCATTTCAGGCATTTTTAGACATAATGCATTTTTGGTTTTGGAGTTATGTTTATATAACTTTTCCATTTATTATGACAGTTATACTGTCTTTTTGAGTTAGAAAAAACTAACTTGTGTCTTTACAAACCTAAACATTTTTTTTTTAGTAAAACTCACAAAAATACATTTCTCCAGGCATTATTAGCCATTTAGCATCTTTTGTTTAGGAGTTACGTTCAAAAAAATGTGGCGGTTATCCGTCATTATGAGTAAAACCTAATTTTTGTATTTGTAATCCTTACCAAAATACCTGATTCTGGAAAAATCACATATAATCAATATTACAGCCATTTTTTTACGAATTGCAAGTTTGGTTTTGGAGTTATGTTTATAAAACTTTCATATTCAGTATGACAGTTATACCATCATATTGAGTTAAAAAAAAAAAACAGTATCTTTACAAACCTTACAAAATATTTTTTTCCAGTAAAAATCACAAAGATACATTTTTCCACGCATTATTAGTCATTTTGCATGTGTGTTTTAGGAGTTATGTTTAAATAACTGTCATATTGAGCGTGGCAGTTATACTGTCATTATGAGTAAAACCTAATTTTGGTATTTTAAACCTTACCAAAATACCTGATTCTGATAAAACTCACATATATTTAATATTACAGGCATTTTTAAACGGATTGCATGTTTGGTTTTTGAGTTTGGTTTTGGAGTTATGTTTCTATAACTGTTTTATTTAGTTTGACAGTTATACCGTCATATTAAATAAAAAAACTTGTGTCTTT
The DNA here is from genome assembly GCF_033978685.3 of Nerophis lumbriciformis. NCBI lineage: Eukaryota > Metazoa > Chordata > Actinopteri > Syngnathiformes > Syngnathidae > Nerophis > Nerophis lumbriciformis. The sequence goes on from NC_084565.2 coordinate 16,608,157, forward strand.
GCAAACCTTTCAAAAGATCATTACTCTAGTAAAACTAACAAAGATACATTTCTCCAGGTTTAATAGCCATTTTCATGTGTCGTTTATGAGTTATGTTTAAATAACTGTCATATTGAGTGTGGCACTTAACACTCATTATATCCATTTTGCACACATGCAAAATGGATATAATGCCTGGAGAAATGTATCTTTGTGAGATTACTGGAAAAACATATTTTGTAAGGTTTGTAAAGAAACAATTTAGTTTTTTTACTTAATATGATGAGGTGGCGACTTTTCCAGGGTGTCCCCGCCTTCCGCCCGATTGTAGCTGAGATAGGCTCCAGTGCCCCCCGCGACCCCGAAGGGAATGAGCGGTAGACAATGGATGGATGGATGGACAGTATACTGTCACACTAAATGTAAAAGTAGTATAAACATAACTCCAAAACCAAACATGCATTATGTCTAAAAATGCCTGTAATATTGTATCAATGTGAGTTTTACTAGAATCAGTTGTTTTTGTAAGTTTTGCAAATACAAAACATTGGTTTTACTCACTATGACAGTATACTGTCACATTCAATCTGACAGCTATTTAAACATAACTCCTAAACCACACATGCAAAATGACTAAAAATGCCGAGAAAAATGTATCTCTGTGAATTTTAATGGAAAAAAATATTTGTAAGGTTTTTAAAATTACAAGTTTGTTATTTTTTACTCAATTTGACAGTATAACTGTCATACTAAATATGAAAGTTATATACACATAACTCTAAAACCAAACTTGCAATCCGTCTAAAAATGCCTGTAATATTGAATCTATGTGAGTTTTACCAAAATCAGGTATTTTGGTAAGGTTAACAAATACAAAAATTAGGTTTTACTCATAATGACAATATAACTGCCACATTTAACATGACAGGTATTTAAACATAATTCCTAAACCAAACATGATAAATGGCTTATAATGCCTGGAGAAATGTATCTTTGTGAGTTTTACAGGAAAAACATAATTTGTAAGGTTTATAAAGACACAAGGTAGTTTTTTTTACTCAATATGATGGTATAACCGTCATACTAAATATGAAAGTTATATAAACATAACTCCAAAATCAAACATGAAATTAGTCTAAAAATACCTGTAATATTGTATCTATGTGAGTTTTACCAGAATCAGGTATTTTGGTAAGGTTTACAAATACAAAAATTAGGTTTTACTCACTATGACAGTATACTGTCACATTCAATCTGACAGTTTTGTAAACATAACTCCTAAACCACACATGCAAAATGGATAATAATGCCTGGAGAAATGTATCTTTGTGAGTTTTACTAGGAAAAATATTTTGTAAGGTTTGTAAAGACACACGTTAGTTTTTTTTTACTCAATATGACAGTATAACTGTCATACTACATATATATATATATATATATATATATATATATATATATATATATATATATATATATATATATATATATATATATATATATAAACATGACTCCAAAACCAAACTTGCAATCCGTCTAAAAATGTCTGTAATATTGAATCTATGTGAGTTTTACCAAAATGAGGTATTTTGGTAAGGTTGACAAATAAAAAAAATAGGTTTTACTGATAGTGACATTATAAGTGCCACACTCAATATGACAGTTATTTAAACATAACTCATAAACGACACATGAAAATGGCTATTAAACCTGGAGAAATGTATCTTTGTTAGTTTTACTAGAGTAATGATCTTTTGTAAGGTTTACAAAGACACAAGTTTTTTTACTCAATATGACGGTATAACTGTCAAACTAAATAAAAAAGTTATAGAAACATAACTCCAAAACCAAACTCAAAAACCAAACATGCAATCCATTTAAAAATGCCTGTAATATTAAATATATGTGAGTTTTATCAGAATCAGGTATTTTGGTAAGGTTTACAATAACAAAATTAGGTTTTACTCATAATGACAGTATAACTGCCACGCTCAATATGACAGTTATTTAAACATAACTCCTAAAACACACATGCAAAATGACTAATAATGCGTGGAAAAATGTGTCTTTGTGATTTTTACTGGAAAAAAATAATTTGTAAGGTTTGTAAAGATACTGTTTTTTTTTTTAACTCAATATGATGGTACAACTGTCATACTAAATATGAAAGTTTTATAAACATAACTCCAAAACCAAACTTGCAATTCGTAAAAAAATGGCTGTAATATTGAATATATGTGATTTTTACCAGAATCAGGTATTTTGGTAAGGATTACAAATACAAAAATGAGGTTTTACTCATAATGACGGATAACCGCAACTTTTTTTAAACATAACTCCTAAACAAAACATGCTGAATGGCTAATAATGCCTGGAGAAATGTATATTTGTGAGTTTTACTGGGAAAAAAAAAATAAAAAAATTGTAAGGTTTGTAAAGACACAAGTTAGTTTTTTCTAACTCAAAAAGACAGTATAACTGTCATACTAAATGGAAAAGTTATATAAACATAACTCCAAAACCACACATGCATTATGTCTAAAAATGCCTGAAATGTTGTATCCATGTGAGTTATACTAGAATCAGTTGTTTTTGTAAGTTTTGCAAATACAAAATATTGGTTTTACTCACTATGACAGTATACTGTCACATTCGATCTGACAGTTATTTAAACATAACTCCTAAACCACACATTCAAAATGACTAATAATGCCTGGAGAAATGTATCTCTGTGAATTTTTCTGTATATATTTTGTAAGGTTTGTTATAACACAAGTTTTTTTTACTCAATATGACAGCAGTATACTGTCCTAGTGAGTAAAACCAATATTTTGTATTTGCAAACCTTACAAAAACAACTGATTCTAGTAAAACTCACATGGATACAATGTTACAGTTATTTTTAAATATAATGCATGTTTGGTTTTGGAGTTATGTTTATATAACTTTTACATTTAGTATGACAGTTATAATGTCATATTGAGTAAAAAAAAATAACTTGTCTTTACAAACTTTACAATTTTTTCCAAGAATTATTAGCCATTTTGCATGTATGGTTTAGGAGTTCTATTTAAATAACTGTCATATTGAGTGTGGCAGTTTTACTGTCATTATGAGTAAAACCTTATTTTTGTATTTGTAAACCTTACCAAAATACCTGATTGTAGTAAAACTCACATAGATACAATATTACAGGCATTTTTAGACATAATGCATGTTTGGTTTTGGAGTTATGTTTATATGACTTTCATATTTAGTATGACAGTTATACTGTCATATGAAGTAAAAAAAACTAACTTGTGTCTTTACAAACCTTACAAATTATATATATATTTTTTCAGTAAAACTCACAAAGATACATTTCTCCAGGCATTATTAGTCATTTTGTATGTGTGGTTTAGGAGTTATGTTTAAATAACTGTCAGATTGAATGTGACAGCATACTGTCATAGTGAGTAAAACCAATATTTTGTATTTGCAAACCTTAAAAAAACAACTGATTCTAGTAAAACTCACATGGATACAATGCTACAGGCATTTTTAGACATAATCCATGTTTGGTTTTGGAGTTTTGTTTATATACATTTTACATTTAGTATGACAGTTATACTGTCATATGGAGTAAAAAACAACTAACTTGTGTCTTTACAAACCTTACAAAAATGTTTTTTTTTTCAGTAAAACTCACAAAGATGCATTTCTCCAGTCATTATTAGCCATTTAGCATGTTTGGTTTAGGAGTTTTGTTTAAATAACTGTCATTTTGAACGTTGCAGTTATACTGTCATAATGAGTAAAACCTAATTTTTGTATTTGTAAACCTTACCAAAATACCTGTTTCTGGTAAAACTCACATAGATTCAATATTACAGGCATTTTTAGATGAATTGCATGTTTGGTTTTGAAGTTAGTTTATATAACTTTCAAATTTAGTAAGACAGTTATACCATCATATTGAGTAAAACAAACTAACTTGTGTCCAAACAAACCTTACAAAATATTTTTTTTCCTGTAAAACTCACAAAAATACATTTCTCCAGGCATTATTAGCCATTTTGCATCTGTGGTTTAGAATTTATGTTTAAATAACAGTCAGATTTAATGTGACAGTATACTGTCATAGTGAGTAAAACCAAAATGTTGTATTTGCAAACCTTACAAAAACAAATGTTTCTACTAAAACTCACTTGGATACAATATTATGGGCAATTTAAGACATAATGCATGTTTGGTTTAGGAATTATTTTGAAAAACTATTTTATTGCTTTTTTTGCATTTTATCAGGATTTTAAAAACATCACCGTCATATTGAGAAAAAAACTACTTTTTGTAATTGCAAGCCTTAAAAAAGCATATGTTCGAGTAAAACTGACAAGGATGCATTGTTTTAGGCATTATTAGCATTTTTGCATGTGTGGTTTAGGAGTTATGTTTAAATAGCTGTCATTTTGCGTGTGGCAGTTATACTGTCATTATGAGTACAACTTATTTTTTGTATTTGTGAACCTTACCAAAATACCTGATTGTAGTAAAACTCACATAGATACAATATTACAGGCATTTTAAGACATAATGCATGTTTGGTTTTGGAATTATGTTTATATAACTTTCATATTTAGTATGACAGTTATACTGTCATATTGAGTTAAAAAAAACTAACTTATAAACCTTACAACATTTATTTCCCAGTAAAACTCACAAAGATACATTTCTCCAGGCATTATTAGTCATTTTGTATGTGTGGTTTAGGAGTTATGTTTAAATAACTGTCAGATTGAATGTGACAGTATACTGTCATAGCGAGTAAAACCATTTTTTTTGTATTTGCAAACCTTACAAAAACAACTTATTCTAGTAAAACTCACATGGATACAATATTACAGGCATTTTTTAGACATAAAGCATGTTTGGTTTTGGAGTTATGTTTATATACATTTTACATTTAGTATGACAGTTATACTGTCATATGGAGTAAAAAACAACTAACTTGTGTCTTTAAAAACCTTACAAAAATGTTGTTGTTTTTCCAGTAAAACTCACAAAGATGCATTTCTCCAGTCATTATTAGCCATTTAGCATGTTTGGTTTAGGAGTTATGTTTAAATAACTGTCATTTTGAACATTGCAGTTATACTGTCATTATGAGTAAAACCTAATTTTTGTATTTGTAAACCTTACCAAAATACCTCTTTCTGGTAAAACTCACATAGATTCAATATTACAGGCATTTTTAGATGAATTGCATGTTTGGTTTTGAAGTTAGTTTATATAACTTTCAAATTTAGTAAGACAGTTATACCATCATATTGAGTAAAACAAACTAACTTGTGTCCAAACAAACCTTACAAAATATTTTTTTTCCTGTAAAACCCACAAAAATACATTTCTCCAGGCATTATTAGCCATTTTGCATCTGTGGTTTAGAATTTATGTTTAAATAACAGTCAGATTTAATGTGACAGTATACTGTCATAGTGAGTAAAACCAAAATGTTGTATTTGCAAACCTTACAAAAACAAATGTTTCTACTAAAACTCACTTGGATACAATATTATAGGCAATTTAAGACATAATGCATGTTTGGTTTAGGAATTATTTTGAAAAACTATTTTATTGCTTTTTTTGCATTTTATCAGGATTTTAAAAACATCACCGTCATATTGAGAAAAAAACTACTTTTTGTAATTGCAAGCCTTAAAAAAGCATATGTTCGAGTAAAACTGACAAGGATGCATTGTTTTAGGCATTATTAGCATTTTTGCATGTGTGGTTTAGGAATTATGTTTAAATAGCTGTCATTTTGCGTGTGGCAGTTATACTGTCATTATGAGTACAACTTATTTTTTGTATTTGTGAACCTTACCAAAATACCTGATTGTAGTAAAACTCACATAGATACAATATTACAGGCATTTTAAGACATAATGCATGTTTGGTTTTGGAATTATGTTTATATAACTTTTTATTTAGTATGACAGTTATACTGTCATATTAAATAAAAAAAACTAACTTATAAACCTTACAAAATTTATTTCCCAGTAAAACTCACAAAGATACATTTCTCCAGGCATTATTAGTCATTTTGTATGTGTGGTTTAGGAGTTATGTTTAAATAACTGTCAGATTGAATGTGACAGTATACTGTCATAGCGAGTAAAACCATTTTTTTTGTATTTGCAAACCTTACAAAAACAACTTATTCTAGTAAAACTCACATGGATACAATATTACAGACATTTTTTAGACATAAAGCATGTTTGGTTTTGGAGTTATGTTTATATACATTTTACATTTAGTATGACAGTTATACTGTCATATGGAGTAAAAAACAACTAACTTGTGTCTTTACAAACCTTACAAAAATGTTGTTTTTTTTCAGTAAAACTCACAAAGATGCATTTCTCCAGTCATTATTAGCCATTTAGCATGTTTGGTTTAGGAGTTATGTTTAAATAACTGTCATTTTGAACGTTGCAGTTATACTGTCATTATGAGTAAAACCTAATTTTTGTATTTGTAAACCTTACCAAAATACCTCTTTCTGGTAAAACTCACATAGATTCAATATTACAGGCATTTTTAGATGAATTGCATGTTTGGTTTTGAAGTTAGTTTACATAACTTTCAAATTTAGTAAGACAGTTATACCATCATATTGAGTAAAAAAACCTAACTTGTGTCCAAACAAACCTTACAAAATATTTTTTTTTCCAGTAAAACCCACAAAAATACATTTCTCCAGGCATTATTAGCCATTTTGCATCTGTGGTTTAGAATTTATGTTTAAATAACAGTCAGATTGAATGTGACAGTATACTGTCATAGTGAGTAAAACCAAAATGTTGTATTTGCAAACCTTACACAAACAAATGATTCTACTAAAACTCACTTGGATACAATATTATAGGCAATTTAAGACATAATGCATGTTTGGTTTAGGAATTATGTTGAAAAACTATTTTATTGCTTTTTTTGCATTTTATCAGGATTTTAAAAACATCACCGTCATATTGAGAAAAAAACTACTTTTTGTAATTGCAAGCCTTAAAAAAGCATATGTTCGAGTAAAACTGACAAGGATGCATTGTTTTAGGCATTGTTAGCATTTTTGCATGTGCGGTTTAGGAGTTATGTTTAAATAACTGTCATTTTGCGTGTGGCAGTTATACTGTCATTATGAGTACAACTTATTTTTTGTATTTGTGAACCTTACCAAAATACCTGATTGTAGTAAAACTCACATAGATACAATATTACAGGCATTTTAAGACATAATGCATGTTTGGTTTCGGAATTATGTTTATATAACTTTCATATTTAGTATGACAGTTATACAGTCATATTGAGTAAAAAACAACTAACTTGTGTCTTTACAAACCTTACAAAAAAATGTTTTTTCCAGTAAAACTCACAAAAATGCATTTTGCCTTTCATAATTAGCCATTTAGCATGTTTGGTTTAGGAGTTATGTTTAAATAACTGTCATTTTGAATGTGGCAGTTATACTGTCATTATGAGTAAAACCTAATTTTTGTATTTGTAAACCTTACCAAAATACCTCTTTCTGGTAAAACTCACATAGATTCAATATTACAGGCATTTTTAGATGAATTGCATGTTTGGTTTTGAAGTTAGTTTACATAACTTTCAAATTTAGTTTTTTTGAGTAAAAAAAACTAACTTGTGTCCAAACAAACCTTACAAAATATTTTTTTTCCAGTAAAACCCACAAAAATACATTTCTCCAGGCATTATTAGCCATTTTGCATCTGTGGTTTAGAATTTACGTTTAAATAACAGTCAGATTGAATGTGACAGTATACTGTCATAGTGAGTAAAACCAAAATGTTGTATTTGCAAACCTTACAAAAACAAATGATTCTACTAAAACTCACTTGGATACAATATTATAGGCAATTTAAGACATAATGCATGTTTGGTTTAGGAATTATGTTGAAAAACTATTTTATTGCTTTTTTTGCATTTTATCAGGATTTTAAAAACATCACCGTCATATTGAGAAAAAAACTACTTTTTGTAATTGCAAGCCTTAAAAAAGCATATGTTCGAGTAAAACTGACAAGGATGCATTGTTTTAGGCATTGTTAGCATTTTTGCATGTGCGGTTTAGGAGTTATGTTTAAATAACTGTCATTTTGCGTGTGGCAGTTATACTGTCATTATGAGTACAACTTATTTTTTGTATTTGTGAACCTTACCAAAATACCTGATTGTAGTAAAACTCACATAGATACAATATTACAGGCATTTTAAGACATAATGCATGTTTGGTTTCGGAATTATGTTTATATAACTTTCATATTTAGTATGACAGTTATACAGTCATATTGAGTAAAAAACAACTAACTTGTGTCTTTACAAACCTTACAAAAAAATTTTTTTTCCAGTAAAACTCACAAAAATGCATTTTGCCTTTCATAATTAGCCATTTAGCATGTTTGGTTTAGGAGTTATGTTTAAATAACTGTCATTTTGAACGTGGCAGTTATACTGTCATTATGAGTAAAACCTAATTTTTGTATTTGTAAACCTTACCAAAATACCTCTTTCTGGTAAAACTCACATAGATTCAATATTACAGGCATTTTTAGATGAATTGCATGTTTGGTTTTGAAGTTAGTTTACATAACTTTCAAATTTAGTTTTTTTGAGTAAAAAAAACTAACTTGTGTCCAAACAAACCTTACAAAATATTTTTTTTCCAGTAAAACCCACAAAAATACATTTCTCCAGGCATTATTAGCCATTTTGCATCTGTGGTTTAGAATTTACGTTTAAATAACAGTCAGATTGAATGTGACAGTATACTGTCATAGTGAGTAAAACCAAAATGTTGTATTTGCAAACCTTACAAAAACAAATGATTCTACTAAAACTCACTTGGATACAATATTATAGGCAATTTAAGACATAGTGCATGTTTGGTTTAGGAATTATGTTGAAAAACTATTTTATTGCTTTTTTTGCATTTTATCAGGATTTTAAAAACATCACCGTCATATTGAGAAAAAAACTACTTTTTGTAATTGCAAGCCTTAAAAAAGCATATGTTCGAGTAAAACTGACAAGGATGCATTGTTTTAGGCATTGTTAGCATTTGTGCATGTGCGGTTTAGGAGTTATGTTTAAATAACTGTCATTTTGCGTGTGGCAGTTATACTGTCATTATGAGTACAACTTATTTTTTGTATTTGTGAACCTTACCAAAATACCTGATTGTAGTAAAACTCACATAGATACAATATTACAGGCATTTTAAGACATAATGCATGTTTGGTTTCGGAATTATGTTTATATAACTTTCATATTTAGTATGACAGTTATACAGTCATATTGAGTAAAAAAAACTAACTTGTGTCTTTACAAACCTTACAAAATTTATTTCCCAGTAAAACTCACAAAGATACATTTCTCCAGGCATTATTAGTCATTTTGTATGTGTGGTTTAGGAGTTATGTTTAAATAACTGTCAGATTGAATGTGACAGTATACTGTCATAGCGAGTAAAACCAATATTTTGTATTTGCAAACCTTACAAAAACAACTTATTCTAGTAAAACTCACATGGATACAATATTACAGGCATTTTTTAGACATAAAGCATGTTTGGTTTTGGAGTTATGTTTATATAAATTTTACATTTAGTATGAGAGTTATACTGTCATATGGAGTAAAAAACAACTAACTTGTGTCTTTACAAACCTTACAAAAAAAATGTTTTTTCCAGTAAAACTCACAAAAATGCATTTTGCCAGTCATAATTAGCCAATTAGCATGTTTGGTTTAGGAGTTATGTTTAAATAACTGTCATTTTGAACGTGGCAGTTATACTGTCATTATGAGTAAAACCTAATTTTTGTATTTGTAAACCTTACCAAAATACCTGATTCAGGTAAAACTCACAGAGATTTAATATTACAGGCATTTTTAGACGGATTGCAAGTTTGATTTTGGAGTTATGTTTATATAACTTTCATATTTAATATGACAGTTATACTGTCTTTTTGAGTTAAAAAAAACTAACTTGTGTCTTTACAAACCTTACAATTTTTTTTTTCCAGTAAAACTCACAAAGATACATTTCTCCAGGCATTATTAGCCATTTTGCATCTGTGGTTTAGAATTTATGTTTAAATAACAGGCAGATTGAATGTGACAGTATACTGTCATAGTGAGTAAAACCTAATTTTTGTATTTGCAAAACTTACAAAAACAACTGATTCTAGTAAAACTCACATGGATACAATATTACAGACATTTTTAGACATAATGCATGTTTGGTTTTGGAGTTATGTTTATACTACTTTTACATTTAGTATGACAGTTAGTATAACTGTCATACTAAATGTAAAAATCCATCCATCCATCCATTTTCTACCGCTTATTCCCTTCGGGGGGTGCTGGAACCTATCTCAGCTATAATCAGGCGGAAGGCGAGGTACACCCTGGAAAAGTCGCTAGCTCATCATATTAAGTAAAAAAAAAACTAAATTGTTTCTTTACAAACCTTACAAAATATTTTTTTCCAGTAATTTCACAAAGATACATTTCTCCAGGCATTATAGCCATTTTGCATGTTTGGTTTGGTAGTTATGATTAAATAACTGTCAAATTGAATGTGACAGTATACTATCATGGTGAGTAAAACCAATATTTTGTATTTGCAAACCTTACAAAAACAACTTATTCTCGTAAAACTCAACAATTGATTTTAGTAAAACTCGCATGGATACAAAATTACAGGCATTTTTAAACATAATGCATGTTTGGTTTTGGAGTTATGTTTATATATTTTTTACATTTAGTATTACAGTTATACTGTCATATTGAGTAAAAAAAACTAACTTGTGTCTTTATAAACCTTAAAAAAAATGTTTTCCAGTAAAACTCACAAAGATACATTTCTCCAGGCATTATTAGCCATTAACCATGTTTGGTTTAGAGTTATGTTTAAATAACTGTCATATTGAGTGTGGCAGATATACTGTCATTATGAGTAAAACCTATTTTTTAAATTTGTAAAATTACCAAAATAACTGATTCTGATAAAACTCACATGGATAAAATATTACAGGATTTTTTAGACATAAAGCATGTTCCCATCATATTGAGTAAAAAAAACTAACTTGTGTGTATACAAACCTTACAAAATATTTTTTTTCCAGTAAAACTCACAAAAATACATTTCTCCAGTTATTATTAGCCATTTTGCATCTGTGGTTTAGAATTTGTGTTTAAATAACAGTCAGATTGAATGTGACAGTATACTGTCATAGTGAGTAAAACCTAGATTTTTTTATTTGTAAACCTTAACAAAATATCTGATTCTAGTTAAACTCACATAGATGCAATATTACAGGCATTTTTAGACGGATTGCATGTTTGGTATTGGAGTTATGTTTATATAACTTTTACATTTATTATGACAGTTATACAAACATATTGAATAAAAAAAAACTATTTTGTGTCTTATCAAACCTTACAAAATGTTTGTTTTCCTGTAAAACTCACAAAGATACATTTCTCCAGGCATTATTAGCCATTTTGCATGTGTGGTTTGTTATGTTAACATAACCGTCATATTGAGGGTGGCAGTTATACTGTCATTATGTGTAAAACCTAATTTTTGTATTTATAAACCTTACCAAAATTCCTGATTCTGGTAAAACTCACATAGATACAATATTACAGGCATTTTTAGACATAATGCATGTTTGGTTTTGGAGTTATGTTTATATACATTTTTCCAGGCATTATTAGCTATTTGTCATGTTTGGTTTAGGAGTTATGTTTAAATAACTGTCATATCAAATAATGCAGTTATACTGTCATTATGAGTAAAACCCAAGTTTTGTATTTGTAAACCTTACCAAAATACCTGATTCTGGTAAAACCCATATAGATTCAACATTACAGGCAGTTTAAGACGGATTGCAAGTTTGGTTTAGGAGTTTGGTTTTGGAATGATGTTTGTATTACTTTTATATTTAGTTTGAAAGTTAAAAAAAAAAAACTTCTGTCTTTACAAACCTTACAAAATATTTTTTTCTAGTAAAACTCACAAAGATACATTTCTCCAGGCATTATTAGCTATCTAACATGTTTGGTTTAGGAGTTATGTTTAAATAACTGTTATTTTGAATATGGCAGTTATACTGTCATTATGAGTAAAACCCAATTTTTGTATTTGTAAACCTTACCAAAATACCTGATTCTGGTAAAACTCACATAGATACAATATTACAGGCATTTTTAGACATAATGCATGTTTGGTTTTGGAGTTATGTTTATATACATTTTTCCAGGCATTATTAGCTATTTGTCATGTTTGGTTTAGGAGTTATGTTTAAATAACTGTCATAACAAATAATGCAGTTATACTGTCATTATGAGTAAAACCCAAGTTTTGTATTTGTAAACCTTACCAAAATACCTGATTCTGGTAAAACTCATATAGATTCAATATTACAGGCAGTTTAAGACGGATTGCAAGTTTCGTTTAAGAGTTTGGTTTTGGAATGATGTTTATATTACTTTTATATTTAGTTTGACAGTTAAAAAAAAAAAACTTCTGTCTTTACAAACCTTACAAAATATTTTTTTCTAGTAAAACTCACAAAGATACATTTCTCCAGGCATTATTAGCTATCTAACATGTTTGGTTTAGGAGTTATGTTTAAATAACTGTTATTTTGAATATGGCAGTTATACTGTCATTATGAGTAAAACCCAATTTTTGTATTTGTAAACCTTACCAAAATACCTGATTCTGGTAAAACTCACATAGATTCAATATTACAGGCATTTTTAGACGGATTGCATGTTTGGTATTGGAGTTATGTTTCTATAACTTTTACATTTATTATGACAGTTATACAAACATATTGAATAAAAAAACCTATTTTGTGTCTTATCAAACCTTACAAAATATTTGTTTTCCTGTAAAACTCACACAGATACATTTCTCCAGGCATTATTAGCCATTTTGCATGTGTGGTTTAGGAGTTATGTTAACATAACCGTCATATTGAGGGTGGCAGTTATACTGTCATTATGAGTAAAACCTAATTTTTGTATTTATAAACCATACCAAAATTCTTTATTCTGGTAAAACTCACATAGATACAATATTGCAGGCATTTTTAGACATAATGCATGTTTGGTTTTGGAGTTATGTTTATATACATTTTTCCAGGCATTATTAGCTATTTATCATGTTTGGTTTAGGAGTTATGTTTAAATAACTGTCATATCAAATAATGCAGTTATACTGTCATTATGAGTAAAACCCAAGTTTTGTATTTGTAAACCTTACCAAAATACCTGATTCTGGTAAAACCCATATAGATTCAACATTACAGGCAGTTTAAGACGGATTGCAAGTTTGGTTTAGGAGTTTGGTTTTGGAATGATGTTTATATTACTTTTATATTTAGTTTGAAAGTTATACCATCTTATTGAGTAAAAAAAAAAAAAACTTTTGTCTTTACAAACCTTACAAAATATTTTTTTCTAGTAAAACTCACAATGATACATTTCTCCAGGCATTATTAGCTATTTAGCATGTTTGGTTTAGGAGTTATGTTTAAATGACTGTTATTTTGAATATGGCAGTTATGTCATTATGAGTAAAACCCAATTTTTGTATTTGTAAACCTTACCAAAATACCTGATTCTGGTAAAACTCACATAGATTCAATATTACAGGCATTTTTAGATGTATTGCAAGTTTGGTTTTGGAGTTATGTTTATTTAACTTTCATATTTAGTATGACAGTTCTAATGTCATATTAAGTACAAAAACTAACTTGTGTCTTTACAAACCTTATAATTTTTATTTTTTTTTTCCCAGGAAAACTCTTAAAGATACATTTCTCCAGGCATTATTAGCCATTTTGTATTTGTGGTTATGGAGTTACAATATGTTTAAATAACTGTCAGATTGAATGTGACAGTATACTGTCATAGTGAGTAAAACCTAATGTTTGTATTTGTAAACCTTACCAAAAATACCTGATTCTGGTAAAAATCACATAGATACAATATTGCAGGCATTTTTAGACATAATGCATGTTTGGTTTTGGAGTTATGTTTATATAACTTTTATATTTAGTATTACAGTTATACCATCATATTGAGTAAAAAAAAAACTTGTGTCTTTATAAACCTTACAAAAAAAATGTTTTCCAGTAAAACTCACAAAGATACATTTCTCTAGGCATAATTAGCCATTTATCATGTTTGGTTTAGAAGTTATGTTTAAACAACTGTCATATTTAGTGTGGCAGTTATACTGTCATTATGAGTAAAACCTATTTTTCGTTTTCGTAAAACTTACCAATATACCTGATTCTGGTTAAACCCACATCGATACAATATTACAGGATTTTTTAGACATAAAGCATGTTTGGTTTTAGAGTTATGTTTATATAACTTTCATATTTAGTATGAAAGTTATACCATCATATTGAGTAAAAAACAACAAATATTGTGTATCTTTACAAACCTTACAAAATATTGTTTTCCAGTAAAATTCACAAATATACCTTTCTCTAGGCATTATTAGTCATTTTGCATTTGTGTTTTAGGAGTTATTAGGAGTAATTAACTGTCATATTGAGTGTGGCAGTTATACTGTCACTATGAGTAAAACCTAATTTATGTTTTTGTAAACCTTACCAAAATACCTGATTCTGGTAAAACTCATATAGATTCAATATTACAGGCAGTTTAAGACGGATTGCAAGTTTGGTTTAGGAGTTTGTTTTTGGAATTATGTTTATATTAATTTTATATTTAGTTTGACAGTTATACCATCATATTCAGTAAAAAAAAAAAAAAACTTTTTTCTTTACAAACCTTACAAAATAGTTTTTTCTAGTAAAATTCACAAAGATACAATTCTCCAGGCATTATTAGCCATTTAGCATGTTTGGTTTAGGAGTTGTGTTTAAATAACTGTTATTTTGAATATGGCAGTTATACTGTCATTATGAGTAAAACCCAATTTTTGTATTTGTAAACCTTACCTAAATACCTGATTCTGGTAAAACTCACATAGATTCAATATTACAGGCATTTTTAGATGTATTGCAAGTTTGGTTTTGGAGTTATGTTTATTTAACTTTCATATTTAGTCTGACAGTTATACTGTCATATTAAGTAAAAAAACTAACTTGTGTCTTTACAAACCTTAAAAAAAAATATTTTTTTTTCCATTAAAACTCACAAAAATACATTTCTCCAGGCATTTTTAGCCATTTTGTATTTGTGGTTTAGGAGTTATGTTTAAATAACTGTCAGATTGAATGTGACAGTATACTGTCATTATTAGTAAAACCTAATTTTGTATTTGTAAACCTTACCAAAAATACCTGATTCTGGTCAAAATCGCATAGATACAATATTGCAGGCATTTTTAGACATACACATTTTTTTCCCCCCTAAACTCACAAAGATACATTTCTCCAGGCATAATTAGCCATTTATCATGTTTGGTTTAGGAGTTATGTTTAAATAACTGTCATATTGAGTGTGGCAGATATTGTATTGTGTGTCATTATAAATAAAAACCTATTTTTTGTATTTGTAAACCTTACCAAAATACCTGATTCTGGTAAAACCCACACCGATACAATATTACAGGAATTTTCAGACATAAAGCATGTTTGGTTTTGGAGTTATGTTTATGTAACTTTCATATATAGTATGACAATTATACCATCATATTGAGTAAAAAAAAAACTAATTTGTATTTTTACAAATCTTACAAAATATTGTTTTCCAGTAAAATTCACAAATATACATTTCTCTAGGCATTATTAGTCATTTTGCATTTGTGTTTTAGGAGTTATGTTTAATTAACTGTCATATTGAGTGTGGCAGTTATATTGTCACTATGAGTAAAACCTAACTTTTGTATTCGTAAACCTTACCAAAATACCTGAATCTGATAAAACTCACATATATTCAATATTACAGGCATTTTTAGACGGATTGCATATTTGATTTTGGAATTATGTATATTATATATATATATATATATATAATTATATAACTTTCATATATAGTATGACAGCTAAACTGTTAAATTGTGTAAAAAAAACAAACTTGTGTCTTTACAAACCTTTAAAAATATTTTTTCCAGTAAAACTCACAAAGATACATTCCTCAAGGCATTATTAGCCATTTTGTCAGTATACGGTCATTATGAGTAAAACCAAATTTGTGTATATGTAAACCTTACCAAAATACCTGATTCTGGTAAAACTCACATAGATACAATATTACAGGCATTTTTAGACGTATTGCAAGTTTGGTTTTGGAGTTATGTTTTATATTTAGTATGCCAGTTATACTGTCATATTAAGTAAAAAAAAAACTTCTGTCTTTACAAACCTTACAAAATATTTTTTTCTAGTAAAACTCACAAAGATACATTTCTCCAGGCATTATTAGCTATCTAACATGTTTGGTTTAGGAGTTATGTTTAAATAACTGTTATTTTGAATATGGCAGTTATACTGTCATTATGAGTAAAACCCAATTTTTGTATTTGTAAACCTTACCAAAATACCTGATTCTGGTAAAACTCACATAGATTCAATATTACAGGCATTTTTAGACGGATTGCATGTTTGGTATTGGAGTTATGTTTCTATAACTTTTACATTTATTATGACAGTTATACAAACATATTGAATAAAAAAACCTATTTTGTGTCTTATCAAACCTTACAAAATATTTGTTTTCCTGTAAAACTCACACAGATACATTTTTCCAGGCATTATTAGCCATTTTGCATGTGTGGTTTAGGAGTTATGTTAACATAACCGTCATATTGAGGGTGGCAGTTATACTGTCATTATGAGTAAAACCTAATTTTTGTATTTATAAACCATACCAAAATTCTTTATTCTGGTAAAACTCACATAGATACAATATTGCAGGCATTTTTAGACATAATGCATGTTTGGTTTTGGAGTTATGTTTATATACATTTTTCCAGGCATTATTAGCTATTTATCATGTTTGGTTTAGGAGTTATGTTTAAATAACTGTCATATCAAATAATGCAGTTATACTGTCATTATGAGTAAAACCCAAGTTTTGTATTTGTAAACCTTACCAAAATACCTGATTCTGGTAAAACCCATATAGATTCAACATTACAGGCAGTTTAAGACGGATTGCAAGTTTGGTTTAGGAGTTTGGTTTTGGAATGATGTTTATATTACTTTTATATTTAGTTTGAAAGTTATACCATCTTATTGAGTAAAAAAAAAAAAAACTTTTGTCTTTACAAACCTTACAAAATATTTTTTTCTAGTAAAACTCACAATGATACATTTCTCCAGGCATTATTAGCTATTTAGCATGTTTGGTTTAGAAGTTATGTTTAAACAACTGTCATATTGAGTGTGGCAGTTATACTGTCATTATGAGTAAAACCTATTTTTCGTTTTCGTAAAACTTACCAATATACCTGATTCTGGTTAAACCCACATCGATACAATATTACAGGATTTTTTAGACATAAAGCATGTTTGGTTTTAGAGTTATGTTTATATAACTTTCATATTTAGTATGAAAGTTATACCATCATATTGAGTAAAAAACAACAAATATTGTGTATCTTTACAAACCTTACAAAATATTGTTTTCCAGTAAAATTCACAAATATACCTTTCTCTAGGCATTATTAGTCATTTTGCATTTGTGTTTTAGGAGTTATTAGGAGTAATTAACTGTCATATTGAGTGTGGCAGTTATACTGTCACTATGAGTAAAACCTAATTTATGTTTTTGTAAACCTTACCAAAATACCTGATTCTGGTAAAACTCATATAGATTCAATATTACAGGCAGTTTAAGACGGATTGCAAGTTTGGTTTAGGAGTTTGTTTTTGGAATTATGTTTATATTAATTTTATATTTAGTTTGACAGTTATACCATCATATTCAGTAAAAAAAAAAAAAAACTTTTTTCTTTACAAACCTTACAAAATAGTTTTTTCTAGTAAAATTCACAAAGATACAATTCTCCAGGCATTATTAGCCATTTAGCATGTTTGGTTTAGGAGTTGTGTTTAAATAACTGTTATTTTGAATATTGCAGTTATACTGTCATTATGAGTAAAACCCAATTTTTGTATTTGTAAACCTTACCTAAATACCTGATTCTGGTAAAACTCACATAGATTCAATATTACAGGCATTTTTAGATGTATTGCAAGTTTGGTTTTGGAGTTATGTTTATTTAACTTTCATATTTAGTCTGACAGTTATACTGTCATATTAAGTAAAAAAACTAACTTGTGTCTTTACAAACCTTAAAAAAAAATATTTTTTTTTCCATTAAAACTCACAAAAATACATTTCTCCAGGCATTTTTAGCCATTTTGTATTTGTGGTTTAGGAGTTATGTTTAAATAACTGTCAGATTGAATGTGACAGTATACTGTCATTATTAGTAAAACCTAATTTTGTATTTGTAAACCTTACCAAAAATACCTGATTCTGGTCAAAATCGCATAGATACAATATTCCAGGCATTTTTAGACATACAAATTTTTTTCCCCCCTAAACTCACAAAGATACATTTCTCCAGGCATAATTAGCCATTTATCATGTTTGGTTTAGGAGTTATGTTTAAATAACTGTCATATTGAGTGTGGCAGATATTGTATTGTGTGTCATTATAAATAAAAACCTATTTTTTGTATTTGTAAACCTTACCAAAATACCTGATTCTGGTAAAACCCACACCGATACAATATTACAGGAATTTTCAGACATAAAGCATGTTTGGTTTTGGAGTTATGTTTATGTAACTTTCATATATAGTATGACAATTATACCATCATATTGAGTAAAAAAAAAACTAATTTGTATTTTTACAAATCTTACAAAATATTGTTTTCCAGTAAAATTCACAAATATACATTTCTCTAGGCATTATTAGTCATTTTGCATTTGTGTTTTAGGAGTTATGTTTAATTAACTGTCATATTGAGTGTGGCAGTTATATTGTCACTATGAGTAAAACCTAACTTTTGTATTCGTAAACCTTACCAAAATACCTGAATCTGATAAAACTCACATATATTCAATATTACAGGCATTTTTAGACGGATTGCATATTTGATTTTGGAATTATGTATATTATATATATATATATATATATATAATTATATAACTTTCATATATAGTATGACAGCTAAACTGTTAAATTGTGTAAAAAAAACAAACTTGTGTCTTTACAAACCTTTAAAAATATTTTTTCCAGTAAAACTCACAAAGATACATTCCTCAAGGCATTATTAGCCATTTTGTCAGTATACGGTCATTATGAGTAAAACCAAATTTGTGTATATGTAAACCTTACCAAAATACCTGATTCTGGTAAAACTCACATAGATACAATATTACAGGCATTTTTAGACGTATTGCAAGTTTGGTTTTGGAGTTATGTTTTATATTTAGTATGCCAGTTATACTGTCATATTAAGTAAAAAACTAACTTGTGTCTTTACAAACCTTACAATTTTATTTATTTTTTTCCAGGAAAACTCACAAAGATACATTGCTCCAGGCATTATTAGCCATTTTGCATTTGTGGTTTAGGAATTATGTTTAAATACCTGTCATGTTAAATGTGGCAGTTATATTGTCATTATGAGTAAAACCTAGATTTTGTAATTGTAAACCTTACCAAAATACCTGATTCTGGTAAAAATCACATAGATTCAAAAGTACAGGCATTTTTAGACATAATGCATGTTTGGTTTTGGAGTTATGTTTATACAACTTTCATATTTAGTATGACAGTTAAATCATTATATTGAGTAAAAAAAATAACTTGTGTCTTTATAAACCTTACATTTTTTTTCTCCAGTAAAACTCACAAAGATACATTTCTCCAGGTATAATTAGCCATTTAGCATGTTTGGTTTAGGAGTTATGTTTAAATAACTGTCAGATTGAGTGTGGTAGTATAACTGCCACACATATTGAGTTATAAAGTTAAGTGTAAAACCTAATTTTTGTATTTGCAAACCTTACAAAAACAACTGATTCTTGTAAAACTCACATAGATTCAATATTAAAGGCATTTTAGACATTTTACATGTTTTGTTTAGGAGTTGTGTTTGAATACATTAGTACTGCTTTTTTCATTAAGGCAAGTCCAAACGGCAGGAGGCCACGGGGAAGACACAGGACACATTGGGAAGATTATATCAGCTGGCTGGCCTGGGAACGCCTCGGGATCCCCGAGAAGAGCTGGACGAAGTAGCTGGGGATAGGGAATCTGGGCTTCTCTGCTTAGGCTGCAGCCCCCGCAACACGACCTCGGATAAGCGGAAGAAAATAGATGGATTTAGTATGACAGTTATACTATCATATTGAGTAAAAAAAAACTAACTTTTGTTTTTGTAAACATTAAAAATATATTTTTTCTAGTAAAACTCACAAAGATACATGGAGTTTAAATAACTGTCATAGTAAGTAAAACCTATTTTTTGTATTTGAAAACCTTACAAAAATAACTGATTCTAGTAAAACTCACATGGATTCAATATTACAGGCATTTTTTCCCATTTTGCATGTTTGGTTTAGAAATTATGATGGAACACCTTTTTATTGCTTTTTTCGCATTATCTCAGGATTTTAAGAATATTACTGTCACATTGAGTAAAAACTACTTTTTGTGTTTGCAAGGATTAAAAAAAGCATATTTTTCGAGAAAAACTCCTAAGGATGCATTATTTCAGGCATCATTAGCCATTTAGCGTTTGTAGTTTAGGAGTTATGTTTAAATAACTGTCATATTAAATGTACTCTCATATAGAGTAAAACCTAATTTTTGTATTTGCAAACCTTACAAAAACAACTGATTCTAGTAAAACTCACATGCATTCATTATTACAGTTATTTTTAGACATTTTGCCTGTTTCGTTTAGAAATTATGATGGAATACATTTGTATTGCTTTTTTCGCATTATCTCAGGATTTTAGGAATATTACTGTCATATTGAGTAAAAAACTACTTTTTGTGTTTGCAAGCCTTAAAAAAGCATATGTTTCGAGTAAAACTCACAAGAAGCATTATTTCAGGCAATATTAGCTCATTTTTATGTGTAATTTAGGAGTTATGTTTAATTTACGGTCATATTGAGTGTACATTGTCATGGTGTAAAAAAACACATTTTTTTATTTGCAAAAATTTCAAACACAGCTGATTCTAGTAAAATTCACATGGATTCAATATTACAGGCATTTTTACACATATTGCATGTTTGACTTAGGAAATATGATTGAATACATTTTTATTGCTTTTTTCGCATTATCTCAGGATTTTAGGGATATAACTGTCATAATGAGTAAAAAAGTACTTTTTGTGTTTGCAAGATTTAAAAAAGCATATGTTCAGAGTAAAACTCCGTAGAATGCATTATTTGAGGCAACATTAGCCATTTTGCATGTGTAGTTAGGAGTTATTTTTAAATAACTGTCATATTGAGTGTGACAGTATACTGTCATAGTGAGTAAAACTTAGTTTTTGTATTTGCAAACCTTATAAAAACAACTGATTCTAGTAAAACTCACATGGATTTAATATTACAGGCATTTTTAGACATTTTACATTGTTGGTTTAGGAAATATGTTGGAATACATTTTTATTGCTTTTTTCGCATTATCTCAGGATTTTTAAGAACATTACTGTCATATTGAGTAAAAAACTACTTTTTGTGTTTGCAAGCCTTAAAAAAGCATATGTTTCGAGTAAAACTCACAATAATGCATTAGTTCAGGCAATATTAGCTCATTTTTATGTGTAGTTTAGGAGTTATGTTTATTTACTGTTATATTGTCATGGTAAAAAAAAAACTAATTTTTTTATTTGCAAAAATTTCAAACACAACCGATTCTAGAAATCACATGGATTCAATATTACAGGCATTTTTACAAATTTTGCATGTTTAGTTTAGAAATTAAGATTGAATACATTTTTATTGCTTTTTTCGCATTATCTCAGGATTTAAAGAACATTACTGTCATATTGAGTAAAAAAAATACTTTTTGTGTTTGCAAGCCTTAAGAAAGCATATGTTTCGAGGAAAACTCCCAAGGATCCAATATTTCAAACAATATTAGCCATTTTGCATGAGTAGTTTAGGAGTTATGATTACAAAACTGTCATATGGAGTGTGACAGTTTACTTTCGTAAAGAGTAAAACTTAATTTTTGTTTTTGCAAACCTTACTAAAACAACTGATTCTAGTAAAACTCACATTGATTCTATAATACAGGCATTTTTACACATTCTGCATGTTTAAGTTAGAAATTATGATTGAATACTTTTTTGTTGCTTTTTTTGCATTATCTCAGGATTTAAAGAACATTACTGTCATATTGAGTAAAAAATACTTTTTGTGTTTGCAAACCTTAAGAAAGCATATGTTTCGAAGAAAACTCCCAAGGATCCATTATTTCAAACATTATTAGCCATTTTGCATGAGTAGTTTAGGAGTTATGATTACAAAACTGTCATATGGAGTGTGACAGTTTACTTTTGTAAAGAGTAAAACTTAATTTTTGTTTTTGCAAACTTCACTAAAACAACTGATTCTAGTAAAACTCACATGGATTCAATAATACAGGCATTTTTACACATTTTGCACGTTTAGTTTAGGAATTATGATTGAATACATTTTTATTGCTTTTTTCGCATTATCTCAGGATTTTAAGAACATTACTGTCATATTGAGTAAAAAACTACTTTTTGTGTTTGCAAGCCTTAAAAAAGGATATGTTTCGAGTAAAACTCACAATAATGCATTATTTCAGGCAATATTAGCTCATTTTTAAGTGTAGTTTAGGAGTTATGTTTATTTACTGTCATATTTAGTGTACATTGTCATGGTGAAAAAAACCTAATATTTGTATTTTCAAAAATTTCAAACACAACCTAATCTAGTAAAACTCACATGGATTCAATATTACAGGCATTTTTACACATTTTGCATGTTTGATTTAGGAAATATGATCGAATATATATACATTGCTTTTTTTGCATTATCTCAGTATTTTAGGAATATTACAGTCATAAAGAGTAAAAAAAATACTTTTTGTGTTTGCTAGCCTTAAGAAAACATATGTTTCGAGGAAAACTCCCAAGAATCCATTATTTCAAACATTATTAGCCATTTTGCATGAGTAGTTTAGGAGTTATGATTAAAAAACTGTCATATTGAGTGTGACAGTTTACTTTCACAAAGAGTAAAACCTAATTTTTGTTTTTGCAAACTTCACAAAAACAACTCATTCTAGTAAAACTCACATGGATTCATTAATACAGGCATTTTTACACATTTTGCACGTTTAGTTTAGAAATTATGATTGAATACATTTTATTGCTTTTTTCGCATTATCTCAGGATTTTAAGAACATTACTGTCATATTGAGTAAAAAACTACTTTTTGTGTTTGCAAGCCTTAAAAAAGCATATGTTTCGAGTAAAACTCACAAGGATGCAATATTTCAGGCAATATTAGCTCATTTTTAAGTGTAGTTTAGGAGTTATGTTTATTTACTGTCATATTTAGTGTACATTGTCATGGTGAAAAAAACCTAATATTTGTATTTTCAAAAATTTCAAACACAACCTAATATAGTAAAACTCACATGGATTCAATATTACAGGCATTTTTACACATTTTGCATGTTTAGTTTAGAAATTATGATTGAATACATTTTTATTGCTTTTTTCGCATTATCTCAGGATTTTAAGAACATTACTGTCATATTGAGTAAAAAAATACTTTTTGTATTTGCAAGCCTTAAGAAAGCATATGTTTCGAGGAAAACTCCCAAGGATCCATTATTTCAAACATTATTAGCCATTTTGCATGAGTAGTTTAGGAGTTATGATTAAAAAACTGTCATATTGAGTGTGACAGTTTACTTTCACAAAGAGTAAAACCTAATTTTTGTTTTTGCAAACTTCACAAAAACAACTCATTCTAGTAAAACTCACATGGATTCAATAATACAGGCATTTTTACACATTTTGCACGTTTAGTTTAGAAATTATGATTGAATACGTTTTATTGCTTTTTTCGCATTATCTCAGAATTTTAAGAACATTACTGTCATATTGAGTAAAAAACTACTTTTTGTGTTTGCAAGCCTTAAAAAAGCATATGTTTCGAGTAAAACTCACAAGGATGCAATATTTCAGGCAATATTAGCTCATTTTTAAGTGTAGTTTAGGAGTTATGTTTATTTACTGTCATATTTAGTGTACATTGTCATGGTGAAAAAACCTAATATTTGTATTTTCAGAAATTTCAAACACAACCTATTATATTAAAACTCACATGGATTCAATATTACAGGCATTTTTACACATTTTGCATGTTTAGTTTAGAAATTATGATTGAATACATTTTTATTGCTTTTTTCGCATTATCTCAGGATTTTAAGAACATTACTGTCATATTGAGTAAAAAAATACTTTTTGTATTTGCAAGCCTTAAGAAAGCATATGTTTCGAGGAAAACTCCCAAGGATCCATTATTTCAAACATTATTAGCCATTTTGCATGAGTGGTTTAGGAGTTATGATTAAAATATTGTCATATTGAGTGTGACAGTTTACTTTCATAAAGAGTAAAACCTAATTTTTGTTTTTGCAAACCTTACTAAAACAACTGATTCTAGTAAAACTCACATTGATTCTGTAATACAGGCATTTTTACACATTTTGCATGTTTAAGTTAGAAATTATGATTGAATACATTTTTGTTGCTTTTTTTGCATTATCTCAGGATTTAAAGAACATTACTGTCATATTGAGTAAAAAATACTTTTTGTGTTTGCAAACCTTAAGAAAGCATATGTTTCGAAGAAAACTCCCAAGGATCCATTATTTCAAACATTATTAGCCATTTTGCATGAGTAGTTTAGGGGTTATGATTAAATAAATGTCATATTGAGTGTGACAGTTTACTTTCACAAAGAGTAAAACCTAATTTTTGTTTTTGCAAACTTCACTAAAACAACTGATTCTAGTAAAACTCACATGGATTCAATAATACAGGCATTTTTACACATTTTGCACGTTTAGTTTAGAAATTATGATTGAATACATTTTATTGCTTTTTTCGCATTATCTCAGGATTTTAAGAACATTACTGTCATATTGAGTAAAAAACTACTTTTTGTGTTTGCAAGCCTTAAAAAAGCATATGTTTCGAGTAAAACTCACAAGGATGCAATATTTCAGGCAATATTAGCTCATTTTTAAGTGTAGTTTAGGAGTTATGTTTATTTACTGTCATATTTAGTGTACATTGTCATGGTGAAAAAAACCTAATATTTGTATTTTCAAAAATTTCAAACACAACCTAATATAGTAAAACTCACATGGATTCAATATTACAGGCATTTTTACACATTTTGCATGTTTAGTTTAGAAATTATGATTGAATACATTTTTATTGCTTTTTTCGCATTATCTCAGGATTTTAGGAACATTACTGTCATATTGAGTAAAAAAATACTTTTTGTATTTGCAAGCCTTAAGAAAGCATATGTTTCGAGGAAAACTCCCAAGGATCCATTATTTCAAACATTATTAGCCATTTTGCATGAGTGGTTTAGGAGTTATGATTAAAAAATTGTCATATTGAGTGTGACAGTTTACTTTCATAAAGAGTAAAACCTAATTTTTGCTTTTGCAAACCTTACTAAAACAACTGATTCTAGTGAAACTCACAAGGATATAATATTACTGGCACTTTTACACATTTTGCATGTTTAGTTTAGAAATTATGATTGAATACATTTTTATTGCTTTTTTCGCATTATCTCAGGATTTTAAGAACATTACTGTCATATTGAGTAAAACAATACTTTTTGTATTTGCAAGCCTTAAGAAAGCATATGTTTCGAGGAAAACTCCCAAGGATCCATTATTTCAAACATTATTAGCCATTTTGCATGAGTGGTTTAGGAGTTATATTTAAAAAATTGTCATATTGAGTGTGACAGTTTACTTTCATAAAGAGTAAAACCAAATTTTTGCTTTTGCAAACCTTACTAAAACAACTGATTCTAGTGAAACTCACAAGGATATAATATTACTGGCATTTTTAGACATTTATCATCGTTGGTTTAGGAATTATGTTGGAATACATTTTTATTGCTTTTTTCGCATTATCTCAGAATTTTAAGAACATTACTGTCATATTGAGTAAAAAACTACTTTTTGTGTTTGCAAGCCTTAAAAAAGCATATGTTTCGAGTAAAACTCACAAGGATGCAATATTTCAGGCAATATTAGCTCATTTTTAAGTGTAGTTTAGGAGTTATGTTTATTTACTGTCATATTTAGTGTACATTGTCATGGTGAAAAAAACCTAATATTTGTATTTTCAAAAATTTCAAACACAACCTAATATAGTAAAACTCACATGGATTCAATATTACAGGCATTTTTACACATTTTGCATGTTTAGTTTAGAAATTATGATTGAATACATTTTTATTGCTTTTTTCGCATTATCTCAGGATTTTAGGAACATTACTGTCATATTGAGTAAAAAAATACTTTTTGTATTTGCAAGCCTTAAGAAAGCATATGTTTCGAGGAAAACTCCCAAGGATCCATTATTTCAAACATTATTAGCCATTTTGCATGAGTGGTTTAGGAGTTATGATTAAAAAAATTTCATATTGAGTGTGACAGTTTACTTTCATAAAGAGTAAAACCTAATTTTTGCTTTTGCAAACCTTACTAAAACAACTGATTCTAGTGAAACTCACAAGGATATAATATTACTGGCATTTTTAGACATTTTGCATTGTTGGTTTAGGAATTATGTTGGAATACATTTTATTGCTTTTTTCGCATTATCTCAGAATTTTAAGAACATTACTGTCATATTGAGTAAAAAAATACTTTTTGTGTTTGCAAGCCTTAAGAAAGCATATGTTTCGAGGAAAACTCCCAAGGATCCATTATTTCAAAAATTATTAGCCATTTTGCATGAGTAGTTTAGTAGTTATGATTAAAAAATTGTCTATTGAGTGTGACTTTTACTTTCATAAAGAGTAAAACCAAATTTTTGTTTTTGCAAACCTTACTAAAACAACTGATTCTAGTAAAACTCAAATTTAACTCACATATAATATTACAGAAATTTTTAGACATTTCGCATTGTTGGTTTAGGAATTATGTTGGAATACATTTATTTTGCTTTTGTTGCATTATCTCAGAATTTTAAGAACATTACTGTCATATTGAGTAAAAACTACTTTTTGTGTTTGCAAGCCTTAAAAAAAGCATATGTTTCGAGTAAAACTCACAAGAATGCATTTTTTCAGGCAATATTAGCTCATTTTTAAGTGTAGTTTAGGAGTTATGTTTAATTTACTGTCATATTGAGTGTACATTGTCATGGTGAAAAAAACCAATTTTTTGTAATTGCAAACCTTTCAAACACAACTGATTCTAGTAAAACATACATTGATTCAATATTACAGGCATTGTTACACATTTTGCATGTTTGGTTTAGGAATTACAATGGAATACATTTTTTTTTTGCTTTTTTCATATTATCTCAGGATTTTAAGAACATTACTGTCATATTGAGTAAAAAACTACTTTTTGTGTTTGCAAGATTTACAAAAGCATATGTTTCGATGAAAACTCCTAAGGATGCATTATTTCAGTCATCAATAGTCATTTTGCTTGTGTGGAATAGGAGTTTTTAAATAACTGTCATATTGCGTGTGGCAGTTATACTGTCATTATGAGTAAAACCTAATTTTTGTATTTTTAAACCTTATAAACCTCCTGATTCTAGTAAAATTCACAAAGATACAACAAGATATTACAGGCATTTTTAGACATAATGCAGGTTTGGTTTTGGAGTTAGGTTTATAACTTTTCATATTTAGTATGACAGTTATACTGTCATATTAAGTAAAAAAAAAAAAAAAAAAAAGAAGTGTCTTTGCAAACTTTACAAAATGTTTTTTTCCAGTAAAACTCACAAAGATGTGGTTAGGGCCTTGCATGCCAGCTCCCGCCATCAGTGTGTGAATGTGTGTGTGAATGGATGAATGGAAAAATAGTGTCAAAGCGCTTTGTGTACCTTGAAGGTAGAAAAGCGCTATACAAGTATAACCCATTTACCATAGTGAGTAAAACCAAATGTTTGTATTTACAAACCTTACAAAAACAACCCATTCTAGTAAAAGTCACACAGATACAATATTTTAGGCATTTTTAGACATAATGCATGTTTGGTTTTGGAGTTATGTTTATATAACCTACTTTCTGAGCCGCCACCTTATCGTGGTAGAGGAGTTTGCGTGTCCCACTGATCCTAGGAGCTATGCTGTCTTTGGGCTTCTATGCCCCCTCGTAGGCTCTCCCAAGACAAATAGGTCCTAGGTGAGGGATCAGACAAAGAGCAGCTCAAAGACCTTTATGAAAAGTACAAATCGAGGTCCTAGATTTTTCCTCGCCCGGACGCGGGTCACCGTGGCTGCCCTGTGGAGCCAGGCCCAGAGGTGGGGCACGATGGCGAGCGCCTGTTGGCTGGCTCAGCTCAATGAAGCAACGTGGTTCCCTCCTCCAATGGGCTCACCACTCATGGGCTGGGTTATAGAGGTCGGGTGCAGTGTGAGCTGAGCGGCAGCCGAAGGCAGGGCACTTGGCGGTCCGATCATCGGCTACATAAGCTAGCTCTTCTGACGTGAAATGTCACCTCGCTGGGAGGGAAGGAGCCTGAGCTGGTGTGCGAGGTGGAGAAGTTCCGGCTAGATATAGTTGGACTCACTTCGACGCACAGGAACCTGTTCCATCGAGAGGGGCTGGACAGTCTTCCACTATGGCGTTGCAAGCAATGAGAGGCTGGGGTGGCAATTCTTGTTGTCCCCCCGGCTCAAAGACAAGAGTATGGGGTATCGGACTGTCTGATTGTGGCGGGTCGCTCCCTGTATGATCAGTGTAGGGCAGCCTTGGTCCGCCAAGGCTGCCCTTTGTCACCGATTCTGTTGTTAACTTTTATGGACAGAATTGCAGTCATGGCATTGAGGGGATCCGGTTTGGTGGTTGCAGGATGAGGTCTTTGCTTTTTGCAGTTGATGTGGTCCTGATGGCTTCAACTGGCCAGGATCTCCAGCTCTCATTGGATGGCCGAGTATGAAGCGACTGGGATGAGAATCAGCACCTCCAAGTCCGAGTCCATGGTTCTCGCCCGGTAAAGGGTGGGGTGCCATTTCCAGGTTGAGGAGGCGATGGCACATACTAGATGGCCCCAAGTGGAGGAGTTCAAGTACTTAGGAGTCTTGTTCACGAGTGAGGGAAGAGTGGATCATGAGATCCACAGGCGGATCGGTGCGGCGTCTTCAGTAATGAGGACGCTATATCGATCCATTGTGGTGAAGAAGGAGCTGAGCCAGAATTAAAAGCTCTAAATTTACCGGTCGATCTACATTCCCATCCTGCACCCATGGTCATGGTTATGACCGAAAAGACAAGATCCCGGGTACAAGCGGCCAAATTGAGTTTCCTCCGCCGGGTGGCGGGTCTCTCCCTTAGAGATAGGATAAGAAGCTCTGTTATCAGGGAGGAACTCCGAGTAAAGCGCTGCTCCTCCACTTGAGAGGAGCCAGAGGAGGTGGTTCGGGCATCTGCTCAGGATGCCACCAGGCATTATTAGACATTTTTCATGTGTGGTTTAGGAAATATGTTTAAATAACTGTGATATTGAATGTGGCAGTTATACTGTTATTATGTGTAAAACCAAATTTTTATATTTGCAAACCTTACAAAAACAACTGATTCTAGTAAAACTCACATAGATTCAATATTACAGGCATTTTTAGACATTTCACATGTTTTAATACATTTTTATTGCTTTTTTCGTTAGGGCAAGTCCGATCGGCAGGAAGCCACGGGGAAGACCCAGGACACATTGGGAAGACTATGTCTCAGGCTGGCCTGGGAACGCCTCGAGATCCCCCGAGAAGAGCTGGACAAAGTGGCTGGGGAGAGGGAAGTCTGGGCTTCTCTGCTTAGGCTGTTGCCCCCGCAACCCGACCTCGGATAAGCCGAAGAAAATGGATGGATTTAGTATGACAGTTATACTGTCATATTGAGTAAAAAAAACTATTTTTCATAGATTCAATATTACAGGCATCTTTAGATGGATTGCATGTTTGGTTTTGGAGATATGTTTATACAACTTTCATATTTAGTATGACAGTTATACTGTCATATTGAGTAAAACAAAAAAAACTTGTGTCTGCAAACCTTTCAAAAGATTATTATTCTAGTAAAACTAACAAAGAGACATTTTTCCAAGCATTATTAGCATTTGTTGTTTTGGAGTTATAATGCTTGCGTTGAGAGGCGACGGGCTCGGGTGGCAATTCTTGTTGCCCCCCGGCTCAAATCCTGCACGTTGGAGTTCAACCCAGTGGACCAGTGGGTAGCTTTCCTCCGCCTTCGGGTGGGGGGACGGGTCCTGACTGTTGTTTGGCCTTACGCGCCAAACGGCAGCTCAGAGTACCCACCCTTTTTGGATTCACTCGAGGGAGTACTGGAAAGTGCTCCACCGGGTGATTCCCTTGTTCTACTGGGGGCCTTCAACGCTCATCTTGGCAACAACAGTGAAACCTGGAGAGGCGTGATTGGGAAGAATGGCCGCCCGGATCTGAACCCGAGTGGTGTTTTGTTATTGGACTTTTGTGCTCGTCACAGATTGTCAATAACAAACACCAAGTTCAAACATAAGGGTGTCCATATGTGCACTTGGCACCAGGACACCCTAGGCCGCAGTTCCATGATCGATTTTGTAGTTGTGTCATCGGATTTGCGGTCTCATGTTTTGGACACTCGGGTGAAGAGAGGGGCGGAGCTTTCTACCGATCACCACCTGGTGGTGAGTTGGCTGCGATGGTGGGGGAGGATGCCTGACAGACCTGGCAGGCCCAAACGCATTTTGAGGGTTTGCTGGGAACGCCTCCGGAAGAATTTTGAACATGTCACGAGGGAGGCGCTGGACATTGAGTCTGAGTGGACCATGTTCCGTGCCTCTCTTGTCGAGCCGGCTGATTGGAGCTGTGGCCGCAAGGAGTTTGGTGCCTGTCGTGGCGGTAATCCTAGAACCCGCTGGTGGACACCAGCAGTGAGGGATGCCGTCAAGCTGAAGAAAGAGCCTATCGGGTCCTTTTGGCTCATGGGACTCCAGACGCAGCCGACAGGCCAAGCGAAGTGCGGCTTCAGCGGTCGCAGAGGCAAAAACTCGGACATGGGAGGAGTTTGGAGAAGCCATGGAAAACGACTTCCAGACGGCTTCGAAGCAATTCTGGACCACCATCCGCCGGATCAAGGGGGGGGAGCAGTGCACTGTAACACCGTGTATGGTGAGGATGGTGCGCTGCTGACCTCTACTGCAGCTGTTATTGATCGGTGGAGGGAATACTTCGAAGACCTCCTTAATCCCACCAACATGTCTTCCTATGAGGAAGCAGTGCCTGGGGAATCTGTGGTGGGCTCTCCTATTTCTGGGGCTGAGGATGCCAAGGTAGTTAAAAAGCTCCTCAATGGCAACGCCCTGGGGGTGGATGAGATCCGTCCGGAGTTCCTTAAGGCTCTGGATGCTGTGGGGCTGTCTTGGTTGACAAGACTCTGCAACATCGCGTGGACATCGGGGGCGGTACTTCTGGATTGGGAGACCGGGGTGGTGGTTCCTCTCTTTAAGAAGGGGAACCAGAGGGTGTGTTTCAACTATCGTGAGATCACACTCCTCAGTCTTCCCGGTAAGGTCAATTCATGTGTACTGGAGAAGAGGCTACGCCGGATAGTCGAACCTCGGATTCAGGAGGAACAGTGTGGTTTACGTCCTGGTCGTGGAACTGCGGACCAGCTTTATACTCTCGGCAGGGTCCTTGAGGGTGCATGGGAGTTTGCCCAACCAGTCTACATGTGCTTTATGGACTTGGAGAAGGCATTCGACCATTTACCCCTGGAAGTCCTGTGGGGAGTGCTTAGAGAGTATGGGGTAACGGACTGTCTTATTGTGGCGGTTCGCTCCCTTTGCAAGAGTCAGAGCTTGGTCCGGCAATGCGGACCCGTTTCCAGTGAGGGTTGGACTCCGCCAAGGCTGCCCTTTGTCACCGATTCTGTTCATAACCTTTATGGACAGAATTTCTAGGCGCAGTCAGGGCGTTGAGGGGATCCGGTTTGGTGTCTGCAGGATTAGGTCTCTGCTATTTGCAGATGATGTGGTCCTGATGGCTTCATCTGGCCAAGATCTTCAGCCCTTACTGGATCGGTTCGCAGACGAGTGTGAAGTGACTGGGATGTGAATCAGCACCTCCAAGTCCGAGTCCATGGTTCTCGCCCGGAAAAGGGTGGAGTTGGGGAGGAGATCTTGCCCCAAGTGGAGGAGTTCAAGGACCTCAGAGTCTTGTTCACGAGTGAGGGAAGAGTGGATCGTGAGATCGACAGGCGGAACGGTGCGGCGTCTTCAGTAATGCGGACGCTGTATTGATCCGTTGTGGTGAAGAAGGAGCTGAGCCGGAAGGCAAAGCTCTCGATTTACCGGCCGATCTACGTTCCCATCCTCACCTATGGTCATGAGCTTTGTGTCATGGCCGAAAGGACAAAATCACGGGTACAAGCGGCCGAAATGAGTTTCCTCCGCCGGGTGGCGGGGCTCTCCCTTAGAGATAGGGTGAGAAGCTCTGTCATCCGGGAGGAGCTCAAAGTAAAGCCATTGCTCCTCCATTTCGAGAGGAGCCAGATGAGGTGGTTCGGGCATCTGGTCAGGATGCCACCCGAACGCCTCCCTAGGGAGGTGTTTCGGGCATGTCCGAAGGAACATGCCCAGGAAGACCCAGGAAACGGGAAGCTTATCTCTCCCGGCTGGCCTGGGAACGCCCCACGATCCCCCGGGAGGAGCTGGACGAAGTGGCTGGGGAGAGGAAAGTCTGGGCTTCCCTGCTTAGGCTGCAGCCCCCGCGACCCGACCTCGGATAAGCGGAAGAAAATGGATGGCTGGATGGATGGAGTTATGTTTAAATAACTGTCATAAAGAGTAAAACCTCATTTTTGTATTTGTAAACCTTACCAAAACAACTGATTTTAGTAAAACTCACACAGATTCAATATTAAAGGCATTTTTAGACATTTTGCTTATTTGGTGTAGGAATTATGATGGAATACATTGTTTTTGCTTATTTCGCATTATCTCAGTATTTGAAGAACTTTACTGTCATATTGAGGAAAACAAATACTTTTTGTGTTTGCAAGCCTTAAAAAAGCATATGTTTCGAGTAAAACTCACAAGAATGCCTTATTTCAGGCATTATTAGCCATTTTTTATGTGTAGTTTAGGCATACTTGCCAAGCCTCCTGGATTTTCCAGGAGACTCCTGAAATTCAGCGCCTCTCCCGAAAACCTCCCGGGACAAATTTTCTCCCGAAAATCTCCCGAAATTCAGGCTGATCTGAGTGAGGACAGCCTGTATTCACGTCTGCTTTCCCACGATATAAACAGCATGCCTGCCCAATCACGTTATAACTGTAGAATGATCGAGGGCGAGTTCTTGGTTTCTTATGTGGGTTTATTGTTAGGTAGTTTCATTAACGTCCTCCCAGCGCGGTAACAACACAAAACAACAGCAGTCACGTTTTCGTCTACCGTAAAGCAGTTTGTCTGCCGTAAACAGCAATGTTGTGACACTCTTTAAACAGGGCAATACTGCCATCTACTGTACATGCATATGTGACAATAACATCCAGGAGAGTGCAGTGCACAACTGCGCACACAACAAGGAGACGAAGCAGAAGAACGCGGAAGATACAGCCATGGCGACGCCGACGACGAGTAAGATGAAGAAACACGCTTATAAGTTCCAAGCCGCAGCTGCGATTGGACCTGGATAGCCTCCGGGAAGAAGTAGTGGAATACCAAGTGCTTGGCAGTGAAAATCTTCCTCAGGAAGCAAAGATTGACCGGTTTTTGGCCATGCTCGGGAGGGATGGAAAATTCCAGACTCTCGTGCATTTGATGAAAGCACTTTTGTGCGTGCCACACAGCAATGCATCATCAGAGAGGGTGTTCAGCATGGTTATAAAAATAGTGACAGAGAATAGAACAAGGATGGACAATTCAACCCTTAACTCAACAATGAGTAGATGAGTGTTATGTGTGTGTATATGTGTAAATAAATGAAAACTGAAATTCAAGTATTTATTTTATATATATATATATATATATATATATATATATATATATATATATATATATGTCTTATATCTCCTGATGATTGAGGGAACCCCTCATGAAACAGGCCTGTAGAGATGAAGTAGTCTTGTGATTTTTTCCCCCACACATACATATATATATATATATATATATATATATATATATATATATATATATATATATATATATATATATATATATATATAGCTAGAATTCACTGAAAGTCAAGTTTTTTTTTATAAATGTGTGTATATATAAATATATATATATATATATATATATATATATATATATATATATATATATATATATATATATATATATATA
Source organism: Nerophis lumbriciformis (assembly GCF_033978685.3). NCBI lineage: Eukaryota > Metazoa > Chordata > Actinopteri > Syngnathiformes > Syngnathidae > Nerophis > Nerophis lumbriciformis. The sequence continues at coordinate 16,642,778 of NC_084565.2, forward strand.
TATATATATATATAAATCTCTTGACGATTGAGGGTACCCCCCCTCATGAAACAGGCCTGTAGAGATGAAATAGTCTTGTGATTTTTTTTCCCACACATACATATATATATATATATATATATATATATGTATATATATATATATATATATATATATATATATATATGAAATACTTGACTTGGTGAATTCTAGCTCTAAATATACTCCTCCCCTCTTAACCACACCCCCAACCACGCCCCCACCCCACCCCCGACCATGCCTTCCCCACCCCCACCTCCTGAAATCGGAGGTCTCAATGTTGGCAAGTATGAGTTTAGGAGTTATGTTTAAATAACTGTCATAGTGAGTGTGGCAGTAACTGTCATATTGAGTAAAAAAAACTAACTTGTGTCTTTGCAAACCTCACAAAAGAAAAGGTTTCTAATAAAAATCACAAAGATACATTTCTTCACGCATTATTAGACATTTTTCATGTGTGGTTTAGGAGTTATGTTTAAATAACTGTCATATTGAGTGTGGCAGTTATACTGTCATTATGTGTAAAACCTAATTTTGTATTTGCAAACCTTATGAAAACAACTGATTCTAGTAAAACATAGATTCAATTTTACAGGCATTTTTAGACATTTTACATGTATGGTTTAGGAGTTGTGTTTGAATACATTTTTTATTGCTATTTTCGTTAGGGCAAGGCCGACCGGCAGGAGGCCACGGGGAAGACCCAGGACACATTGGGAAGACTATCATTCAAGTACCTTGGGGTGTGGGTGGATATGACGCTGCACGTTTAGTTCCTCTTCCAGCCGTCAGTTGGAACTCTGCCAAAGTTTAGATTGTTTCCTCCGACGCCTCCCGCCGGTGTCCTGACGACACCTTCAGGTCCTGCCGGGAGGAACACTTTTTCTTCTTTTGAGGAAATCCATGTGATTTGCATAAGAATGCAAATCACATGGATTTAATATAAGCTGGACTGGACTGTTAACACAGACCACTTGTACAGGAAAGGACAGAGCTGTACTTCCTGAGGCGGCTGTCCTTTGTCCCACACGCCATTAGACTGTACAACTCTTCTCTTGGGGGAGGGGGGCTACTAGGATGACAGGGGATGCAAATCAATAAGAGTGCAATATTTTTTCAAAACATGGTCACTACTGCCTAGTTTCTCTTGTTATATTCTTATTTTACTGTTATATTTTTATTCTCATTGTTGCTTTTTATTTTTATTCTATTGTAATATGTTTCTATTTTGTTTAAATTTATACCCCCATTATTTACTTTTCACTTTTTACAATTTTGTACACTACTGCTGGAATTTAAATTTTCCTGAGGGAACTCTCCTGAAGGAATCAATAAAGTACTATCTATCTATCTATCTATTTATGTCTCCTGGCTGGCCTGTAAATGCCTCAGGATCCCCCGAGAAGAGCTGGACAAAGTGGCTGGGGAGAGGAAAGTCTGGGCTTCTCTGCTTAGGCTGCTGCCCCCGCAACCTGACCTCGGATAAGCAGGAAGAAAATGGATGGATTTAGTATGACAGTTATACTGTCATATTAAGTAAAAAACTAACTTGTGTCTTTGCAAACATTAGAAAAATATTTTTTTTCTAGTAAAACTCACAAAGATACATAACTCAAGGCATTATTAACCATTTTGCATGTGTGGTTTAGGACTTATGTTTAAATAATCGTCAGATTGAGTGTGACAGTATACTGTCATAGTGAGTAAAACCCATATTTTGTAATTGCAAACCTTATGAAAACAAATGATTCTACTAAAACTCACATGGATACAATATTACAGGAAATTTTAGACATAATGCATGTTTGGTTTTGGAGTAATGTTTATATAACTTTCATATTTTGTATGACAGTAATACTGTCATATTGAATAAAAAAAACTAACTTGTATCTGTACAAACCTTAAAAAATATTTTTTTTCCCAGTAAAACTCACAAAGAGACATTTCTCCAGGCATTATTAGCCATTGTGCACATGTGGTTTAGGAGTTATGTTTAAATAAATGTCAAATTGAATGTGGCAGTTATACTGTTATTATGAGTAAAACCTAATTTTTGTAAATGTTAACCTTACCACAATACCTGATTCTGGTAAAACTCACATAGATTCAATATTACAGGCATTTTTAGACATTTTACATGTTTGGTTTAGAGTTGTGTTTGAATACATTTGTATTGCTTTTTTCATTAGGGCAAGTCCGACGGGCAGGAGGCCGCGGGGAAGACCCAGGACACATTGGGAAGACTATGTCTCCCGGCTGGGCTGTCGAACGCCTCGGGATCCCCCGAGAAGAGCTGGACGAAGTGGTTGGGGATAGGGAAGTCCGGGCTTCTCTGCTTAGGCTGCTGCCCCTGCAACCGGACCTCGGATAAGCGGAAGAAAATGGATGGATTTAGTATGACAGTTATACTGTCATATTAAGTAAAAAAAACTAACTTACAAAATATATTTTTTCTAGTAAAACTCACAAAGATACATATCTACAGGCATTATTAGCCATTTTGCATGTGTGGTTTAGGAGTTATGTTTAAATAACTGTCATATTGAATGTGGCAGTAATACTGTCATCATGACCTAATTTTTGTAATTGTAAACCTTACCAAAATACCTGATTCTGGTAAAACTCACAAAGATTCAATATTACAGGCATTTTTAGACAGATTACATGTTTGGTTTTGGGGTTATGTTTATACAACTTTCATATTTAGTATAACAGTTATACTATCATATTGAGTACAAAAAACAAACTTGTGTCTTTGCAAACCATACAAAAGATCATTGTTTTAGTCATTTTGCATTTGTTGTTTAGGAGTTATGTTTAAATAACTGTCATAGTGAGTAAAACCTAATTTTTGTATTTGCAAAAACCTTACAAAAACAACTGATTCTAGTAAAACTCACATGGATGCAATATTGCAGGCATTTTTAGACATGATGCATGTTTGATTTTGGAGTTGTGTTTATATAACTTTCATATTTAGTATTACAGTAATACTGTCATATTGAGTAATAAAAACTAACTTGTGTCTTTACAAACCTTACAAAATATTTTTTTTCCTGCAAAACTCACAAAGAGACATTTCTCCAGGCATTATTAGCCATTTGGCATGTGTGGTTTAGGAGTTATGTTTAAATAACTGTCAGATTGAGTGTGACACTATACTGTGAGTAAAACCCATATTTTGTATTTGCAAACCTTACAAAAACAACTGATTCTAGTAAAACTCACATGGATACAAAATTACAGGCATTTTTAGAGATAATGCATGTTTGGTTTTGGAGTTATGTTTATATAACTTTCATATTTAGTATGACAGTAACACTGTCATATTGAGTAAAAAAAACTAACTTGTGTCGGTACAAACATTACGAAATATTTTTTTTCCAGTAAAACTCACAAAGAGACATTTCTCCAGGCATTAATTGCCATTGTGCATGTGTGGTTTAGGAGTTATGTTTAAATAGATGTCAAATTGAATGTGGCAGTTATACTAAAACCTAATTTTTGTAATTGTAAACCTTACCAAAATACCTGATTCTGGTAAAACTCACATAGATCCAATATTACATGCATTTTTAGACGGATTGCATGTTTGGTTTTGGAGTTTTGATTATACAACTTTCATATTTATACTGTATATTACCATTGAGTAAAAAAAAACCTAACTTGTGTCTTTGCAAACCTTACAAAAGATCGTTATTCTAGTAAAGACTTAGACTTAGACTTAGACTTTCTTTTTATTGTCATTCAAATTTGAACTTTACAGCACAGATAAGAACGAAATGTCGTAGTGCAGGATAAAAAAGCAATAAGGTGCATATTTCGATACATAAATATATATAAATAATATATAAATACTATATATATATATATATATATATATATATATATATATATATATATATATATATATATATATATATATATATATATATGTATGTACATATATATATATATATATATATATATATAATAAATATATATAAATATATATAAATAGATAAATAGATTACTGTGCAGATAAATATATTGCACTTTTTCCACATGCACCCACGTTTATGGGTGTATGTTATATTGTTTATTTCATTCCAGCGAGTTAATTCATTTTGAGGGGAGTTGAGGAGATAATTTAATTATGATGCGTTCAAGAGTCTTACGGCCTGAGGGAAGAAGCTGCTACAGAAGCTGGAGGTTCTGCTTCGGAGGCTGCGGAACCTCTTTCTAGAGTCCAGCAGTGAAAACTGTCCTTGGTGGGGGTGGGAGGAGTCTTTGCAAATTTTCTGAGCCCTGGTCAGGCAGCACTTTTTGCGATCTCCTGGATAGGAGGAAGAGGATTCCTGAAGATCTTTTCCGCCGTCCTCACCACTCTCTGGAGATACTTCCAGTCTGAGGCACTGCAGGCTCCAGTCCAGACAGAGATGCTGTTGGTCAGCAGGCTGGCTATAACAACGATACATCTCTCCAAGCATTATTAGCTATTTTGCATTTGTTGTTTAGGAGTTATGTTTAACTGTCAAAGTAAATAAAACCTAATTTTGGTATTTGAAAACCTTACAAAAACAACTGATTCTAGTAAAACTCACACAGATACAATATTACAGGCATTTTTAGACATATTACATGTTTGGTTTTGGAGTAATGTTTGGCGCAGTGGAAGAATGGCCGTGCGCGACCCGAGGGTCCCTGGTTCAATCCCCACCTAGTACCAACCTCGTCATGTCCGTTGTGTCCTGAGCAAGACACTTCACCCTTGCTCCTGATGGGTGCTGGTTAACGCCTTGCATGGCAGCTCCCTCCATCAGTGTGTGAATGGGTAAATGTGGAAGTAGTGTCAAAGCGCTTTCAGTACCTTGAAGTTAGAAAAGCGCTATACAAGTACAACCCATTTATTTATTTATTTATATATAGTATGACAGCTATACTGTTATATTGAGTAAAAAAAACTAACTTGTGTCTTTACAAACCTTACACAATATATTTTTTCTAGTAAAACTCAAAGAGACATTTCCCCAGGTATTATTAGCCATTGTGCATGTGTGGTTTAGGAGTTATGTTTAAATAAATGTCAAATTGAATGTGGCAGGTATACTGTCATGAGTAAAACCTAATTTTTGTAATTGTAAACCTTACCAAAATACCTGATTCTGGTAAAACTCACATAGATTGAATATTACATGCATTTTTAGACGGATTGCTTGTTTGGTTTTGGAGTTATGTTTTTACAACTTTCATATTTAGTATGACAGTTATATACTGTCATATTGAGTAAAAAAAACAACTAACTTGCGTCTTTGCAAACCTTACAAAAGATCATTATTCTGGTAAAGACTTAGACTTTCTTTTTATTGTCATTCAAATTTGAACTTTACAGATAACACAATTTCGTTACATAAGCTCATGGTAGTGCAGGATAAAAAAGCAATAAGGTGCATATATAAATAAATAATATATAAATATACATACAAAATAAATAAATATACTTAAATATATATAAATAAATAAAAAGATTACTGTGCAGATAAATATATTGCACTTTTTCCACATGCGCCTACGTTTATGGGTGTATGTTATATTGTTTTTTGTTTATTCCAGCGAGTTAATCCATTTTGAGGGGAGTTGAGGGGATAATTTAATTATAATGCGTTCAAGAGTCTTACTGCCTGAGGGAAGAAGCTGGAGGTTCTGCTTCGGAGGCTGCGGAACCTCTTTCTAGAGTCCAGCAGTGAAAACAGTCCTTGGTGGGGGTGGGAGGAGTCTTTGCAAATTTTCTGAGCCCTGGTCAGGCAGCACTTTTTGCTATCTCCTGGATAAGAGGAAGAGGATTCCTGAAGATCTTTTCCGCCGTCCTCACCACTCTCTGGAGAGACTTCCAGTCTGAGGCACTGCAGGCTCCAGTCCAGACAGAGATGCTGTTGGTCAGCAGGCTCTCTATAACAAAGATACAGTTCTCCTAGCATTATTAGCTATTTGCATTTGTTGTTTAGGATTTATGTTTAAATAACTGTCATAGTGAGTAAAACCTAAATTTTGTATTTGCAAACCTTACAAAAACAACTGATTCTAGTAAAACTCACAGATACAATATCACAGGCATTTTTAGACATAATGCATGTTTGGTTTTGGAGTTGTGTTTATATAACTTTCATATTTAGTATTACAGTATTACTGTCATATTGAATAAAAAAAAACAACTAACTTGTGTCTTTACAAACCTTACAAAATATTTTTCCCAGCAAAACTCAAAGATACATTTCTACAGGCATTATTAGCCATTTTGCATGTGCGGTTTAGGATTTATGTTTAAATAACTGTCATATTGAGTGTGACAGTAAAGTCATAGTGAGTAAAACAAACTAACTTGTGTCTTTGCAATGCTTACAAAAGAAAATGTTACTAGTAAAACTCACAAAAGATACATTTCTTCATGCATTATTAGAAAATGTTAATGTGTAGTTTAGGAGTGATGTTTCAATAACTGTCAAATTGAGTGTGGCAGTTGTACTGTCATTAAGTGTTAAACCTAATTTTTGTATTTGCAAACCTTACAAAAACAACTGATTCTAGTAAAACTCACATAGATTCAATATTGCAGGCATTTTAGACATTTCACATGTTTTGTTTAGGAGTTGTGTTTGAATACATTTTAATTGCTTTTTTCGTTAGGGCAAGTCCGACCGGCAGGAGGCCACGGGGAAGCCCCAGGACACATTGGGAAGACTATGTCAGCCGGCTGGCCTGGGAACGCTTCGGGATCCCCCGAGAAGAGCTGGACGAAGTGGCTGGGGAGAGGGAAGTCTGGGCTTCTCTGCTTAGGCTGCTGCCCCCGCAACCCGACCTCGGATAAGCGGAAGAAAATGGATACATTTAGTATGACAGTTATACTATTATATTGAGTAAAAAAAACTAACTTGTGTCTTTAAAAAACCTTACAAATTATATGTTTTCTAGTAAAACTCACAAAGATACATCTCCAGGCATTATAAGCCATTTTGCATGTGGTTTAGGGGTTATGTTTAAATAACTGCCATATTGAAAGTGGCAGTTATACTGTCATTATGAGTAAAACCTAATTTTTGTAATTGTAAACCTTAACAAAATACCTGATTCTGGTAAAACTCACATAGATTCAATATTACAGGCATTTTTAGACGGATTGCATGTGTAGTTTTGAAATTATGTTTATACAACTTTCTTATTTAGTATGGCAGTGATACTATCATATTGAGTAAAAAAAACTAACTTGTGTCTTTGCAAACCATACAAAAGAACATTTTAGTAAAACTCAAAGATACATCTCCAGGCATTATTAGCCATTTTGCATTTGTTGTTTAGGAGTTATGTTTAAATAACTGGCATAGTGAATAAAACCTAATTTTTGTATTTGCAAACCTTATAAAAACAACTGATTCTAGTAAAACTCACATGGATTTAATATTACAGGCATTTTTAGACATTTTGCATTGTTGGTTTAGGAATTATGTTGGAATACATTTTTATTGCTTTTTTCGCATTATCTCAGGATTTTTAAGATCATTACTGTCATATTGAGTAAAAAACTACTTTTTGTGTTTACAATCCTTAAAAAAAGCATACCGGTATGTTTCGAGTAAAACTCACAATAATGCATTATTTCAGGCAATATTAGCTCATTTTTATGTGTAGTTTAGGAGTTATGTTTATTTACTGTCATATTGAGCATTGTCATGGTGAAAAAAAAACTAATTTTTTTATTTGCAAACATTTCAAACACAACCGATTCTAGTAAAACTCACATGGATTCAATATTACAGGCATTTTCACACATTTTGCATGTTTGATTTAGGAAATATGATTGAATATATTTTCATTGCTTTTTTCGCATTATCTCAGGATTTTAGGAATATTACTGTCATATTGAGTAAAAAACTACTTTTTGTGTTTGCAAGATTTGAAAAAGCATATGTTTCGAGTAAAACTCCGTAGAATGCATTATTTGAGGCATCATTAGCCATTTTGCATGTGTAGTTAGGAGTTATTTTTAGATAACTGTCATATTGAGTGTGACAGTATACTGTCATAGTGAGTAAAACTTAATTTTTGTATTTGCAAACCTTATAAAAACAACTGATTCTAGTAAAACTCACATGGATTTAATATTACAGGCATTTTTAGACATTTTGCATTGTTGGTTTAGGAATTATGTTGGAATACATTTTTATTGCTTTTTTCGCATTATCTCAGGATTTTAAGAACAATACTGTCATATTGAGTAAAACACTACTTTTTGTGTTTGCAAGCCTTAAAAAAGCATATGTTTCGATTAAAACTCACAATATTGCATTAGTTCAGGCAATATTAGCTCATTTTTATGTGTAGTTTAGGAGTTATGTTTATTTACTGTTATATTGTCATGGTGAAAAAAACCTAATTTTTTTATTTGCAAAAATTTCAAACACAACTGATTCTAGTAAAACTCACATGGATTCAATATTACAGGCATTTTTACAAATTTTGCATGTTTAGTTTAGAAATTAAGATTGAATATATTTTCATTGCTTTTTTTGCATTATCTCAGTATTTTAGGAATATTACTCACATATTGAGTAAAAAAATTACTTTTTGTGTTTGCAAGATTTGAAAAAGCATATGTTTCGAGTAAAACTCCGTAGAATGCATTATTTGAGGCATCATTAGACATTTTGCATTTGTAGTTTAGGAGTTATGATTAAATAAATGTCATATTGAGTGTGACAGTTTATTTCATAAAGAGTAAAACCTAATTTTTGTTTTTGCAAACCTTACTAAAACAACTGATTCTAGTTAAACTCACATGGATTCAATAATACAGGCATTTTTACACATTTTGCATGTTTAGTTTAGAAATTATGATTGAATACATTTTTATTGCTTTTTTCGCATTATCTCAGGATTTTAAGAACATTACTGTCATATTGAGTAAAAAAAATACTTTTTGTGTTTGCAAGCCTTAAGAAAGCATATGTTTCGAGGAAAACTCCCAAGGATCCATTATTTCAAACATTATTAGCCATTTTGCATGAGTAGTTTAGGAGTTATGATTAAAAAACTGTCATATTGAGTATGACAGTTTACTTTTATAGAGAGAAAAACCTAATTTTTGTTTTTGCAAACTTTACTAAAACAACTGATTCTAGTAAAACTCACATGGATTCAATAATACAGGCATTTTTACACATTTTGCATATTTAGTTTAGAAATTATGATTGAATACATTTTTAGTGCTTTTTTCGCATTATCTCAGGATTTTAAGAACATTACTGTCATATTGAGTAAAAAAATACTTTTTGTGTTTGCAAGCCTTAAGAAAGCATATGTTTCGAAGAAAACTCCCAAGGATCCATTATTTCAAACATTATTAGCCATTTTGCATGAGTGGTTTAGGAGTTATGATTAAAACATTGTCATATTGAGTATGACAGTTTACTTTCATAAAGAGTAAAACCTAATTTTTGCTTTTGCAAACCTTACTAAAACAACTGATTCTAGTGAAACTCACATGGATTTAATATTACTGGCATTTTTAGACATTTTGCAATGTTGGTTTAGGATTTATGTTGGAATACTCTTTTATTGCTTTTTTCGCATTATCTCAGAATTTTAAGAACATTACTGTCATATTGAGTAAAAAAAATACTTTTTGTGTTTGCAAGCCTTAAGAAAGCATATGTTTCGAGGAAAACTCCCAAGAATCCATTATTTCAAACATTATTAGCCATTTTGCATGAGTAGTTTAGAAGTTATGATTAAAAAACTGTCATATTGAGTGTGACAGTTTACTTTCACAAAGAGTAAAACCTAATTTTTGTTTTTGCAAACTTCACTTAAACAACTGATTCTAGTAAAACTCACATGGATTCAGAAAATACAGGCATTTTTACACATTTTGCATGTTTAGTTTAGAAATTATGATTGAATGAATACATTTTTATTTCTTTTTTTGCATTATCTCAGGATTTAAAGAACATTACTTTCATATTGAGTAAAAAATACTTTTTGTGTTTGCAAACCTTAAGAAAGCATATGTTTCGAAGAAAACTCCCAAGGATCCATTATTTCAAACATTATTAGCCATTTTGCATGAGTAGTTTAGGAGTTATGATTAAAAAATTGTCATATTGAGTGTGACAGTTTACTTTCATAAAGAGTAAAACCTAATTTTTGTTTTTGCAAACCTTACTAAAAGAACTGATTCTTGTAAAACTCACATGGATTTAATATTACAGGCATTTTTAGACATTTTGCATTGTTGGTTTAGGAATTATGTTGGAATACATTTTTATTGCTTTTTTCGCATTATCTCAGAATTTTAAGAACACTACTGTCATATTGAATAAAAACTACTTTTTGTGTTTGCAAGCCTTAAGAAAGCATATGTTTCGAGTAAAACTCACAAGAATGCATTATTTCAGGCAACATTAGCTCATTTTTAAGTGTAGTTTAGGAGTTATGTTTAATTTACTGTCATATTGAGTGTACATTGTCATGGTGAAAAAGACCTAATTTTTGTATTTGCAAAAATTTCAAACACAACCTAATCTAGTAAAACTCACATGGATTCAATATTACAGGCATTGTTACACATTTTGCATGTTTGGTTTAGGAAATATGATTGAATATATTTTCCTTGCTTTTTTCGCATTATCCCAGTATTTTAGGAATATTACTGTCATATTGAGTTAAAAGCTACTTTTTGTGTTTGCAAGATTTGAAAAAGCATATGTTTCGAGTAAAACTCCGTAGAATGCATTATTTGAGGCATCATTGGACATTTTGCATGTGTAGTTTAGGAGTTATGATTAAATAAATGTCATATTGAGTGTGACAGTTTACTTTCATAAAGAGTATAACCTAATTTTTGTTTTTGCAAACTTCACTAAAACAACTGATTCTAGTAAAACTCACATGGATTCAATAATACAGGCAATTTTACACATTTTGCACGTTTAGTTTAGAAATTATGTTTTGAATACCTTTTTATTGCTTTTTTCGCATTATCTCAGGATTTTAAGAACATTACTGTCATATTGAGTAAAAAACTACTTTTTGTGTTTGCAAGCCTAAAAAAGCATATGTTTCGAGTAAAACTCACAAGGATGCATTATTTCAGGCAATATTTGCTCATTTTTAAATGTAGTTTAGGAGTTATGTTTAATTTACTGTCATATTGAGTGTACATTGTCATGGTGAAAAAACCTAATATTTGTATTTCCGAAAATTTCAAACACAACCTAATCTAGTAAAACTCACATGGATTCAATATTACAGGCATTTTTACACATTTTGCATGTTTGATTTAGGAAATATGATTGAATATATTTTCATTGCTTTTTTTGCATTATCTCAGTATTTTAGGAATATTACTGTCATATTGAGTAAAAAACTACTTTTTGTGTTTGCAAGATTTGAAAAAGCATATGTTTCGAGTAAAACTCCGTAGATAGCATTATTTGAGGCATCATTGGACATTTTGCACGTGTAGTTTAGGAGTTATGATTAAATAAATGTCATATTGAGTGTGACAGTTTACTTTCATAAAGAGTATAACCTAATTTTTGTTTTTGCAAACCTTACTAAAACAACTGATTCTAGTTAAACTCACATGGATTCAATAATACAGGCATTTTTACACATATTGCATGTTTAGTTTAGAAATTATGATTGACTACATTTGTATTGCTTTTTTTGCATTATCTCAGGATTTTAAGAACATTACTGTCATATTGAGTAAAAAACTACTTTTTGTGTTTGCAAGCCTTAAAAAAGCATATGTTTCGAGTAAAACTCACAAGGATGCATTATTTCAGGCAATATTAGCTCATTTTTAAGTGTAGTTTAGGAGTTATGTTTATTTACTGTCATATTTAGTGTACATTGTCATGGTGAAAAAACCCTAATATTTGTATTTTCAAAAATTTCAAACACAACCTAATTGAGTAAAACTCACATGGATTCAATATTACAGGCATTTTTACACATTTTGCATGTTTGATTTAGGAAATATGATTGAATATATTTTCATTGTTTTTTTGCATTATCTCAGTATTTTAGGAATATTACTGTCATATTGAGTAAAAAAATACTTTTTGTGTTTGCAAGCCTTAAGAAAGCATATGTTTCGAAGAAAACTCCCAAGGATCCATTATTCCAAACATTATTAGCCATTTTGCATGAGTGGTTTAGGAGTTATGATTAAAAAATTGTCATATTGTAGGCTATCCCAAGACAAATAGGTCCTAGGTGAGGGATAAGACAAAGAGCAGCTCAAAGACCTTTATGAAAAGTACAAATCGAGGTCCTAGATTTTTCCTCGCCCGGACGCAGGTCACCGTGGCTCCCCTGTGGAGCCAGGCCCAGAGGTGGGGCACGATGGCGAGCGCCTGTTGGCTGGCTCAGCTCAATGAAGCAACGTGGTTCCCTCCTCCAATGGGCTCACCACTCATGGGCTGGGTTATAGAGGTCGGGTGCAGTGTGAGCTGAGCGGCAGCCGAAGGCAGGGCACTTGGCGGTCCGATCATCGGCTACATAAGCTAGCTCTTCTGACGTGAAATGTCACCTCGCTGGGAGGGAAGGAGCCTGAGCTGGTGTGCGAGGTGGAGAAGTTCCGGCTAGATATATTTGGACTCACTTCGACGCACAGGAACCTGTTCCATCGAGAGGGGCTGGACAGTCTTCCACTATGGCGTTGCAAGCAATGAGAGGCTGGGGTGGCAATTCTTGTTGTCCCCCCGGCTCAAAGACAAGAGTATGGGGTATCGGACTGTCTGATTGTGGCGGGTCGCTCCCTGTATTGTTCAGTGTAGGGCAGCCTTGGTCCGCCAAGGCTGCCCTTTGTCACCGATTCTGTTGTTAACTTTTATGGACAGAATTGCAGTCATGGCGTTGAGGGGACCCGGTTTGGTGGTTGCAGGATGAGGTCTTTGCTTTTTGCAGTTGATGTGGTCCTGATGGCTTCAACTGGCCAGGATCTCCAGCTCTCATTGGATGGCCGAGTATGAAGCGACTGGGATGAGAATCAGCACCTCCAAGTCCAAATCACCAAAATGATTCCCGGGCGCGGCCACCGCTGCTGCCCACTGCTCCCCTCACCTCCCAGGGGGTGATCAAGGGTGATGGGTCAAATGCAGAGAATAATCTCGCCACACCTAGATTACTGTCATATTGAGTGTACATTGTCATGGTGAAAAAAACCAAATTTTTCTAATTGCAAACCTTTCAAACACAACTGATTCTAGTAAAACATACATTGATTCAATATTACAGGCATTTTTACACATTTTGCATGTTTGGTTTTTTCAGGCAATATTAGCTCATTTTTAAGTGTAGTTTAGGAGTTATGTTTAATTTACTGTCATATTGAGTGTACATTGTCATGGTGAAAAAAACCTAATTTTTCTAATTGCAAACCTTTCAAACACAACTGATTCTAGTAAAACATACATTGATTCAATATTACAGGCATTTTTACACATTTTGCATGTTTGGTTTAGGAATTATAATGGAATGCATTTTTTTTTTTGCTTTTTTCGTATTATCTCAGGATTTTAAGAACATTACTGTCTTATTGAGTAAAAAACTACTTTTTGTGTTTGCAAGATTTAAAAAAGCATATGTTTCGAGGAAAACTCCTAAGGATGCATTATTTCAGGCATCAATAGCCATTTTGCTTGTGTGGAATAGGAGTTTTTAAATAACTGTCATATTGCGTGTGGCAGTTATACTGTCATTATGAGTAAAACCTAATTTTTGTATTTTTAAACCTTATAAACCTCCTGATTCTAGTAAAATTCACAAAGATACAACAAGATATTACAGGCATTTTTAGACATAATGCAGGTTTGGTTTTGGAGTTAGGTTTATAACTTTTCATATTTAGTATGACAGTTATACTGTCATCTTAAGTAAAAAAAAAAAAAAAAAAAAAAAGACGTGTTTTTGCAAACCTTACAAAATATTTTTTTCCAGTAAAACTCACAAAGATACATATCTCTTATTAGCCATTTTGCATGTGTGGTTTTTAAATAACTGTCAGATACAGAGACAGAGACAGTATACATGGGGAAGGCACATGTTTGAATACATTTTTATTGCTTTTTTCGTTAGGGCAAGTCCGATCGGCAGGAGGCCACGGGGAAGACCCAGGACACATTGGGAAGACTATGTCTCAGACTGGCCTGGGAACGCCTCGAGATCCCCCGAGAAGAGCTGGACAAAGTGGCTGGGGAGAGGGAAGTCTGGGCTTCTCTGCTTAGGCTGTTGCCCCCGCAACCCGACCTCGGATAAGCGGAAGAAAATGGATGGATTTAGTATGACAGTTATACTCTCATATTGAGTAAAAAAAACTATTTTTCATAGATTCAATATTACAGGCATCTTTAGATGGATTGTATGTTTGGTTTTGGAGATATGTTTATACAACTTTCATATTTAGTATGACAGTTATACTGTCATATTGAGTAAAAAAAACAAAAAACTTGTGTCTGCAAACCTTTCAAAAGATTATTATTCTAGTAAAACCAACAAAGATACATTTTTCCAAGCATTATTAGCATTTGTTGTTTTGGAGTTATAATGCTTGCGTTGAGAGGCGACGGGCTCGGGTGGCAATTCTTGTTGCCCCCCGGCTCAAAGCCTGCACGTTGGAGTTCAACCCAGTGGACCAGTGGGTAGCTTTCCTCCGCCTTCGGGTGGGGGGACGGATCCTGACTGTTGTTTGGCCTTACGCGCCAAACGGCAGCTCAGAGTACCCACCCTTTTTGGATTCACTCGAGGGAGTACTGGAAAGTGCTCCACCGGGTGATTCCCTCGTTCTACTGGGGGCCTTCAACGCTCATCTTGGCAACAACAGTGAAACCTGGAGAGGCGTGATTGGGAAGAATGGCCGCCCGGATCTGAACCCGAGTGGTGTTTTGTTATTGGACTTTTGTGCTCGTCACAGATTGTCAATAACAAACACCAAGTTCAAACATAAGGGTGTCCATATGTGCACTTGGCACCAGGACACCCTAGGCCGCAGTTCCATGATCGATTTTGTAGTTGTGTCATTGGATTTGCGGTCTCATGTTTTGGACACTCGGGTGAAGAGAGGGGCGGAGCTTTCTACCGATCACCACCTGGTGGTGAGTTGGCTGCGATGGTGGGGGAGGATGCCTGACAGACCTGGCAGGCCCAAACGCATTGTGAGGGTTTGCTGGGAACGCCTCCGGAAGAACTTTGAACATGTCACGAGGGAGGCGCTGGACATTGAGTCTGAGTGGACCATGTTCCGTGCCTCTCTTGTCGAGCCGGCTGATTGGAGCTGTGGCCGCAAGGAGTTTGGTGCCTGTCGTGGCGGTAATCCTAGAACCCGCTGGTGGACACCAGCAGTGAGGGATGCCGTCAAGCTGAAGAAAGAGCCTATCGGGTCCTTTTGGCTCATGGGACTCCAGAGGCAGCCGACAGGCCAAGCGAAGTGCGGCTTCAGCGGTCGCAGAGGCAAAAACTCGGACATGGGAGGAGTTGGAGAAGCCATGGAAAACGACTTCCAGACGGCTTCGAAGCGATTCTGGACCACCATCCGCCGGCTCAAGGGGGGGGAGCAGTGCACTGTAACACCGTCTATGGTGAGGATGGTGCGCTGCTGACCTCTACTGCAGCTGTTATTGATCGGTGGAGGGAATACTTCGAAGACCTCCTTAATCCCACCAACATGTCTTCCTATGAGGAAGCAGTGCCTGGGAAATCTGTGGTGGGCTCTCCTATTTCTGGGGCTGAGGATGCCAAGGTAGTTAAAAAGCTCCTCAATGGCAACGCCCTGGGGGTGGATGAGATCCGTCCGGAGTTCCTTAAGGCTCTGGATGCTGTGGGGCTGTCTTGGTTGACAAGACTCTGCAACATCGCGTGGACATCGGGGGCGGTACTTCTGGATTGGGAGACCGGGGTGGTGGTTCCTCTCTATAAGAAGGGGAACCAGAGGGTGTGTTTCAACTATCGTGAGATCACAAACCTCAGTCTTCCCGGTAAGGTCTATTCATGTGTACTGGAGAAGAGGCTACGCCGGATAGTCGAACCTCGGATTCAGGAGGAACAGTGTGGTTTACGTCCTGGTCGTGGAACTGCGGACCAGCTTTATACTCTCGGCAGGGTCCTTGAGGGTGCATGGGAGTTTGCCCAACCAGTCTACATGTGCTTTATGGACTTGGAGAAGGCATTCGACCATTTACCCCTGGAAGTCCTGTGGGGAGTGCTTAGAGAGTATGGGGTAACGGACTGTCTCATTGTGGCGGTTCGCTCCCTTTGCAAGAGTCAGAGCTTGGTCCGGCAATGCGGACCCGTTTCCAGTGAGGGTTGGACTCCGCCAAGGCTGCCCTTTGTCACCGATTCTGTTCATAACCTTTATGGACAGAATTTCTAGGCGCAGTCAGGGCGTTGAGGGGATCCGGTTTGGTGTCTGCAGGATTAGGTCTCTGCTATTTGCAGATGATGTGGTCCTGATGGCTTCATCTGGCCAAGATCTTCAGCCCTCACTGGATCGGTTCGCAGACGAGTGTGAAGTGACTGGGATGTGAATCAGCACCTCCAAGTCCGAGTCCATGGTTCTCGCCCGGAAAAGGGTGGAGTGCCATCTCCGGGTTGGGGAGGAGATCTTGCCCCAAGTGGAGGAGTTCAAGGACCTCAGAGTCTTGTTCACGAGTGAGGGAAGAGTGGATCGTGAGATCGACAAGCGGAACGGTGCGGCGTCTTCAGTAATGCGGACGCTGTATTGATCCGTTGTGGTGAAGAAGGAGCTGAGCCGGAAGGCAAAGCTCTCGATTTACCGGTCGATCTACGTTCCCATCCTCACCTACGGTCATGAGCTTTGTGTCATGGCCGAAAGGACAAAATCACGGGTACAAGCGGCCGAAATGAGTTTCCTCCGCCGGGTGGCGGGGCTCTCCCTTAGAGATAGGGTGAGAAGCTCTGTCATCCGGGAGGAGCTCAAAGTAAAGCCATTGCTCCTCCATTTCGAGAGGAGCCAGATGAGGTGGTTCGGGCATCTGGTCAGGATGCCACCCGAACGCCTCTCTAGGGAGGTGTGAGTAAAACCAATATTTTGTATTTGCAAACCTTACAAAAACAACTGATTCTAGTTAAACTCACATGAATACAATATTACAGGCATTTTTAGATATAATGCATGTTCGGTTTTGGAGTTATGTTTATAATTTTTTTTACATTTAGTATGACAGTTATACTGTCATATTGAGTAAAAAAACTTGTGTCTTTGCAAACCTTACAAAAGATCATTACTCTAGTAAAACTAACAAAGATACATTTCTCCAGGTTTAATAGCCATTTTCATGTGTCGTTTATGAGTTATGTTTAAATAACTGTCATATTGAGTGTGGCACTTAACACTCATTATATCCATTTTGCACACATGCAAAATGGATATAATGCCTGGAGAAATGTATCTTTGTGAGATTACTGGAAAAACATATTTTGTAAGGTTTGTAAAGAAACAATTTAGTTTTTTTACTTAATATGATGAGGTGGCGACTTTTCCAGGGTGTCCCCGCCTTCCGCCCGATTGTAGCTGAGATAGGCTCCAGTGCCCCCCGCGACCCCGAAGGGAATGAGCGGTAGACAATGGATGGATGGATGGACAGTATACTGTCACACTAAATGTAAAAGTAGTATAAACATAACTCCAAAACCAAACATGCATTATGTCTAAAAATGCCTGTAATATTGTATCAATGTGAGTTTTACTAGAATCAGTTGTTTTTGTAAGTTTTGCAAATACAAAATATTGGTTTTACTCACTATGACAGTATACTGTCACATTCAATCTGACAGCTATTTAAACATAACTCCTAAACCACACATGCAAAATGACTAAAAATGCCTAGAAAAATGTATCTCTGTGAATTTTAATGGAAAAAAATATTTGTAAGGTTTTTAAAATTACAAGTTTGTCATTTTTTACTCAATTTGACAGTATAACTGTCATACTATATATGAAAGTTATATACACATAACCAAACCAAACTTGCAATCCGTCTAAAAATGCCTGTAATATTGAATCTATGTGAGTTTTACCAAAATCAGGTATTTTGGTAAGGTTAACAAATACAAAAATTAGGTTTTACTCATAATGACAATATAACTGCCACATTTAACATGACAGGTATTTAAACATAATTCCTAAACCAAACATGATAAATGGCTAATAATGCCTGGAGAAATGTATCTTTGTGAGTTTTACAGGAAAAACATAATTTGTAAGGTTTATAAAGACACAAGGTAGTTTTTTTTACTCAATATGATGGTATAACCGTCATACTAAATATGAAAGTTATAGAAACATAACTCCAAAATCAAACATGAAATTTGTCTAAAAATACCTGTAATATTGTATCTATGTGAGTTTTACCAGAATCAGGTATTTTGGTAAGGTTTACAAATACAAAAATTAGGTTTTACTCACTATGACAGTATACTGTCACATTCAATCTGACAGTTTTGTAAACATAACTCCTAAACCACACATGCAAAATGGATAATAATGCCTGGAGAAATGTATCTTTGTGAGTTTTACTAGGAAAAATATTTTGTAAGGTTTGTAAAGACACACGTTAGTTTTTTTTTTACTCAATATGACAGTATAACTGTCATACTACATATATATATATATATATATATATATATATATATATATATATATATATATATATATATATATATATATATATATATAAACATGACTCCAAAACCAAACTTGCAATCCGTCTAAAAATGTCTGTAATATTGAATCTATGTGAGTTTTACCAAAATGAGGTATTTTGGTAAGGTTGACAAATAAAAAAAATAGGTTTTACTGATAGTGACATTATAAGTGCCACACTCAATATGACAGTTATTTAAACATAACTCATAAACGACACATGAAAATGGCTATTAAACCTGGAGAAATCTTTGTTAGTTTTACTAGAGTAATGATCTTTTGTAAGGTTTGCAAAGACACAAGTTTTTTTACTCAATATGACGGTATAACTGTCAAACTAAATAAAAAAGTTATGGAAACATAACTCCAAAACCAAACTCAAAAACCAAACATGCAATCCATTTAAAAATGCCTGTAATATTAAATATATGTGAGTTTTATCAGAATCAGGTATTTTGGTAAGGTTTACAATAACAAAATTAGGTTTTACTCATAATGACAGTATAACTGCCACGCTCAATATGAGAGTTATTTAAACATAACTCCTAAAACACACATGCAAAATGACTAATAATGCGTGGAAAAATGTGTCTTTGTGATTTTTAATGGAAAAAAATATTTTGTAAGGTTTGTAAAGATACTGTTTTTTTTTTTTAACTCAATATGATGGTATAACTGTCATACTAAATATGAAAGTTTTATAAACATAACTCCAAAACCAAACTTGCAATTCGTAAAAAAATGGCTGTAATATTGAATATATGTGATTTTTACCAGAATCAGGTATTTTGGTAAGGATTACAAATACAAAAATGAGGATAACCGCAACTTTTTTTAAACATAACTCCTAAACAAAACATGCTGAATGGCTAATAATGCCTGGAGAAATGTATCTTTGTGAGTTTTACTGGGGGAAAAAAAATAAAAAAATTGTAAGGTTTGTAAAGACACAAGTTAGTTTTTTCTAACTCAAAAAGACAGTATAACTGTCATACTAAATGGAAAAGTTATATAAACATAACTCCAAAACCAAACATGCATTATGTCTAAAAATGCCTGAAATGTTGTATCCATGTGAGTTATACTAGAATCAGTTGTTTTTGTAAGTTTTACTCACTATGACAGTATACTGTCACATTCGATCTGACAGTTATTTAAACATAACTCCTAAACCCCACATTCAAAATGACTAATAATGCCTGGAGAAATGTATCTCTGTGAATTTTTCTGTATATATTTTGTAAGGTTTGTTATAACACAAGTTTTTTTTACTCAATATGACAGCAGTATACTGTCCAAGTGAGTAAAACCAATATTTTGTATTTGCAAACCTTACAAAAACAACTGATTCTAGTAAAACTCACATGGATACAATGATACAGTTATTTTTAAATATAATGCATGTTTGGTTTTGGAGTTATGTTTATATAACTTTTACATTTAGTATGACAGTTATAATGTCATATTGAGTAAAAAAAAAAACTTGTCTTTACAAACTTTACAATTTTTTCCAAGAATTATTAGCCATTTTGCATGTGTGGTTTAGGAGTTCTATTTAAATAACTGTCATATTGAGCGTGGCAGTTATACTGTCATTATGAGTAAAACCTTATTTTTGTATTTGTAAACCTTACCAAAATACCTGATTGTAGTAAAACTCACATAGATACAATATTACAGGCATTTTTAGACATAATGCATGTTTGGTTTTGGAGTTATGTTTATATGACTTTCATATTTAGTATGACAGTTATACTGTCATATTAAGTAAAAAAAACTAACTTGTGTCTTTACAAACCTTACAA
Source organism: Nerophis lumbriciformis (assembly GCF_033978685.3). NCBI lineage: Eukaryota > Metazoa > Chordata > Actinopteri > Syngnathiformes > Syngnathidae > Nerophis > Nerophis lumbriciformis. Next base: position 16,663,301 of record NC_084565.2, read on the forward strand.
ATTATATTATTATTTTTTCAGTAAAACTCACAAAGATACATTTCTCCAGGCATTATTAGTCATTTTGTATGTGTGGTTTAGGAGTTATGTTTAAATAACTGTCAGATTGAATGTGACAGCATACTGTCATAGTGAGTAAAACCAATATTTTGTATTTGCAAACCTTAAAAAAACAACTGATTCTAGTAAAACTCACATGGATACAATGTTACAGGCATTTTTAGACATAATCCATGTTTGGTTTTGGAGTTTTGTTTATATACATTTTACATTTAGTATGACAGTTATACTGTCATATGGAGTAAAAAACAACTAACTTGTGTCTTTACAAACCTTACAAAAATGTTTTTTTTTTCAGTAAAACTCACAAAGATGCATTTCTCCAGTCATTATTAGCCATTTAGCATGTTTGGTTTAGGAGTTTTGTTTAAATAACTGTCATTTTGAACGTTGCAGTTATACTGTCATAATGAGTAAAACCTAATTTATGTATTTGTAAACCTTACCAAAATACCTGTTTCTGGTAAAACTCACATAGATTCAATATTACAGGCATTTTTAGATGAATTGCATGTTTGGTTTTGAAGTTAGTTTATATAACTTTCAAATTTAGTAAGACAGTATACCATCATATTGAGTAAAACAAACTAACTTGTGTCCAAACAAACCTTACAAAATATTTTTTTTCCTGTAAAACTCACAAAAATACATTTCTCCAGGCATTATTAGCCATTTTGCATCTGTGGTTTAGAATTTATGTTTAAATAACAGTCAGATTGAATGTGACAGTATACTGTCATAGTGAGTAAAACCAAAATGTTGTATTTGCAAACCTTACAAAAACAAATGTTTCTACTAAAACTCACTTGGATACAATATTATAGGCAATTTAAGACATAATGCATGTTTGGTTTAGGAATTATTTTGAAAAACTATTTTATTGCTTTTTTTGCATTTTATCAGGATTTTAAAAACATCACCGTCATATTGAGAAAAAAGCTACTTTTTGTAATTGCAAGCCTTAAAAAAGCATATGTTCGAGTAAAACTGACAAGGATGCATTGTTTTAGGCATTATTAGCATTTTTGCATGTGTGGTTTAGGAGTTATGTTTAAATAGCTGTCATTTTGCGTGTGGCAGTTATACTGTCATTATGAGTACAACTTATTTTTTGTATTTGTGAACCTTACCAAAATACCTGATTGTAGTAAAACTCACATAGATACAATATTACAGGCATTTTAAGACATAATGCATGTTTGGTTTTGGAATTATGTTTATATAACTTTCATATTTAGTATGACAGTTATACTGTCCTATTGAGTAAAAAAAACTAACTTATACACCTTACAAAATTTATTTCCCAGTAAAACTCACAAAGATACATTTCTCCAGGCATTATTAGTCATTTTGTATGTGTGGTTTAGGAGTTATGTTTAAATAACTGTCAGATTGAATGTGACAGTATACTGTCATAGCGAGTAAAACCATTTTTTTTGTATTTGCAAACCTTACAAAAACAACTTATTCTAGTAAAACTCACATGGATACAATATTACAGGCATTTTTTAGACATAAAGCATATTTGGTTTTGGAGTTATGTTTATATACATTTTACATTTAGTATGACAGTTATACTGTCATATGGAGTAAAAAACAACTAACTTGTGTCTTTACAAACCTTACAAAAATGTGTTTTTTTTTCAGTAAAACTCACAAAGATGCATTTCTCCAGTCATTATTAGCCATTTAGCATGTTTGGTTTAGGAGTTATGTTTAAATAACTGTCATTTTGAACGTTGCAGTTATACTGTCATTATGAGTAAAACCTAATTTTTGTATTTGTAAACCTTACCAAAATACCTCTTTCTGGTAAAACTCACATAGATTCAATATTACAGGCATTTTTAGATGAATTGCATGTTTGGTTTTGAAGTTAGTTTATATAACTTTCAAATTTAGTAAGACAGTTATACCATCATATTGAGTAAAACAAACTAACTTGTGTCCAAACAAACCTTACAAAATATTCTTTTTCCAGTAAAACCCACAAAAATACATTTCTCCAGGCATTATTAGCCATTTTGCATCTGTGGTTTAGAATTTATGTTTAAATAACAGTCAGATTGAATGTGACAGTATACTGTCATAGTGAGTAAAACCAAAATGTTGTATTTGCAAACCTTACAAAAACAAATGATTCTACTAAAACTCACTTCGATACAATATTATAGGCAATTTAAGACATAATGCATGTTTGGTTTAGGAATTTTGTTGAAAAAGTATTTTATTGCTTTTTTTTGCATTTTATCAGGATTTTAAAAACATCACCGTCATATTGAGAAAAAAAACTACTTTTTGTAATTGCAAGCCTTAAAAAAGCATATGTTCGAGTAAAACTGACAAGGATGCATTGTTTTAGGCATTGTTAGCATTTTTGCATGTGCGGTTTAGGAGTTATGTTTAAATAACTGTCACTTTGCGTGTGGCAGTTATACTGTCATTATGAGTACAACTTATTTTTTGTATTTGTGAACCTTACCAAAATACCTGATTGTAGTAAAACTCACATAGATACAATATTACAGGCATTTTAAGACATAATGCATGTTTGGTTTCGGAATTATGTTTATATAACTTTCATATTTAGTATGACAGTTATACAGTCATATTGAGTAAAAAAAAACTAACTTGTGTCTTTACAAACCTTACAAAATTTATTTCCCAGTAAAACTCACAAAGATACATTTCTCCAGGCATTATTAGTCATTCTGTATGTGTGGTTTAGGAGTTATGTTTAAATAACTGTCAGATTGAATGTGACAGTATACTGTCATAGCGAGTAAAACCAATATTTTGTATTTGCAAACCTTACAAAAACAACTTATTCTAGTAAAACTCACATGGATACAATATTACAGGCATTTTTTAGACATAAAGCATGTTTGGTTTTGGAGTTATGTTTATATAAATTTTACATTTAGTATGAGAGTTATACTGTCATATGGAGTAAAAAACAACTAACTTGTGTCTTTACAAACCTTACAAAAAATGTTTTTTCCAGTAAAACTCACAAAAATGCATTTTGCCAGTCATAATTAGCCATTTAGCATGTTTGGTTTAGGAGTTATGTTTAAATAACTGTCATTTTGAACGTGGCAGTTATACTGTCATTATGAGTAAAACCTAATTTTTGTATTTGTAAACCTTACCAAAATACCTGATTCTGGTAAAACTCACAGAGATTTAATATTACAGGCATTTTTAGACGGATTGCAAGTTTGATTTTGGAGTTATGTTTATATAACTTTCATATTTAATATGACAGTTATACTGTCATATTGAGTAAAAAAAACTAACTTGTGTTTTTACAAACCTTACAAAATATTTTTTTTCCTGTAAAATTCACTAAAATACATTTTTCCAGGCATTATGTCATTTTGCATGTGTGGTTTAGGAGTTATGTTTAAATAACTGTCAGATTGAATGTAACAGTATACTGTCATATTGAGTAAAACCAATATTTTGTATTTGAAAACCTTACAAAAACAACTGATTCTACTAAAACTCACATGGATACAATATTACAGGCATTTTTAGACAAAATGCATGTTTGGTTTTGGAGTTATGTTTATCTAACTTTTCCATTTAGTATGACAGTTATACTGTCTTTTTGAGTTAAAAAAAACTAACTTGTGTCTTTACAAACCTTACAAAAAATTTTTTCCAGTAAAACTCACAAAGATACATTTCTCCAGGCATTATTAGCCATTTTGCATCTGTGGTTTAGAATTTATGTTTAAATAACAGGCAGATTGAATGTGACAGTATACTGTCATAGTGAGTAAAACCTAATTTTTGTATTTGCAAAACATACAAAAACAACTGATTCTAGTAAAACTCACATGGATACAATATTACAGACATTTTCAGACATAATGCATGTTTGGTTTTGGAGTTATGTTTATACTACTTTTACATTTAGTATGACAGTTATACTGTCCATCCATCCATCCATTTTCTACCGCTTATTCCCTTCGGGGGGTGCTGGAACCTATCTCAGCTATAATCAGGCGGAAGGCGGGGTACACCCTGGAAAAGTCGCTAGCTCATCATATTAAGTAAAAAAAAAACTAAATTGTTTCTTTACAAACCTTACAAAATATTTTTTTTCCAGTAATTTCACAAAGATACATTTCTCCAGGCATTATAGCCATTTTGCATGTTTGGTTTGGTAGTTATGATTAAATAACTGTCAAATTGAATGTGACAGTATACTATCATGGTGAGTAAAACCAATATTTTGTATTTGCAAACCTTACAAAAACAACTTATTCTCGTAAAACTCAACAATTGATTTTAGTAAAACTCGCATGGATACAAAATTACAGGCATTTTTAAACATAATGCATGTTTGGTTTTGGAGTTATGTTTATATATTTTTTACATTTAGTATTACAGTTATACTGTCATATTGAGTAAAAAATACTAACTTGTGTCTTTATAAACCTTAAAAAAAATGTTTTCCAGTAAAACTCACAAAGATACATTTCTCCAGGCATTATTAGCCATTAACCATGTTTGGTTTAGAGTTATGTTTAAATAACTGTCATATTGAGTGTGGCAGATATACTGTCATTATGAGTAAAACCTATTTTTTGTATTTGTAAAATTACCAAAATAACTGATTCTGATAAAACTCACATGGATAAAATATTACAGGATTTTTTTAGACATAAAGCATGTTCCCATCATATTGAGTAAAAAAAACTAACTTGTGTGTATACAAACCTTACAAAATATTTTTTTCCCAGTAAAACTCACAAAAATACATTTCTCCAGTTATTATTAGCCATTTTGCATCTGTGGTTTAGAATTTGTGTTTAAATAACAGTCAGATTGAATGTGACAGTATACTGTCATAGTGAGTAAAACCTAGATTTTTTTATTTGTAAACCTTAACAAAATACCTGATTCTAGTAAAACTCACATAGATTCAATATTACAGGCATTTTTAGACGGATTGCATGTTTGGTATTGGAGTTATGTTTATATAACTTTTACATTTATTATGACAGTTATACAAACATATTGAATAAAAAAAAACTATTTTGTGTCTTATCAAACCTTACAAAATGTTTGTTTTCCTGTAAAACTCACAAAGATACATTTCTCCAGGCATTATTAGCCATTTTGCATGTGTGGTTTGTTATGTTAACATAACCGTCATATTGAGGGTGGCAGTTATACTGTCATTATGTGTAAAACCTAATTTTTGTATTTATAAACCTTACCAAAATTCCTGATTCTGGTAAAACTCACATAGATACAATATTACAGGCATTTTTAGACATAATGCATGTTTGGTTTTGGAGTTATGTTTATATACATTTTTCCAGGCATTATTAGCTATTTATCATGTTTGGTTTAGGAGTTATGTTTAAATAACTGTCATAACAAATAATGCAGTTATACTGTCATTATGAGTAAAACCCAAGTTTTGTATTTGTAAACCTTACCAAAATACCTGATTCTGGTAAAACTCATATAGATTCAATATTCGATATATATATATATATATATATATATATATATATATATATATATATATATATATATATATTTATTCGATATATATATATATATTCAATAATATCCGTTTAAGACGGATTGCAAGTTTCGTTTAAGAGTTTGGTTTTGGAATGATGTTTATATTACTTTTATATTTAGTTTGACAGTTATACCATCATATTGAGTAAAAAAACAAAAAACTTCTGTCTTTACAAACCTTACAAAATATTATTTTCTAGTAAAACTCACAAAGATACATTTCTCCAGGCATTATTAGCTATTTAACATGTTTGGTTTAGGAGTTATGTTTAAATAACTGTTATTTTGAATATGGCAGTTATACTGTCATTATGAGTAAAACCCAATTTTTGTATTTGTAAACCTTACCAAAATACCTGATTCTGGTAAAACTCACATGGATTCAATATTACAGGCATTTTTAGACGGATTGCATGTTTGGTATTGGAGTTATGTTTCTATAACTTTTACATTTATTATGACAGTTATACAAACATATTGAATAAAAAAACCTATTTTGTGTCTTATCAAACCTTACAAAAATTTGTTTTCCTGTAAAACTCACACAGATACATTTCTCCAGGCATTATTAGCCATTTTGCATGTGTGGTTTAGGAGTTATGTTAACATAACCGTCATATTGAGGGTGGCAGTTATGCTGTCATTGTGAGTAAAACCTAATTTTTGTATTTATAAACCTTACCAAAATTCTTTATTCTGGTAAAACTCACATAGATACAATATTGCAGGCATTTTTAGACATAATGCATGTTTGGTTTTGGAGTTATGTTTATATACATTTTTCCAGGCATTATTAGCTATTTATCATGTTTGGTTTAGGAGTTATGTTTAAATAACTGTCATATCAAATAATGCAGTTATACTGTCATTATGAGTAAAACCCAAGTTTTGTATTTGTAAACCTTACCAAAATACCTGATTCTGGTAAAACCCATATAGATTCAACATTACAGGCAGTTTTAGACATAATGCATGTTTGGTTTTGGAGTTATGTTTATACAACTTTTATATTTAGTATTACAGTTATACCATCATATTGAGTAAAAAAAACCAACTTGTGTCTTTATAAACCTTACAAAAAAAATGTTTTCCAGTAAAACTCACAAAGATACATTTCTCTAGGCATAATTAGCCATTTATCATGTTTGGTTTAGGAGTTATGTTTAAACAACTGTCATATTGAGTGTGGCAGTTATACTGTCATTATGAGTAAAACCTATTTTTTGTTTTCGTAAAACTTACCAATATACCTGATTCTGGTTAAACCCACATCGATGCAATATTACAGGATTTTTTAGACATAAAGCATGTTTGGTTTTAGAGTTATGTTTATATAACTTTCATATTTAGTATGAAAGTTATACCATCATATTGAGTAAAAAACAACAAATATTGTGTATCTTTACAAACCTTACAAAATATTGTTTTCCAGTAAAATTCACAAATATACCTTTCTCTAGGCATTATTAGTCATTTTGCATTTGTGTTTTAGGAGTTATTAGGAGTAATTAACTGTCATATTGAGTGTGGCAGTTATACTGTCACTATGAGTAAAACCTAATTTTTGTTTTTGTAAACCTTACCAAAATACCTGATTCTGGTAAAACTCATATAGATTCAATATTACAGGCAGTTTAAGACGGATTGCAAGTTTGGTTTAGGAGTTTGTTTTTGGAATTATGTTTATAGTAATTTTATATTTAGTTTGACAGTTATACCATCATATTCAGTTAAAAAAAAAAAAACTTTTTTCTTTACAAACCTTACAAAATAGATTTTTCTAGTAAAATTCACAAAGATACAATTCTCCAGGCATTATTAGCCATTTAGCATGTTTGGTTTAGGAGTTGTGTTTAAATAACTGTTATTTTGAATATTGCAGTTATACTGTCATTATGAGTAAAACCCAATTTTTGTATTTGTAAACCTTACCTAAATACCTGATTCTGGTAAAACTCACATAGATTCAATATTACAGGCATTTTTAGACGTATTGCAAGTTTGGTTTTGGAGTTATGTTTATTTAACTTTCATATTTAGTCTGACAGTTATACTGTCATATTAAGTAAAAAAACTAACTTGTGTCTTTACAAACCTTAAAAAATATTTTTTTTTTCCAGGAAAACTCACAAAAATACATTTCTCCAAGCATTTTTAGCCTTTTAGTATTTGTGGTTTAGGAGTTATGTTTAAATAACTGTCAGATTGAATGTGACAGTATACTGTCATTATTAGTAAAACCTAATTTTTGTATTTGTAAACCTTACCAAAAATACCTGATTCTGGTAAAAATCGCATAGATACAATATTGCAGGCATTTTTGGACATACAATTTTTTTCCCCCCCCAAACTCACAAAGATACATTTCTCCAGGCATAATTAGCCATTTATCATGTTTGGTTTAGAAGTTATGTTTAAATAACTGTCATATTGAGTGTGGCAGATATTGTATTGTGTGTCATTATAAATAAAAACCTATTTTTTGTATTTGTAAACCTTACCAAAATACCTGATTCTGGTAAAACCCACACCGATACAATATTACAGGAATTTTTAGACATAAAGCATGTTTGGTTTTGGAGTTATGTTTATGTAACTTTCATATATAGTATGACAATTATACCATCAAAATATTGTTTTCCAGTAAAATTCACAAATATACATTTCTCTAGGCATTATTAGTCATTTTGCATTTGTGTTTTAGGAGTTATGTTTAATTAACTGTCATATTGAGTGTGACAGTTATATTGTCACTATGAGTAAAACCTAATTTTTGTATTCGTAAACCTTACCAAAATTCCTGAATCTGATAAAACTCACATATATTCAATATTACAGGCATTTTTAGACGGATTGCATATTTGGTTTTGGAATTATGTATATTATATATATATATATATATATATATATATATATATATATATATATATATATATATATATATATATAATTATATAACTTTCATATATAGTATGACAGCTAAACTGTTAAATTGTGTAAAAAAAAAAAAACTTGTGTCTTTACAAACCTTTAAAAATATTTTTTCCAGTAAAACTCACAAAGATACATTCCTCAAGGCATTATTAGCCATTTTGTCAGTATACGGTCATTATGAGTAAAACCAAATTTGTGTATATGTAAACCTTACCAAAATACCTGATTCTGGTAAAACTCACATAGATACAATATTACAGGCATTTTTAGACGTATTGCAAGTTTGGTTTTGGAGTTATGTTTTATATTTAGTATGCCAGTTATACTGTCATATTAAGTAAAAAACTAACTTGTGTCTTTACAAACCTTACAATTTTATTTATTTTTTTCCAGGAAAACTCACAAAGATACATTGCTCCAGGCATTATTAGCCATTTTGCATTTGTGGTTTAGGAATTATGTTTAAATACCTGTCATGTTAAATGTGGCAGTTATATTGTCATTATGAGTAAAACCTAGATATTGTAATTGTAAACCTTACCAAAATACCTGATTCTGGTAAAAATCACATAGATTCAAAAGTACAGGCATTTTTAGACATAATGCATGTTTGGTTTTGGAGTTATGTTTATACAACTTTCATATTTAGTATGACAGTTATATCATTACATTGAGTAAAAAAAATAACTCGTGTCTTTATAAACCTTACATTTTTTTTTCCAGTAAAACTCACAAAGATACATTTCTCCAGGTATAATTAGCCATTTAGCATGTTTGGTTTAGGAGTTATGTTGAAATAACTGTCAGATTGAGTGTGGTAGTATAACTGCCACACATATTGAGTTATAAAGTTAAGTGTAAAACCTAATTTTTGTATTTGCAAACCTTACAAAAACAACTGATTCTTGTAAAACTCACATAGATTCAATATTAAAGGCATTTTAGACATTTTACATGTTTTGTTTAGGAGTTGTGTTTGAATACATTAGTACTGCTTTTTTCGTTAAGGCAAGTCCAAACGGCAGGAGGCCACAGGGAAGACACAGGACACATTGGGAAGATTATATCAGCTGGCTGGCCTGGGAACGCCTCGGGATCCCCCGAGAAGAGCTGGACGAAGTAGCTGGGGATAGGGAAGTCTGGGCTTCTCTGCTTAGGCTGCAGCCCCCGCAACACGACCTCGGATAAGCGGAAGAAAATAGATGGATTTAGTATGACAGTTATACTATCATATTGAGTAAAAAAAAAAACAACTTTTGTTTTTGTAAACATTAAAAATATATTTTTTCTAGTAAAACTCACAAAGATACATGTAGTTTAAATAACTGTCATAGTAAGTAAAACCTATTTTTTGTATTTGAAAACCTTACAAAAATAACTGATTCTAGTAAAACTCACATGGATTCAATATTACAGGCATTTTTTCCCATTTTGCATGTTTGGTTTAGAAATTATGATGGAACACATTTTTATTGCTTTTTTCGCATTATCTCAGGATTTTAAGAATATTACTGTCACATTGAGTAAAAACTACTTTTTGTGTTTGCAAGGATTAAAAAAAGCATATTTTTCGAGTAAAACTCCTAAGGATGCATTATTTCAGGCATCATTAGCCATTTAGCATTTGTAGTTTAGGAGTTATGTTTAAATAACTGTCATATTAAATGTAACAGTATACTCTCATATAGAGTAAAACCTAATTTTTGTATTTGCAAACCTTACAAAAACAACTGATTCTAGTAAAACTCACATGCATTCAATATTACAGTTATTTTTAGACATTTTGCCTGTTTCGTTTAGAAATTATGATGGAATACATTTGTATTGCTTTTTTCGCATTATCTCAGGATTTTAGGAATATTACTGTCATATTGAGTAAAAAACTACTTTTTGTGTTTGCAAGCCTTAAAAAAGCATATGTTTCGAGTAAAACTCACAAGAATGCATTATTTCAGGCAATATTAGCTCATTTTTATGTGTAATTTAGGAGTTATGTTTAATTTACGGTCATATTGAGTGTACATTGTCATGGTGTAAAAAAACACATTTTTTTATTTGCAAACATTTCAAACACAGCTGATTCTTGTAAAATTCACATGGATTCAATATTACAGGCATTTTTACACATATTGCATGTTTGACTTAGGAAATATGATTGAATACATTTTTATTGCTTTTTTCGCATTATCTCAGGATTTTAGGGATATAACTGTCATAATGAGTAAAAAACTACTTTTTGTGTTTGCAAGATTTAAAAAAGCATATGTGTAGAGTAAAACTCCTTAGAATGCATTATTTGAGGCAACATTAGCCATTTTGCATGTGTAGTTAGGAGTTATTTTTAAATAACTGTCATATTGAGTGTGACAGTATACTGTCATAGTGAGTAAAACCTAATTTTTGTATTTGCAAACCTTATAAAAACAACTGATTCTAGTAAAACTCCCACGAATTTAATATTACAGGCATTTTTAGACATTTTGCATTGTTGGTTTAGGAAATATGTTGGAATACATTTTTATTGCTTTTTTCGCATTATCTCAGGATTTTTAAGAACATTACTGTCATATTGAGTAAAAAACTACTTTTTGTGTTTGCAAGCCTTAAAAAAGCATATGTTTCGAGTAAAACTCACAATAATGCATTATTTCAGGCAATATTAGCTCATTTTTATGTGTAGTTTAGGGGTTATGTTTATTTACTGTTATATTGTCATGGTAAAAAAAAAACTAATTTTTTTATTTGCAAAAATTTCAAACACAACCGATTCTAGTAAAACTCACATGGATTCAATATTACAGGCATTTTTACAAATTTTGCATGTTTAGTTTAGAAGTTAAGATTGAATACATTTTTATTGCTTTTTTCGCATTATCTCAGGATTTAAAGAACATTACTGTCATCTTGAGTAAAAAAAATACTTTTTGTGTTTGCAAGCCTTAAGAAAGCATATGTTTCGAGGAAAACTCCCAGGATCCAATATTTCAAACATTATTAGCCATTTTGCATGAGTAGTTTAGGAGTTATGATTAAAATATTGTCATATTGAGTGTGACAGTTTACTTTCATAAAGAGTAAAACCTAATTTTTGTTTTTGCAAACCTTATCAAAACAACTGATTCTTGTAAAACTCACATGGATTCAATAATACAGGCATTTTTACACATTTTGCATCTTTAGTTTAGAAATTATGATTGAATACATTTTTATTGCTTTTTTCGCATTATCTCAGGATTTTAAGAACATTACTGTCATATTGAGTAAAAAACTACTTTTTGTGTTTGCAAGCCTTAAAAAAGCATATGTTTCGAGTAAAACTCACAAGGATGCATTATTTCAGGCAATATTAGCTCATTTTTAAGTGTAGTTTAGGAGTTATGTTTATTTACTGTCATATTTAGTGTACATTGTCATGGTGAAAAAAACCTAATATTTGTATTTTCAAAAATTTCAAACACAACCTAATCTAGTAAAACACACACGGATTCCATATTACAGGCATTTTTACACATTTTGCATGTTTGATTTAGGAAATATGATTGAATATATTTTCATTATTTTTTTTTGCATTATCTCAGTATTTTAGGAATATTACTGTCATAAAGAGTAAAAAAAATACTTTTTGTGTTTGCTAGCCTTAAGAAAACATATGTTTCGAGGAAAACTCCCAAGAATCCATTATTTCAAACATTATTAGCCATTTTGCATCAGTAGTTTAGGAGTTATGATTAAAAAACTGTCATATTGAGTACGACAGTTTACTTTCACAAAGAGTAAAACCTAATTTTTGTTTTTGCAAACTTCACAAAAACAACTCATTCTAGTAAAACTCACATGGATTCAATAATACCGCATTTTTACACATTTTGCACGTTTAGTTTAGAAATTATGTTGGAATACATTTTCATTGCTTTTTTCGCATTATCTCAGGATTTTAAGAACATTACTGTCATATTGAGTAAAAAACTACTTTTTGTGTTTGCAAGCCTTAAAAAAGCATATGTTTCGAGTAAAACTCACAAGGATGCATTATTTCAGGCAATATTAGCTCATTTTTAAGTGTAGTTTAGGAGTTATGTTTAATTTACTGTCATATTGAGTGTACATTGTCATGGTGAAAAAAACCTAATATTTGTATTTGCAAAAAATTTCAAACACTACCTAATCTAGTAAAACTCACATGGATTCAATATTACAGGCATTTTTACACATTTTGCATGTTTAGTTTAGAAATTATGATTGATTACATTTGTATTGCTTTTTTGCATTATCTCAGGATTTTAAGAACATTACCGTCATATTGAGTAAAAAAATACTTTTTGTATTTGCAAGCCTTAAGAAAGCATATGTTTCGAGGAAAACTCCCAAAGATCCATTATTTCAAACATTATTAGCCATTTTGCATGAGTGGTTTAGGAGTTATGATTAAAAAATTGTCATATTGAGTGTGACAGTTTACTTTCATAAAGAGTAAAACCTAATTTTTGCTTTTGCAAACCTTACTAAAACAACTGATTCTAGTGAAACTCACAAGGATATAATATTACTGGCATTTTTAGAAATTTTGCATTGTTGGTTTAGGAATTATGTTGGAATACATTTTTATTGCTTTTTTCGCATTATCTCAGAATTTTAAGAACATTACTGTCATATTGAGTAAAAAAATACTTTTTGTGTTTGCAAGCCTTAAGAAAGCATATGTTTCGAGGAAAACTCCCAAGGATCCATTATTTCAAAAATTATTAGCCATTTTGCATGAGTAGTTTAGGAGTTATGATTAAAAAATTGTCTATTGAGTGTGACTTTTACTTTCATAAAGAGTAAAACCTAATTTTTGTTTTTGCAAACTTTACTAAAACAACTGATTCTAGTAAAACTCACATGGTTTCAAAAATACAGGCATTTTTACACATTTTGCATGTCTGGTTTAGAAATTATGATTGAATACATTTTTTTTTGCTTTTTTCGCATTATCTCAGGAATTTAAGAACATTACTGTCATATTGAGTAAAAAAATACTTTTTGTGTTAGCAAGCCTTAAGAAAGCATATGTTTCGAAGAAAACTCCCAAGGATCCATTATTTCAAACATTATTAGCCATTTTGCATGAGTAGTTTAGGAGTTATGATTAAAAAATTGTCATATTGAGTGTGACAGTTTACTTTCATAAAGAGTAAAACCAAATTTTTGTTTTTGAAAACCTTACTAAAACAACTGATTCTAGTAAAAGTCAAATTTAACTCACATATAATATTACAGAAATGTTTAGACATTTCGCATTGTTGGTTTAGGAATTATGTTGGAATACATTTATATTGCTTTTGTCGCATTATCTCAGAATTTTAAGAACATTACTGTCATATTGAGTAAAAACTACTTTTTGTGTTTGCAAGCCTTAAAAAAAGGATATGTTTCGAGTAAAACTCACAAGAATGCATTTTTTCAGGCAATATTAGCTCATTTTTAAGTGTAGTTTAGGAGTTATGTTTAATTTACTGTCATATTGAGTGTACATTGTCATGGTGAAAAAAAACAATTTTTTGTAATTGCAAACCTTTCAAAAACAACTGATTCTAGTAAAACATACATTGATTCAATATTTCAGGCATTGTTACACATTTTGCATGTTTGGTTTAGGAATTACAATGGAATACATTTTTTTTTTGCTTTTTTCATATTATCTCAGGATTTTAAGAACATTACTGTCATATTGAGTAAAAAAAACTACTTTTTGTGTTTGCAAGATTTACAAAAGCATATGTTTCGAGGAAAACTTCTAAGGATGCATTATTTCAGGCATCAATAGCCATTTTGCTTGTGTGGAACAGGAGTTTTTAAATAACTGTCATATTGCGTGTGGCAGTTATACTGTCATTATGAGTAAAACCTAATTTTTGTATTTTTAAACCTTATAAACCTCCTGATTCTAGTAAAATTCACAAAGATACAACAAGATATTACAGGCATTTTTAGACATAATGCAGGTTTGGTTTTGGAGTTAGGTTTATAACTTTTCATATTTAGTATGACAGTTATACTGTCATATTAAGTAAAAAAAAAAAAAAAAAAAGACGTGTCTGCAAACCTTACAAAATATTTTTTTCCAGTAAAACTCACAAAGATGTGGTTAGGGCCTTGCATGCCAGCTCCCGCCATCAGTGTGTGAATGTGTGTGTGAATGGATGAATGGAAAAATAGTGTCAAAGCGCTTTGTGTACCTTGAAGGTAGAAAAGCGCTATACAAGTATAACCCATTTACCATAGTGAGTAAAACCAAATGTTTGTATTTACAAACCTTACAAAAACAACCCATTCTAGTAAAAGTCACACAGATACAATATTTTAGGCATTTTTAGACATAATGCATGTTTGGTTTTGGAGTTATGTTTATATAACCTACTTTCTGAGCCGCCACCTTATCGTGGTAGAGGAGTTTGCGTGTCCCACTGATCCTAGGAGCTATGCTGTCTTTGGGCTTCTATACCCCCTCGTAGGCTCTCCCAAGACAAATAGGTCCTAGGTGAGGGATCAGACAAAAAGCAGCTCAAAGACCTTTATGAAAAGTACAAATCGAGGTCCTAGATTTTTCCTCGCCCGGACGCGGGTCACCGTGGCTCCCCTGTGGAGCCAGGCCCAGAGGTGGGGCACGATGGCGAGCGCCTGTTGGCTGGCTCAGCTCAATGAAGCAACGTGGTTCCCTCCTCCAATGGGCTCACCACTCATGGGCTGGGTTATAGAGGTCGGGTGCAGTGTGAGCTGAGCGGCAGCCGAAGGCAGGGCACTTGGCGGTCCGATCATCGGCTACATAAGCTAGCTCTTCTGACGTGAAATGTCACCTCGCTGGGAGGGAAGGAGCCTGAGCTGGTGTGCGAGGTGGAGAAGTTCCGGCTAGATATAGTTGGACTCACTTCGACGCACAGGAACCTGTTCCATCGAGAGGGGCTGGACAGTCTTCCACTATGGCGTTGCAAGCAATGAGAGGCTGGGGTGGCAATTCTTGTTGTCCCCCCGGCTCAAAGACAAGAGTATGGGGTATCGGACTGTCTGATTGTGGCGGGTCGCTCCCTGTATGATCAGTGTAGGGCAGCCTTGGTCCGCCAAGGCTGCCCTTTGTCACCGATTCTGTTGTTAACTTTTATGGACAGAATTGCAGTCATGGCATTGAGGGGATCCGGTTTGGTGGTTGCAGGATGAGGTCTTTGCTTTTTGCAGTTGATGTGGTCCTGATGGCTTCAACTGGCCAGGATCTCCAGCTCTCATTGGATGGCCGAGTATGAAGCGACTGGGATGAGAATCAGCACCTCCAAGTCCGAGTCCATGGTTCTCGCCCGGTAAAGGGTGGGGTGCCATTTCCAGGTTGAGGAGGTGATGGCACATACTAGATGGCCCCAAGTGGAGGAGTTCAAGTACTTAGGAGTCTTGTTCACGAGTGAGGGAAGAGTGGATCATGAGATCCACAGGCGGATCGGTGCGGCGTCTTCAGTAATGAGGACGCTATATCGATCCATTGTGGTGAAGAAGGAGCTGAGCCAGAATTAAAAGCTCTAAATTTACCGGTCGATCTACATTCCCATCCTGCACCCAGGGTCATGGTTATGACCGAAAAGACAAGATCCCGGGTACAAGCGGCCAAATTGAGTTTCCTCAGCCGGGTGGCGGGTCTCTCCCTTAGAGATAGGATAAGAAGCTCTGTCATCCGGGAGGAACTCCGAGTAAAGCGCTGCTCCTCCACTTGAGAGGAGCCAGATGAGGTGGTTCGGGCATTTGCTCAGGATGCCACCCGAACGCCTCCCGAGGGAGGTGTTTAGGGCAAGTCCGACCGGCAGGAGGCCACGGGGAAGACCCAGGACACATTGGGAAGATTATGTCTCCCGGCTGGCCTGGGAACGCCTCAGGATCCCCCGAGAAGAGCTGGAAGAAGTTCCTGGGGAGAGGGAAGTCTGGGCTTCTCTGTTTAGGCTGCTGCCCCCGCAACCCGACCTTGGTTAAGCGGAAGAAAATGGATGGATTTAGTAACGACAACAAAAAATGCCCATCCATCCATTTTCTACCGCTTATTCCCTTTTGGGGTGGCAGGGGGCGCTGGAGCCTATCTCAGCTACAATCGGGCGGAAGGCGGGGTACACCCCGGACAAGTCGCCACCTCATCGCAAAAAATGATTCTAGTAAAACTCACATGGATACAATTTTACAGGTATTTTTAGACATAATGCATGTTTGGTTTTGGAATTATGTTTATATAACTTTCATATGTATTATGACAGTTATACTGTCATCTTGAGTAAAACTAACTTGTGTCTTTACAAACATTACAAACTATGTTTTTCCAGTAAAACTCACAAAAATAATTTTTTCCAGGCATTATTAGACATTTTTCATGTGTGGTTTAGTAAATATGTTTAAATAACTGTGATATTGAATGTGGCAGTTATACTGTTATGTGTAAAACCAAATTTTTATATTTGCAAACCTTACAAAAACAACTGATTCTAGTAAAACTCACATAGATTCAATATTACAGGCATTTTTAGACATTTCACATGTTTTAATACATTTTTATTGCTTTTTTTGTTAGGGCAAGTCCGATCGGCAGGAGGCCACGGGGAAGACCCAGGACACATTGGGAAGACTATGTCTCAGGCTGGCCTGGGAACGCCTCGAGATCCCCCGAGAAGAGCTGGACAAAGTGGCTGGGGAGAGGGAAGTCTGGGCTTCTCTGCTTAGGCTGTTGCCCCCGCAACCCGACCTCGGATAAGCCGAAGAAAATGGATGGATTTAGTATGACAGTTATACTGTCACATTGAGTAAAAAAAACAATTTTTCATAGATTCAATATTACAGGCATCTTTAGATGGATTGCATGTTTGGTTTTGGAGATATGTTTATACAACTTTCATATTTAGTATGACAGTTATACTGTCATATTGAGTAAAACAAAAAAAACTTGTGTCAGCAAACCTTACAAAAGATTATTATTCTAGTAAAACTAACAAAGAGACATTTTTCCAAGCATTATTAGCATTTGTTGTTTTGGAGTTATAATGCTTGCATTGAGAGGCGACGGGCTCGGGTGGCAATTCTTGTTGCCCCCCGGCTCAAAGCCTGCACGTTGGAGTTCAACCCAGTGGACCAGTGGGTAGCTTTCCTCCGCCTTCGGGTGGGGGGACGGGTCCTGACTGTTGTTTGGCCTTACGCGCCAAACAGCAGCTCAGAGTACCCACCCTTTTTGGATTCACTCGAGGGAGTACTGGAAAGTGCTCCACCGGGTGATTCCCTCGTTCTACTGGGGGCCTTCAATGCTCATCTTGGCAACAACAGTGAAACCTGGAGAGGCGTGATTGGGAAGAATGGCCGCCCGGATCTGAACCCGAGTGGTGTTTTGTTATTGGACTTTTGTGCTCGTCACAGATTGTCAATAACAAACACCAAGTTCAAACATAAGGGTGTCCATATGTGCACTTGGCACCAGGACACCCTAGGCCGCAGTTCCATGATCGATTTTGTAGTTGTGTCATCGGATTTGCGGTCTCATGTTTTGGACACTCGGGTGAAGAGAGGGGCGGAGCTTTCTACCGATCACCACCTTGTGGTGAGTTGGCTGCGATGGTGGGGGAGGATGCCTGACAGACCTGGCAGGCCCAAACGCATTGTGAGGGTTTGCTGGGAACGCCTCCGGAAGAACTTTGAACATGTCACGAGGGAGGCGCTGGACATTGAGTCTGAGTGGACCATGTTCCGTGCCTCTCTTGTCGAGCCGGCTGATTGGAGCTGTGGCCGCAAGGAGTTTGGTGCCTGTCGTGGCGGTAATCCTAAAACCCGCTGGTGGACACCAGCAGTGAGGGATGCCGTCAAGCTGAAGAAAGAGCCTATCGGGTCCTTTTGGCTCATGGGACTCCAGAGGCAGCCGACAGGCCAAGCGAAGTGCGGCTTCAGCGGTCGCAGAGGCAAAAACTCGGACATGGGAGGAGTTTGGAGAAGCCATGGAAAACGACTTCCAGACGGCTTCGAAGCGATTCTGGACCACCATCCGCCGGATCAAGGGGGGGGAGCAGTGCACTGTAACACCGTGTATGGTGAGGATGGTGCGCTGCTGACCTCTACTGCAGCTGTTATTGATCGGTGGAGGGAATACTTCGAAGACCTCCTTAATCCCACCAACATGTCTTCCTATGAGGAAGCAGTGCCTGGGGAATCTGTGGTGGGCTCTCCTATTTCTGGGGCTGAGGATGCCAAGGTAGTTAAAAAGCTCCTCAATGGCAACGCCCTGGGGGTGGATGAGATCCGTCCGGAGTTCCTTAAGGCTCTGGATGCTGTGGGGCTGTCTTGGTTGACAAGACTCTGCAACATCGCGTGGACATCGGGGGCGGTACTTCTGGATTGGGAGACCGGGGTGGTGGTTCCTCTCTTTAAGAAGGGGAACCAGAGGGTGTGTTTCAACTATCGTGAGATCACACTCCTCAGTCTTCCCGGTAAGGTCAATTCATGCGTACTGGAGAAGAGGCTACGCCGGATAGTCGAACCTCGGATTCAGGAGGAACAGTGTGGTTTACGTCCTGGTCGTGGAACTGCGGACCAGCTTTATACTCTCGGCAGGGTCCTTGAGGGTGCATGGGAGTTTGCCCAACCAGTCTGCATGTGCTTTATGGACTTGGAGAAGGCATTCGACCATTTACCTCTGGAAGTCCTGTGGGGAGTGCTTAGAGAGTATGGGGTAACGGACTGTCTTATTGTGGCGGTTCGCTCCCTTTGCAAGAGTCAGAGCTTGGTCCGGCAATGCGGACCCGTTTCCAGTGAGGGTTGGACTCCGCCAAGGCTGCCCTTTGTCACCGATTCTGTTCATAACCTTTATGGACAGAATTTCTAGGCGCAGTCAGGGCGTTGAGGGGATCCGGTTTGGTGTCTGCAGGATTAGGTCTCTGCTATTTGCAGATGATGTGGTCCTGATGGCTTCGTCTGGCCAAGATCTTCAGCCCTCACTGGATCGGTTCGCAGACGAGTGTGAAGTGACTGGGATGTGAATCAGCACCTCCAAGTCCGAGTCCATGGTTCTCGCCCGGAAAAGGGTGGAGTTGGGGAGGAGATCTTGCCCCAAGTGGAGGAGTTCAAGGACCTCAGAGTCTTGTTCACGAGTGAGGGAAGAGTGGATCGTGAGATCGACAGGCGGAACGGTGCGGCGTCTTCAGTAATGCGGACGCTGTATTGATCCGTTGTGGTGAAGAAGGAGCTGAGCCGGAAGGCAAAGCTCTTGATTTACCGGTCGATCTACGTTCCCATCCTCACCTATGGTCATGAGCTTTGTGTCATGGCCGAAAGGACAAAATCACGGGTACAAGCGGCCGAAATGAGTTTCCTCCGCCGGGTGGCGGGGCTCTCCCTTAGAGATAGGGTGAGAAGCTCTGTCATCCGGGAGGAGCTCAAAGTAAAGCCATTGCTCCTCCATTTCGAGAGGAGCCAGATGAGGTGGTTCGGGCATCTGGTCAGGATGCCACCCGAACGCCTCCCTAGGGAGGTGTTTCGGGCATGTCCGAAGGAACATGCCCAGGAAGACCCAGGAAACGGGAAGCTTATCTCTCCCGGCTGGCCAGGGAACGCCCCAGGATCCCCCGGGAGGAGCTGGACGAAGTGGCTGGGGAGAGGAAAGTCTGGGCTTCCCTGCTTAGGCTGCAGCCCCCGCGACCCGACCTCGGATAAGCGGAAGAAAATGGATGGCTGGATGGATGGAGTTATGTTTAAATAACTGTCATAAAGAGTAAAACCTCATTTTTGTATTTGTAAACCTTATCAAAACAACTGATTTTAGTAAAACTCACACAGATTCAATATTAAAGGCATTTTTAGACATTTTGCTTATTTGGTGTAGGAATTATGATGGAATACATTGTTTTTGCTTATTTCGCATTATCTCAGTATTTTAAGAACTTTACTGTCATATTGAGGAAAACAAATACTTTTTGTGTTTGCAAGCCTTAAAAAAGCATATGTTTCGAGTAAAACTCACAAGAATGCCTTATTTCAGGCATTATTAGCCATTTTTTATGTGTAGTTTAGGCATACTTGCCAAGCCTCCTGGATTTTCCAGGAGACTCCCGAAATTCAGCGCCTCTCCCGAAAACCTCCCGGGACAAATTTTCTCCCGAAAATCTCCCAAAATTCAGGCTGATCTGAGTGAGGACAGCCTGTATTCACGTCTGCTTTCCCACGATATAAACAGCATGCCTGCCCAATCACGTTATAACTGTAGAATGATCGAGGGCGAGTTCTTGGTTTCTTATGTGGGTTTATTGTTAGGTAGTTTCATTAACGTCCTCCCAGCGCGGTAACAACACAAAACAACAGCAGTCACGTTTTCGTCTACCGTAAAGCAGTTTGTCTGCCGTAAACAGCAATGTTGTGACACTCTTTAAACAGGGCAATACTGCCATCTACTGTACATGCATATGTGACAATAACATCCAGGAGAGTGCAGTGCACAACTGCGCACACAACAAGGAGACGAAGCAGAAGAACGCGGAAGATACAGCCATGGCGACGCCGACGACGAGTAAGATGAAGAAACACGCTTATAAGTTCCAAGCCGCAGCTGCGATTGGACCTGGATAGCCTCCGGGAAGAAGTAGTGGAATACCAAGTGCTTGGCAGTGAAAATCTTCCTCAGGAAGCAAAGATTGACCGGTTTTTGGCCATGCTCGGGAGGGATGGAAAATTCCAGACTCTCGTGCATTTGATGAAAGCACTTTTGTGCGTGCCACACAGCAATGCATCATCAGAGAGGGTGTTCAGCATGGTTATAAAAATAGTGACAGAGAATAGAACAAGGATGGACAATTCAACCCTTAACTCAACAATGAGTAGATGAGTGTTATGTGTGTGTATATGTGTAAATAAATGAAAACTGAAATTCAAGTATTTATTTTATATATATATATATATATATATATATATATATATATACATATATATATATATATATGTATATATAAATATATATATATATATATATATATATATATATATATATATATATATATATATATATATATATATGTCTTATATCTCCTGATGATTGAGGGAACCCCTCATGAAACAGGCCTGTAGAGATGAAGTAGTCTTGTGATTTTTTCCCCCACACATACATATATATATATATATATATATATATATATATATATATAGCTTGAATTCACTGAAAGTCAAGTTTTTTTATATATATGTGTGTATATATAAATATATATATATATATATATATATATATATATATATATATATATATTTATATATACACACATATATAAAAAAAACTTGACTTTCAGTGAATTCTAGCTATATATATATATATATATATATATATATATATATATATATATATATATATATATATATATATATATATATATATATATATATGAAATACTTGACTTGGTGAATTCTAGCTCTAAATATACTCCTCCCCTCTTAACCACACCCCCAACCACGCCCCCACCCCACCCCCGACCAAGCCTTCCCCACCCCCACCTCCTGAAATCGGAGGTCTCAATGTTGGCAAGTATGAGTTTAGGAGTTATGTTTAAATAACTGTCATAGTGAGTGTGGCAGTTACACTGTCATATTGAGTAAAAAAAACTAACTTGTGTCTTTGCAAACCTCACAAAAGAAAAGGTTTCTAATAAAAATCACAAAGATACATTTCTTCACGCATTATTAGACATTTTTCATGTGTGGTTTAGGAGTTATGTTTAAATAACTGTCATATTGAGTGTGGCAGTTATACTGTCATTATGTGTAAAACCTAATTTTGTATTTGCAAACCTTATAAAAACAACTGATTCTAGTAAAACATAGATTCAATTTTACAGGCATTTTTAGACATTTTACATGTATGGTTTAGGAGTTGTGTTTGAATACATTTTTTATTGCTATTTTCGTTAGGGCAAGGCCGACCGGCAGGAGGCCACGGGGAAGACCCAGGACACATTGGGAAGACTATCATTCAAGTACCTTGGGGTGTGGGTGGATATGACGCTGCACGTTTAGTTCCTCTTCCAGCCGTCAGTTGGAACTCTGCCAAAGTTTAGATTGTTTCCTCCGACGCCTCCGGCCGGTGTCCTGACGACACCTTCAGGTCCTGCCGGGAGGAACACTGTGACACTCACCTTTTCTTCTTTTGAGGAAATCCATGTGATTTGCATAAGAATGCAAATCACATGGATTTAATATAAGCTGGACTGGACTGTTAACACAGACCACTTGTACAGGAAAGGACAGAGCTGAACT
Source organism: Nerophis lumbriciformis (assembly GCF_033978685.3). NCBI lineage: Eukaryota > Metazoa > Chordata > Actinopteri > Syngnathiformes > Syngnathidae > Nerophis > Nerophis lumbriciformis. The sequence goes on from NC_084565.2 coordinate 16,686,116, forward strand.
TCCTGAGGCGACTGTTTTTTGTCCCACACGCCATTAGACTGTACAACTCTTCTCTGGGGGGAGGGGGGCTACTAGGATGACAGGGGATGCAAATCAATAAGAGTGCAATATTTTTTTCAAAACATGGTCACTACTGCCTAGTTTCTCTTGTTATATTCTTATTTTACTGTTATATTTTTATTCTCATTGTTGCTTTTTATTTTTATTCTATTGTAATATGTTTCTATTTTGTTTCAATTTATACCCCCATTATTTACTTTTCACTTTTTACAATTTTGTACACTACTGCTGGAATTTAAATTTTCCTGAGGGAACTCTCCTGAAGGAATCAATAAAGTACTATCTATCTATCTATCTATTTATGTCTCCTGGCTGGCCTGTAAATGCCTCAGGGTCCCCCGAGAAGAGCTGGACAAAGTGGCTGGGGAGAGGAAAGTCTGGGCTTCTCTGCTTAGGCTGCTGCCCCCGCAACCTGACCTCGGATAAGCAGGAAGAAAATGGATGGATTTAGTATGACAGTTATACTGTCATATTAAGTAAAAAACTAACTTGTGTATTTGCAAACATTAGAAAAATATTTTTTTTCTAGTAAAACTCACAAAGATACATTACTCAAGGCATTATTAACCATTTTGCATGTGTGGTTTAGGACTTATGTTTAAATAATCGTCAGATTGAGTGTGACAGTATACTGTCATAGTGAGTAAAACCCATATTTTGTAATTGCAAACCTTATGAAAACAAATGATTCTACTAAAACTCACATGGATACAATATTACAGGAATTTTTAGACATAATGCATGTTTGGTTTTGGAGTAATGTTTATATAACTTTCATATTTTTGTATGACAGTAATACTGTCATATTGAATAAAAAAAACTAACTTGTATCTGTACAAACCTTAAAAAATATATTTTTTTCCAGTAAAACTCACAAAGAGACATTTCTCCAGGCATTATTAGCCATTGTTTACATGTGGTTTAGGAGTTATGTTTAAATAAATGTCAAATTGAATGTGGCAGTTATACTGTTATTCTGAGTAAAACCTAATTTTTGTAAATGTTAACCTTACCACAATACCTGATTCTGGTAAAACTCACATAGATTCAATATTACAGGCATTTTTAGACATTTTACATGTTTGGTTTAGAGTTGTGTTTGAATACATTTGTATTGCTTTTTTCATTAGGGCAAGTCCGACGGGCAGGAGGCCGCGGGGAAGACCCAGGACACATTGGGAAGACTATGTCTCCCGGCTGGGCTGTCGAACGCCTCGGGATCCCCCGAGAAGAGCTGGACGAAGTGGTTGGGGATAGGGAAGTCCGGGCTTCTCTGCTTAGGCTGCTGCCCCTGCAACCGGACCTCGGATAAGCGGAAGAAAATGGATGGATTTAGTATGACAGTTATACTGTCATATTAAGTAAAAAAAACTAACTTACAAAATATATTTTTTCTAGTAAAACTCACAAAGATACATATCTACAGGCATTATTAGCCATGTTGCATGTGTGGTTTAGGAGTTATGTTTAAACAACTGTGATATTGAATGTGGCAGTAATACTGTCATCATGACCTAAATTTTGTAATTGTAAACCTTACCAAAATACCTGATTCTGGTAAAACTCACAAAGATTCAATATTACAGGCATTTTTAGACAGATTACATGTTTGGTTTTGGGGTTATGTTTATACAACTTTCATATTTAGTATAACAGTTATACTATCATATTGAGTACAAAAAACAAACTTGTGTCTTTGCAAACCATACAAAAGATCATTGTTTTAGTCACTTTGCATTTGTTGTTTAGGAGTTATGTTTAAATAACTGTCATAGTGAGTAAAACCTAATTTTTGTATTTGCAAAAACCTTACAAAAACAACTGATTCTAGTAAAACTCACATGGATGCAACATTGCAGGCATTTTTAGACATGATGCATGTTTGATTTTGGAGTTGTGTTTATATAACTTTCATATTTAGTATTACAGTAATACTGTCATATTGAGTAATAAAAACTAACTTGTGTCTTTACAAACCTTACAAAATATTTTTTTTCCTGCAAAACTCACAAAGAGACATTTCTCCAGGCATTATTAGCCATTTGGCATGTGTGGTTTAGGAGTTATGTTTAAATAACTGTCAGATTGAGTGTGACAGTATACTGTGAGTAAAACCCATATTTTGTATTTGCAAACCTTACAAAAACAACTGATTCTAGTAAAACTCACATGGATACAAAATTACAGGCATTTTTAGAGATAATGCATGTTTGGTTTGGTTTTGGAGTTATGTTTATATAACTTTCATATTTAGTATGACAGTAACACTGTCATATTGAGTAAAAAAAACTAACTTGTGTCGGTACAAACATTACGAAATATTTTTTTTCCAGTAAAACTCACAAAGAGACATTTCTCCAGGCATTAATTGCCATTGTGCATGTGTGGTTTAGGAGTTATGTTTAAATAGATGTCAAATTGAATGTGGCAGTTATACTGTCATTATGAGTGAAACCTAATTTTTGTAATTGTAAACCTTACCAAAATACCTGATTCTGGTAAAACTCACATAGATCCAATATTACATGCATTTTTAGACGGATTGCATGTTTGGTTTTGGAGTTTTGATTATACAACTTTCATATTTATACTGTATATTACCATTGAGTAAAAAAAAACCTAACTTGTGTCTTTGCAAACCTTACAAAAGATCGTTATTTTAGTAAAGACTTAGACTTAGACTTAGACTTTCTTTTTATTGTCATTCAAATTTGAACTTTACAGCACAGATAAGAACGAAATGTCGTAGTGCAGGATAAAAAAGCAATAAGGTGCATATTTCGATACATAAATATATATAAATAATATATAAATACTATATATATATATATATATATATATATATATATATATATATATATATATATATATATATATATATATACATATATATATATATATATATATATATATATATATATATATATATATATATATATTTATATATATATATACATATATATATATATATATATATATATATATAATAAATAAATATATATAAATATATATAAATAGATAAATAGATTACTGTGCAGATAAATATTTTGCACTTTTTCCACATGCGCCCACGTTTATGGGTGTATGTTATATTGTTTATTTCATTCCAGCGAGTTAATTCATTTTGAGGGGAGTTGAGGAGATAATTTAATTATGATGCGTTCAAGAGTCTTACGGCCTGAGGGAAGAAGCTGCTACAGAAGCTGGAGGTTCTGCTTCGGAGGCTGCGGAACCTCTTTCTAGAGTCCAGCAGTGAAAACTGTCCTTGGTGGGGGTGGGAGGAGTCTTTGCAAATTTTCTGAGCCCTGGTCAGGCAGCACTTTTTGCGATCTCCTGGATAGGAGGAAGAGGAGTCCTGATGATCTTTTCCGCCGTCCTCACCACTCTCTGGAGATACTTCCAGTCTGAGGCACTGCAGGCTCCAGTCCAGACAGAGATGCTGTTGGTCAGCAGGCTCGCTATAACAACGATACATCTCTCCAAGCATTATTAGCTATTTTGCATTTGTTGTTTAGGAGTTATGTTTAACTGTCAAAGTAAATAAAACCTAATTTTGGTATTTGAAAACCTTACAAAAACAACTGATTCTAGTAAAACTCACACAGATACAATATTACAGGCATTTTTAGACATAATACATGTTTGGTTTTGGAGTAATGTTTGGCGCAGTGGAAGAATGGCCGTGCGCGACCCGAGGGTCCCTGGTTCAATCCCCACCTAGTACCAACCTCGTCATGTCCGTTGTGTCCTGAGCAAGACACTTCACCCTTGCTCCTGATGGGTGCTGGTTAGCGCCTTGCATGGCAGCTCCCTCCATCAGTGTGTGAATGGGTAAATGTGGAAGTAGTGTCAAAGCGCTTTGAGTACCTTGAAGGTAGAAAAGCGCTATACAAGTACAACCCATTTATTTATTTATTTATATATAGTATGACAGCTATACTGTTATATTGAGTAAAAAAAACTAACTTGTGTCTTTACAAACCTTACACAATATATTTTTTCTAGTAAAACTCAGAGACATTTCCCCAGGTATTATTAGCCATTGTGCATGTGTGGTTTAGGAGTTATGTTTAAATAAATGTCAAATTGAATGTGGCAGGTATACTGTCATGAGTAAAACCTAATTTTTGTACTTGTAAACCTTACCAAAATACCTGATTCTGGTAAAACTCACATAGATTGAATATTACATGCATTTTTAGACGGATTGCTTGTTTGGTTTTGGAGTTATGTTTTTACAACTTTTATATTTAGTATGACAGTTATATACTGTCATATTGAGTAAAAAAAACAACTAACTTGCGTCTTTGCAAACCTTACAAAAGATCATTATTCTGGTAAAGACTTAGTCTTTCTTTTTATTGTCATTCAAATTTGAACTTTACAGATAACACAATTTCGTTACATAAGCTCATGGTAGTGCAGGATAAAAAAGCAATAAGGTGCATATATAAATAAATAAATATAAATAATATATAAATATACATATAAAATAAATAAATATACTTAAATATATATAAATAAATAAAAAGATTACTGTGCAGATAAATATATTGCACTTTTTCCACATGCGCCTACGTTTATGGGTGTATGTTATATTGTTTTTTGTTTATTCCAGCGAGTTAATCCATTTTGAGGGGAGTTGAGGGGATAATTTAATTATAATGCGTTCAAGAGTCTTACGGCCTGAGGGAAGAAAATGGAGGTTCTGCTTCGGAGGCTGCGGAACCTCTTTCTAGAGTCCAGCAGTGAAAACAGTCCTTGGTGGGGGTGGGAGGAGTCTTTGCAAATTTTCTGAGCCCTGGTCAGGCAGCGCTTTTTGCGGTCTCCTGGATAAGAGGAAGAGGATTCCTGAAGATCTTTTCCGCCGTCCTCACCACTCTCTGGAGAGACTTCCAGTCTGAGGCACTGCAGGCTCCAGTCCAGACAGAGATGCTGTTGGTCAGCAGGCTCTCTATAACAAAGATACAGTTCTCCAAGCATTATTAGCTATTTGCATTTGTTGTTTAGGATTTATGTTTAAATAACTGTCATAGTGAGTAAAACCTAAATTTTGTATTTGCAAACCTTACAAAAACAACTGATTCTAGTAAAACTCACAGATACAATATCACAGGCATTTTTAGACATAATGCATGTTTGGTTTTGGAGTTGTGTTTATATAACTTTCATATTTAGTATTACAGTATTACTGTCATATTGAGTTAAAAAAAAACAACTAACTTGTGTCTTTACAAACCTTACAAAATATTTTTCCCAGTAAAACTCAAAGATACATTTCTACAGGCATTATTAGCCATTTTGCATGTGCGGTTTAGGATTTATGTTTAAATAACTGTCATATTGAGTGCGACAGTAAAGTCATAGTGAGTAAAACAAACTAACTTGTGTCTTTGCAATGCTTACAAAAGAAAATGTTACTAGTAAAACTCACAAAAGATACATTTCTTCATGCATTATTAGAACATGTTAATGTGTAGTTTAGGAGTGATGTTTCAATAACTGTCAAATTGAGTGTGGCAGTTATACTGTCATTAAGTGTTAAACCTAATTTTTGTATTTGCAAACCTTACAAAAACAACTGATTCTAGTAAAACTCACATAGATTCAATATTGCAGGCATTTTAGACATTTCACATGTTTTGTTTAGGAGTTGTGTTTGAATACATTTTAATTGCTTTTTTCGTTAGGGCAAGTCCGACCGGCAGGAGGCCACGGGGAAGCCCCAGGACACATTGGGAAGACTATGTCAGCCGGCTGGCCTGGGAACGCTTCGGGATCCCCCGAGAAGAGCTGGACGAAGTGGCTGGGGAGAGGGAAGTCTGGGCTTCTCTGCTTAGGCTGCTGCCCCCGCAACCCGACCTCGGATAAGCGGAAGAAAATGGATACATTTAGTATGACAGTTATACTATTATATTGAGTAAAAAAAACTAACTTGTGTCTTTAAAAAACCTTACAAATTATATGTTTTCTAGTAAAACTCACAAAGATACATCTCCAGGCATTATAAGCCATTTTGCATGTGGTTTAGGGGTTATGTTTAAATAACTGCCATATTGAAAGTGGCAGTTATACTGTCATTATGAGCAAAACCTAATTTTTGTAATTGTAAACCTTAACAAAATACCTGATTCTGGTAAAACTCACATAGATTCAATATTACAGGCATTTTTAGACGGATTGCATGTGTAGTTTTGAAATTATGTTTATACAACTTTCTTATTTAGTATGGCAGTGATACTATCATATTGAGTAAAAAAAACTAACTTGTGTCTTTGCAAACCATACAAAAGAACATTTTAGTAAAACTCAAAGATACATCTCCAGGCATTATTAGCCATTTTGCATTTGTTGTTTAGGAGTTATGTTTAAATAACTGGCATAGTGAATAAGAACATTAGAACATTACTGTCATATTGAGTAAAAAACTACTTTTTGTGTTTGCAATCCTTAAAAAAAGCATATGTTTCGAGTAAAACTCACAATAATGCATTATTTCAGGCAATATTAGCTCATTTTTATGTGTAGTTTAGGAGTTATGTTTATTTACTGTCATATTGAGTGTACATTGTCATGGTGAAAAAAAACCTAATTTTTTTATTTGCAAACATTTCAAACACAACCGATTCTAGTAAAACTCACATGGATTCAATATTACAGGCATTTTCACACATTTTGCATGTTTGATTTAGGAAATATGATTGAATATATTTTCATTGCTTTTTTCGCATTATCTCAGGATTTTAGGAATATTACTGTCATATTGAGTAAAAAACTACTTTTTGTGTTTGCAAGATTTGAAAAAGCATATGTTTCGAGTAAAACTCCGTAGAATGCATTATTTGAGGCATCATTAGCCATTTTGCATGTGTAGTTAGGAGTTATTTTTAAATAACTGTCATATTGAGTGTGACAGTATACTGTCATAGTGAGTAAAACTTAATTTTTGTATTTGCAAACCTTATAAAAACAACTGATGCTAGTAAAACTCACATGGATTTAATATTACAGGCATTTATAGACATTTTGCATTGTTGGTTTAGGAATTATGTTGGAATACATTTTTATTGCTTTTTTCGCATTATCTCAGGATTTTAAGAACAATACTGTCATATTGAGTAAAACACTACTTTTTGTGTTTGCAAGCCTTAAAAAAGCATATGTTTCGAGTAAAACTCACAATATTGCATTAGTTCAGGCAATATTAGCTCATTTTTATGTGTAGTTTAGGAGTTATGTTTATTTAGTTATATTGTCATGGTGAAAAAAACCAAATTTTTTTATTTGCAAAAATTTAAAACACAACCGATTCTAGTAAAACTCACATGGATTCAATATTACAGGCATTTTTATAAATTTTGCATGTTTAGTTTAGAAATTAAGATTGAATATATTTTCATTGCTTTTTTTGCATTATCTCAGTATTTTAGGAATATTACTCACATATTGAGTAAAAAACTACTTTTTGTGTTTGCAAGATTTGAAAAAGCATATGTTTCGAGTAAAACTCCCAAGGATCCATTATTTCAAACATTATTAGCCATTTTGCATGAGTAGTTTAGGAGTTATGATTAAAAAACTGTCATATTGAGTATGACAGTTTACCTTTATAGAGAGAAAACCTAATTTTTGTTTTTGCAAACTTTACTAAAACAACTGATTCTAGTAAAGCTCACATGGATTCAATAATACAGGCATCTTTACACATTTTGCATCTTTAGTTTAGAAATTATGATTGAATACATTTTTAGTGCTTTTTTCGCATTATCTCAGGATTTTAAGAACATTACTGTCATATTGAGTAAAAAAATACTTTTTGTGTTTGCAAGCCTTAAGAAAGCATATGTTTCGAAGAAAACTCCCAAGGATCCATTATTTCAAACATTATTAGCCATTTTGCATGAGTGGTTTAGGAGTTATGATTAAAAAATTGTCATATTGAGTGTGACAGTTTACTTTCATAAAGAGTAAAACCTAATTTTTGTTTTTGCAAACTTCACTTAAACAACTGATTCTAGTAAAACTCACATGGATTCAATAATACAGGCATTTTTAGACATTTTGCATTGTTGGTTTAGGATTTATGTTGGAATACATTTTTATTGCTTTTTTCGCATTATCTCAGAATTTTAAGAACATTACTGTTATATTGAGTAAAAAAAATACTTTTTGTGTTTGCAAGCCTTAAGAAAGCATATGTTTCGAGGAAAACTCCCAAGAATCCATTATTTCAAACATTATTAGCCATTTTGCATGAGTAGTTTAGGAGTTATGATTAAAAAACTGTCATATTGAGTGTGACAGTTTACTTTCATAAAGAGTAAAACCTAATTTTTGTTTTTGCAAACTTCACTTAAACAACTGATTCTAGTAAAACTCACATGGATTCAATAATACAGGCATTTTTACACATTTTGCATGTTTAGTTTAGAAATTATGATTGAATGAATACATTTTTATTTCTTTTTTTGCATTATCTCAGGATTTAAAGAACATTACTGTCATATTGAGTAAAAAATACTTTTTGTGTTTGCAAACCTTAAGAAAGCATATGTTTCGAAGAAAACTCCCAAGGATCCATTATTTCAAACATTATTAGCCATTTTGCATGAGTAGTTTAGGAGTTATGATTAAAAAAATGTCATATTGAGTGTGACAGTTTACTTTCATAAAGAGTAAAACCTAATTTTTGTTTTTGCAAACCTTTCTAAAACAACTGATTCTTGTAAAACTCACATGGATTTAATATTACAGGCATTTTTAGACATTTTGCATTGTTGGTTTAGTAATTATGTTGGAATACATTTTTATTGCTTTTTTCGCATTATCTCAGAATTTTAAGAACATTACTGTCATATTGAATAAAAACTACTTTTTGTGTTTGCAAGCCTTAAGAAAGCATATGTTTCGAGTACAACTCACAAGAATGCATTATTTCAGGCAACATTAGCTCATTTTTAAGTGTAGTTTAGGAGTTATGTTTAATTTACTGTCATATTGAGTGTACATTGTCATGGTGAAAAAAAACTAATTTTTGTATTTGCAAAAATTTCAAACACAACCTAATCTAGTAAAACTCACATGGATTCAATATTACAGGCATTTTTACACATTTTGCATGTTTGATTTAGGAAATATGATTGAATATATTTTCCTTGCTTTTTTCGCATTATCTCAGTATTTTAGGAATATTACTGTCATATTGAGTTAAAAGCTACTTTTTGTGTTTGCAAGATTTGAAAAAGCATATGTTTCGAGTAAAACTCCGTAGAATGCATTATTTGAGGCATCATTAGACATTTTACATGTGGAGTTTAGGAGTTATGATTAAATAAATGTCATATTGAGTGTGACAGTTTACTTTCATAAAGAGTAAAACCTAATTTTTGTTTTTGCAAACCTTACTAAAATAACTTATTCTAGTTAAACTCAAATGGATTTAATAATACAGGCATTTTTACACATTTTGCATGTTTAGTTTAGAAATTATGATTGAATACATTTTTATTGCTTTTTTCGCATTATCTCAGGATTTTAAGAACATTACTGTCATAAAGAGTAAAAAAAATACTTTTTGTGTTTGCAAGCCTTAAGAAAGCATATGTTTCGAGGAAAACTCCCAAGAATCCATTATTTCAAACATTATTAGCCATTTTGCATGAGTGGTTTAGGAGTTATGATTAAAACATTGTCATATTGTAGGCTATCCCAAGACAAATAGGTCCTAGGTGAGGGATCAGACAAAGAGCAGCTCAAAGATACATTTCTCCAGGCATTATAAGCCATTTATCATGTTTGGTTTAGGAGTTATGATTAAAAAACTGTCATATTGAGTGTGACAGTTTACTTTCATAAAGAGTAAAACCTAATTTTTGTTTTTGCAAACTTCACTTAAACAACTGATTCTAGTAAAACTCACATGGATTCAACAATACAAGCATTTTTACACATTTTGCATGTTTAGTTTAGAAATTATGATTGAATGAATACATTTTTATTTCTTTTTTTGCATTATCTCAGGATTTAAAGAACATTACTGTCATATTGAGTAAAAAATACTTTTTGTGTTTGCAAACCTTAAGAAAGCATATGTTTCGAAGAAAACTCCCAAGGATCCATTATTTCAAACATTATTAGCCATTTTGCATGAGTAGTTTAGGAGTTATGATTAAAAAATTGTCATATTGAGTGTGACAGTTTACTTTCATAAAGAGTAAAACCTAATTTTTGTTTTAGCAAACTTCACTAAAACAACTGATTCTAGTAAAACTCACATGGATTCAATAATACAGGCATTTTTACACATTTTGCACGTTTAGTTTAGAAATTATGATTGAATACATTTTTATTGCTTTTTTCGCATTATCTCAGGATTTTAAGAACATTACTGTCATATTGAGTAAAAAAACTACTTTTTGTGTTTGCAAGCCTTAAAAAAGCATATGTTTCGAGTAAAACTCACAAGGATGCATTATTTCAGGCAATATTAGCTCATTTTTAAGTGTAGTTTACGAGTTATGTTTAATTTACTGTCATATTGAGTGTACATTGTCATGGTGAAAAAACCTAATATTTGTATTTCCGAAAATTTCAAACACAACCTAATCTAGTAAAACTCACATGGATTCAATATTACAGGCATTTTTACACATTTTGCATGTTTGATTTAGGAAATATATTTTCATTGCTTTTTTTGCATTATCTCAGTATTTTAGGAATATTACTGTCATATTGAGTAAAAAAATACTTTTTGTGTTTGCAAGATTTGAAAAAGCATATGTTTCGAGTAAAACTCCGTAGATAGCATTATTTGAGGCATCATTGGACATTTTGCATGTGTAGTTTAGGAGTTATGATTAAATAAATGTCATATTGAGTGTGACAGTTTACTTTCATAAAGAGTAAAACCTAATTTTTGTTTTTGCAAACCTTACTAAAACAACTGATTCTAGTTAAACTCACATGGATTCAATAATACAGGCATTTTTACACATATTGCATGTTTAGTTTAGAAATTATGATTGAATACATTTTTATTGCTTTTTTTGCATTATCTCAGGATTTTAAGAACATTACTGTCATATTGAGTAAAAAAATACTTTTTGTGTTTGCAAGCCTTAAGAAAGCATATGTTTCGAAGAAAACTCCCAAGGATCCATTATTTCAAACATTATTAGCCATTTTGCATGAGTGGTTTAGGAGTTATGATTAAAACATTGTCATATTGTAGGCTATCCCAAGACAAATAGGTCCTAGGTGAGGGATCAGACAAAGAGCAGCTCAAAGACCTTTATGAAAAGTACAAATCGAGGTCCTAGATTTTTCCTCGCCCGGACGCGGGTCACCGTGGCTCCCCTGTGGAGCCAGGCCCAGAGGTGGGGCACGATGGCGAGCGCCTGTTGGCTGGCTCAGCTCAATGAAGCAACGTGGTTCCCTCCTCCAATGGGCTCACCACTCATGGGCTGGGTTATAGAGGTCGGGTGCAGTGTGAGCTGAGCGGCAGCCGAAGGCAGGGCACTTGGCGGTCCGATCATCGGCTACATAAGCCAGCTCTTCTGACGTGAAATGTCACCTCGCTGGGAGGGAAGGAGCCTGAGCTGGTGTGCGAGGTGGAGAAGTTCCGGCTAGATATATTTGGACTCACTTCGACGCACAGGAACCTGTTCCATCGAGAGGGGCTGGACAGTCTTCCACTATGGCGTTGCAAGCAATGAGAGGCTGGGGTGGCAATTCTTGTTGTCCCCCCGGCTCAAAGACAAGAGTATGGGGTATCGGACTGTCTGATTGTGGCGGGTCGCTCCCTGTATGATCAGTGTAGGGCAGCCTTGGTCCGCCAAGGCTGCCCTTTGTCACCGATTCTGTTGTTAACTTTTATGGACAGAATTGCAGTCATGGCGTTGAGGGGTGCAGGATGAGGTCTTTGCTTTTTGCAGTTGATGTGGTCCTGATGGCTTCAACTGGCCAGGATCTCCAGCTCTCATTGGATGGCCGAGTATGAAGCGACTGGGATGAGAATCAGCACCAACAAGTCCAAATCACCAAAATGATTCCCGGGCACGGCCACCGCTGCTGCCCACTGCTCCCCTCACCTCCCAGGGGGTGATCAAGGGTGATGGGTCAAATGCAGAGAATAATCTCGCCACACCTAGTGTGTGTGTGACAATCATTGGTACTTTAACTTTAACTTTTAAGTCCGAGTCCATGGTTCTCGCCCGGTAAAGGGTGGGGTGCCATTTCCAGGTTGAGGAGGCGATGGCACATACTAGATGGCCCCAAGTGGAGGAGTTCAAGTACTTAGGAGTCTTGTTCACGAGTGAGGAAAGAGTGGATCATGAGATCCACAGGCGGATCGGTGCGGCGTCTTCAGTAATGAGGACGCTATATCGATCCATTGTGTTGAAGAAGGAGCTGAGCCAGAATTAAAAGCTCTAAATTTACCGGTCGATCTACATTCCCATCCTGCACCCATGGTCATGGTTATGACCGAAAAGACAAGATCAAGCGGCCAAATTGAGTTTCCTCCGCCGGGTGGCGGGTCTCTCCCTTCGAGATAGGATAAGAAGCTCTGTCACCCGGGAGGAACTCAGAGTAAAGTGCTGTTCCTCCACTTGAGAGGAGCCAGATGAGGTGGTTCGGGCATCTGCTCAGGATGCCACCCGAACGCCTCCCGAGGGAGGTGTTTAGGGCAAGTCCGACCGGCAGGAGGCCACGGGGAAGACCCAGGACACATTGGGAAGATTATGTCTCCCGGCTGGCCTGGGAACGCCTCAGGATCCCCCGAGAAGAGCTGGAAGAAGTGGCTGGGGAGAGGGAAGTCTGGGCTTCTCTGTTTAGGCTGCTGCCCCCGCAACCCGACCTCGGTTAAGCGGAAGAAAATGGATGGATTTAGTAACGACAACAAAAAATGCCCATCCATCCATTTTCTACCGCTTATTCCCTTTTGGGGTGGCAGGGGGCGCTGGAGCCTATCTCAGCTACAATCGGGCGGAAGGCGGGGTACACCCCGGACAAGTTGCCATCTCATCGCAAAAAATTATTCTAGTAAAACTCACATGGATACAATTTTACAGGTATTTTTAGACATAATGCATGTTTGGTTTTGGAATTATGTTTATATAACTTTCATATGTATTATGACAGTTATACTGTCATCTTGAGTAAAACTAACTTGTGTCTTTACAAACATTACAAACTAAGGTTTTTCCATTAAAACTCCCCCAAAAAATTTTTTCAAGGCATTATTAGACATTTTTCATGTGTGGTTTAGGAAATATGTTTAAATAACTGTGATATTGAATGTGGCAGTTATACTGTTATTATGTGTAAAACCAAATTTTTGTTTTTGCAAACCTTACTAAAACAACTGATTCTAGTAAAACTCACATGGATATAATATTACAGAAATTTTTAGACATTTCGCATTGTTGGTTTAGGAATTATGTTGGAATACATTTATATTGCTTTTGTCGCATTATCTCAGAATATTAAGAACATTACTGTCATATTGAGTAAAAACTACTTTTTGTGTTTGCAAGCCTTAAAAAAAGCATATGTTTCGAGTAAAACTCACAAGAATGCATTTTTTTCAGACAATATTAGCTCATTTTTAAGTGTAGTTTAGTTATGTTTAATTTACTGTCATATTGAGTGTACATTGTCATGGTGAAAAAAACCTAATTTTTCGAATTGCAAACCTTTCAAACACAACTGATTCTAGTAAAACATACATTGATTCAATATTACAGGCATTTTTACACATTTTGCATGTTTGGTTTAGGAATTATAATGGAATGCATTTTTTTGTGTTGCTTTTTTCGTATTATCTCAGGATTTTAAGAACATTACTGTCTTATTGAGTAAAAAACTACTTTTTGTGTTTGCAAGATTTAAAAAAGCATATGTTTCGAGGAAAACTCCTAAGGATGCATTATTTCAGGCATCAATAGCCATTTTGCTTGTGTGGAATAGGAGTTTTTAAATAACTGTCATATTGCGTGTGGCAGTTATACTGTCATTATGAGTAAAACCTAATTTTTGTATTTTTAAACCTTATAAACCTCCTGATTCTAGTAAAATTCACAAAGATACAACAAGATATTACAGGCATTTTTAGACATAATGCAGGTTTGGTTTTGGAGTTAGGTTTATAACTTTTCATATTTAGTATGACAGTTATACTGTCATCTTAAGTAAAAAAAAAAAAAAAAAAAAAAAAAAGACGTGTCTTTGCAAACCTTACAAAATATTTTTTTCCAGTAAAACTCACAAAGATACATATCTCTTATTAGCCATTTTGCATGTGTGGTTTTTAAATAACTGTCAGATACAGAGACAGAGACAGTATACATGGGGAAGGCACATGTTTGAATACATTTTTATTGCTTTTTTCGTTAGGGCAAGTCCGATCGGCAGGAGGCCACGGGGAAGACCCAGGACACATTGGGAAGACTATGTCTCAGACTGGCCTGGGAACGCCTCGAGATCCCCCGAGAAGAGCTGGACAAAGTGGCTGGGGAGAGGGAAGTCTGGGCTTCTCTGCTTAGGCTGTTGCCCCCGCAACCCGACCTCGGATAAGCGGAAGAAAATGGATGGATTTAGTATGACAGTTATACTCTCATATTGAGTAAAAAAAACTATTTTTCATAGATTCAATATTACAGGCATCTTTAGATGGATTGCATGTTTGGTTTTGGAGATATGTTTATACAACTTTCATATTTAGTATGACAGTTATACTGTCATATTGAGTAAAAAAACAAAAAACTTGTGTCTGCAAACCTTACAAAAGATTATTATTCTAGTAAAACTAACAAAGATACATTTTTCCAAGCATTATTAGCATTTGTTGTTTTGGAGTTATAATGCTTGCGTTGAGAGGCGACGGGCTCGGGTGGCAATTCTTGTTGCCCCCCGGCTCAAAGCCTGCACGTTGAGTTCAACCCAGTGGACCAGTGGGTAGCTTTCCTCCGCCTTCGGGTGGGGGGACGGATCCTGACTGTTGTTTGGCCTTACGCGCCAAACGGCAGCTCAGAGTACCCACCCTTTTTGGATTCACTCGAGGGAGTACTGGAAAGTGCTCCACCGGGTGATTCCCTCGTTCTACTGGGGGCCTTCAACGCTCATCTTGGCAACAACAGTGAAACCTGGAGAGGCGTGATTGGGAAGAATGGCCGCCCGGATCTGAACCCGAGTGGTGTTTTGTTATTGGACTTTTGTGCTCGTCACAGATTGTCAATAACAAACACCAAGTTCAAACATAAGGGTGTCCATATGTGCACTTGGCACCAGACACCCTAGGCCGCAGTTCCATGATCGATTTTATAGTTGTGTCATTGGATTTGCGGTCTCATGTTTTGGACACTCGGGTGAAGAGAGGGGCGGAGCTTTCTACCGATCACCACCTGGTGGTGAGTTGGCTGCGATGGTGGGGGAGGATGCCTGACCGACCTGGCAGGCCCAAACGCATTGTGAGGGTTTGCTGGGAACGCCTCCGGAAGAACTTTGAACATGTCACGAGGGAGGCGCTGGACATTGAGTCTGAGTGGACCATGTTCCGTGCCTCTCTTGTCGAGCCGGCTGATTGGAGCTGTGGCCGCAAGGAGTTTGGTGCCTGTCGTGGCGGTAATCCTAGAACCCGCTGGTGGACACCAGCAGTGAGGGATGCCGTCAAGCTGAAGAAAGAGCCTATCGGGTCCTTTTGGCTCATGGGACTCCAGAGGCAGCCGACAGGCCAAGCGAAGTGCGGCTTCAGCGGTCGCAGAGGCAAAAACTCGGACATGGGAGGAGTTTGGAGAAGCCATGGAAAACGACTTCCAGACGGCTTCGAAGCGATTCTGGACCACCATCCGCCGGCTCAAGGGGGGGGAGCAGTGCACTGTAACACCGTGTATGGTGAGGATGGTGCGCTGCTGACCTCTACTGCAGCTGTTATTGATCGGTGGAGGGAATACTTCGAAGACCTCCTTAATCCCACCAACATGTCTTCCTATGAGGAAGCAGTGCCTGGGGAATCTGTGGTGGGCTCTCCTATTTCTGGGGCTGAGGATGCCAAGGTAGTTAAAAAGCTCCTCAATGGCAACGCCCTGGGGGTGGATGAGATCCGTCCGGAGTTCCTTAAGGCTCTGGATGCTGTGGGGCTGTCTTGGTTGACAAGACTCTGCAACATCGCGTGGACATCGGGGGCGGTACTTCTGGATTGGGAGACCGGGGTGGTGGTTCCTCTCTTTAAGAAGGGGAACCAGAGGGTGTGTTTCAACTATCGTGAAATCACAAACCTCAGTCTTCCCGGTAAGGTCTATTCATGTGTACTGGAGAAGAGGCTACGCCGGATAGTCGAACCTCGGATTCAGGAGGAACAGTGTGGTTTACGTCCTGGTCGTGGAACTGCGGACCAGCTTTATACTCTCGGCAGGGTCCTTGAGGGTGCATGGGAGTTTGCCCAACCAGTCTACATGTGCTTTATGGACTTGGAGAAGGCATTCGACCATTTACCCCTGGAAGTCCTGTGGGGAGTGCTTAGAGAGTATGGGGTAACGGACTGTCTCATTGTGGCGGTTCGCTCCCTTTGCAAGAGTCAGAGCTTGGTCCGGCAATGCGGACCCGTTTCCAGTGAGGGTTGGACTCCGCCAAGGCTGCCCTTTGTCACCGATTCTGTTCATAACCTTTATGGACAGAATTTCTAGGCGCAGTCAGGGCGTTGAGGGGATCCGGTTTGGTGTCTGCAGGATTAGGTCTCTGCTATTTGCAGATGATGTGGTCCTGATGGCTTCATCTGGCCAAGATCTTCAGCCCTCACTGGATCGGTTCGCAGACGAGTGTGAAGTGACTGGGATGTGAATCAGCACCTCCAAGTCCGAGTCCATGGTTCTCGCCCGGAAAAGGGTGGAGTGCCATCTCCGGGTTGGGGAGGAGATCTTGCCCCAAGTGGAGGAGTTCAAGGACCTCAGAGTCTTGTTCACGAGTGAGGGAAGAGTGGATCGTGAGATCGACAGGCGGAACGGTGCGGCGTCTTCAGTAATGCGGACGCTGTATTGATCCGTTGTGGTGAAGAAGGAGCTGAGCCGGAAGGCAAAGCTCTCGATTTACCGGTCGATCTACGTTCCCATCCTCACCTACGGTCATGAGCTTTGTGTCATGGCCGAAAGGACAAAATCACGGGTACAAGCGGCCGAAATGAGTTTCCTCCGCCGGGTGGCGGGGCTCTCCCTTAGAGATAGGGTGAGAAGCGCTGTCATCCGGGAGGAGCTCAAAGTAAAGCCATTGCTCCTCCATTTCGAGAGGAGCCAGATGAGGTGGTTCGGGCATCTGGTCAGGATGCCACCCGAACGCCTCTCTAGGGAGGTGTGAGTAAAACCAATATTTTGTATTTGCAAACCTTACAAAAACAACTGATTCTAGTTAAACTCACATGAATACAATATTACAGGCATTTTTAGATATAATGCATGTTCGGTTTTGGAGTTATGTTTATAATTTTTTTACATTTAGTATGACAGTTATACTGTCATATTGAGTAAGAAAAAAATAACTTGTGTCTTTACAAACCCATCCATCCATCCATTTTCTACCGCTTATTCCCTTTGGGGTCGCGGGGGGCGCTGGAGCCTATCTCAGCTACAATCGGGCGGAAGGCGGGGTACACCATGGACAAGTCGCCACCTCATCGCAGTCTTTACAAACCTTACAAAATATATATTTTTTCCTGTAAAACTTAAAAAGATACATTTCTCCAGGCATTATTAACCATTTTGCATGTGTGGTTTAGGAGTTATGTTTACACAACTGTCTTATTGAATGTGGCAGTTATACTGTCATTATGAGTAAAACCTAATTTTTGTTTTTGTAAACCTTACCAAAATACCTGATTCTAGTAAAACAAAGATAGATTCATTGGTTTTGGAGTTATGTTTATATAACTTTCATATTTAGTATGATAGTTATATCATCATATTGAGTAAAAAAAATTAACTTGTATCTTTATAAACCTTACAAATTCGTTTTTTCCAGTAGAACTCACAAAGATACATTTCTCCAGGCATTATTAACCATTTTGCATGTGTGGTATAGGAGTTATGTTTACATAACTGTCATATTAAATGTGGCAGTTATACTGTCATTATGAGTAAAACCAAATTTATGTATATGCTAACCTTACCAAAATACCTGATTCTGGTAAAACTCACATAGATACAATATTACAGGCATTTTTTTAGACAAAATGCATTTTGGTTTTGGAGTTATGTTTATATAACTTTCATATTTAGTATGACAGTTATACCATCATATTAAATACAAAAAAATAACTTGTGTCTTTATAAACCTTAATACACAAAGATACATTTCTCCAGACATTATTTGACATTTTGCTTGCATGGTTTAGGAGTTATGTTTAAATAACAGTCAGATTGAATGTGACAGTATACTGTCATAGTAGTTTTTACTCAATATTCCAGTAATGTTCTTAAAATCCTGAGATAATGCGAAAAAAGCAATAAAAATATTTTTCAAAATAATTCCTACACCAAACATGCAACATGTCTAATAATGCCTGAAGACATGTATCTTTGTTAGTTTTACTAGAAAATGTATCTTTTGTAAGTTTTGCAACGAAGCAAGTTAGTTTTTTTAATTCAATATAACAGTATAACTGTCAAACTAAATGTAAAAGTTATATAAACATAACTCCAAAAATGAACATGCATTATGTCTAAAAATGCCTAAAATATTGTATCTATGTGAGGTAATTTGGTAAGGTTTGCAAATACAAATTATTGGTTTTACTCACAATGACAGTATACTGCTGTCATATTGAGTAAAAAAAAAAACCTAACTTGTGTTATAACAAAACCTTACAAAATATTTTTTCCAGAAAAATTCACAGAGATACATTTCTCCAAGCATTATTAGTCATTTTGAATGTGTGGTTTAGGAGTTATGTTTAAATAACTGTCGGATCGAATGTGACAGTATACTGTCATAGTGAGTAAAACCAATATTTTGTATTTGCAAAACTTTTAAAAACAACTGATTCTAGTAAAAGTCACATGGATACATCATTTCAGGCATTTTTAGACATAATGCATTTTTGGTTTTGGAGTTATGTTTATATAACTTTTCCATTTATTATGACAGTTATACTGTCTTTTTGAGTTAGAAAAAACTAACTTGTGTCTTTACAAACCTAAACATTTTTTTTTTAGTAAAACTCACAAAAATACATTTCTCCAGGCATTATTAGCCATTTAGCATCTTTTGTTTAGGAGTTACGTTCAAAAAAATGTGGCGGTTATCCGTCATTATGAGTAAAACCTAATTTTTGTATTTGTAATCCTTACCAAAATACCTGATTCTGGAAAAATCACATATAATCAATATTACAGCCATTTTTTTACGAATTGCAAGTTTGGTTTTGGAGTTATGTTTATAAAACTTTCATATTCAGTATGACAGTTATACCATCATATTGAGTTAAAAAAAAAAAACAGTATCTTTACAAACCTTACAAAATATTTTTTTCCAGTAAAAATCACAAAGATACATTTTTCCACGCATTATTAGTCATTTTGCATGTGTGTTTTAGGAGTTATGTTTAAATAACTGTCATATTGAGCGTGGCAGTTATACTGTCATTATGAGTAAAACCTAATTTTGGTATTTTAAACCTTACCAAAATACCTGATTCTGATAAAACTCACATATATTTAATATTGCAGGCATTTTTAAACGGATTGCATGTTTGGTTTTTGAGTTTGGTTTTGGAGTTATGTTTCTATAACTGTTTTATTTAGTTTGACAGTTATACCGTCATATTAAATAAAAAAACTTGTGTCTTTGCAAACCTTTCAAAAGATCATTACTCTAGTAAAACTAACAAAGATACATTTCTCCAGGTTTAATAGCCATTTTCATGTGTCGTTTATGAGTTATGTTTAAATAACTGTCATATTGAGTGTGGCACTTAACACTCATTATATCCATTTTGCACACATGCAAAATGGATATAATGCCTGGAGAAATGTATCTTTGTGAGATTACTGGAAAAACATATTTTGTAAGGTTTGTAAAGAAACAATTTAGTTTTTTTACTTAATATGATGAGGTGGCGACTTTTCCAGGGTGTCCCCGCCTTCCGCCCGATTGTGGCTGAGATAGGCTCCAGTGCCCCCCGCGACCCCGAAGGGAATGAGCGGTAGACAATGGATGGATGGATGGACAGTATACTGTCACACTAAATGTAAAAGTAGTATAAACATAACCCCAAAACCAAACATGCATTAAGTCTAAAAATGCCTGTAATATTGTATCAATGTGAGTTTTACTAGAATCAGTTGTTTTTGTAAGGTTTGCAAATACAAAACATTGGTTTTACTCACTATGACAGTATACTGTCACATTCAATCTGACAGCTATTTAAACATAACTCCTAAACCACACATGCAAAATGACTAAAAATGCCGAGAAAAATGTATCTCTGTGAATTTTAATGGAAAAAAATATTTGTAAGGTTTTTAAAATTACAAGTTTGTTATTTTTTACTCAATTTGACAGTATAACTGTCATACTAAATATGAAAGTTATATACACATAACTCTAAAACCAAACTTGCAATCCGTCTAAAAATGCCTGTAATATTGAATCTATGTGAGTTTTACCAAAATCAGGTATTTTGGTAAGGTTAACAAATACAAAAATTAAGTTTTACTCATAATGACAATATAACTGCCACATTTAACATGACAGGTATTTAAACATAATTCCTAAACCAAACATGATAAATGGCTTATAATGCCTGGAGAAATGTATCTTTGTGAGTTTTACAGGAAAAACATAATTTGTAAGGTTTATAAAGACACAAGGTAGTTTTTTTTACTCAATATGATGGTATAACCGTCATACTAAATATGAAAGTTATATAAACATAACTCCAAAATCAAACATGAAATTTGTCTAAAAATACCTGTAATATTGTATCTATGTGAGTTTTACCAGAATCAGGTATTTTGGTAAGGTTTACAAATACAAAAATTAGGTTTTACTCACTATGACAGTATACTGTCACATTCAATCTGACAGTTTTGTAAACATAACTCCTAAACCACACATGCAAAATGGATAATAATGCCTGGAGAAATGTATCTTTGTGAGTTTTACTAGGAAAAATATTTTGTAAGGTTTGTAAAGACACACGTTAGTTTTTTTTTACTCAATATGACAGTATAACTGTCATACTACATATATATATATATATATATATATATATATATATATATATATATATATATATATATATATATATATATATAAACATGACTCCAAAACCAAACTTGCAATCCGTCTAAAAATGTCTGTAATATTGAATCTATGTGAGTTTTACCAAAATGAGGTATTTTGGTAAGGTTGACAAATAAAAAAAATAGGTTTTACTGATAGTGACATTATAAGTGCCACACTCAATATGACAGTTATTTAAACATAACTCATAAACGACACATGAAAATGGCTATTAAACCTGGAGAAATGTATCTTTGTTAGTTTTACTGGAGTAATGATCTTTTGTAAGGTTTACAAAGACACAAGTTTTTTTACTCAATATGACGGTATAACTGTCAAACTAAATAAAAAAGTTATAGAAACATAACTCCAAAACCAAACTCCAAAACCAAACATGCAATCCATTTAAAAATGCCTGTAATATTAAATATATGTGAGTTTTATCAGAATCAGGTATTTTGGTAAGGTTTACAATAACAAAATTAGGTTTTACTCATAATGACAGTATAACTGCCACGCTCAATATGACAGTTATTTAAACATAACTCCTAAAACACACATGCAAAATGACTAATATTGCGTGGAAAAATGTGTCTTTGTGATTTTTACTGGAAAAAAATAATTTGTAAGGTTTGTAAAGATACTGTTTTTTTTTTAACTCAATATGATGGTACAACTGTCATACTAAATATGAAAGTTTTATAAACATAACTCCAAAACCAAACTTGCAATTCGTAAAAAAATGGCTGTAATATTGAATATATGTGATTTTTACCAGAATCAGGTATTTTGGTAAGGATTACAAATACAAAAATGAGGTTTTACTCATAATGACGGATAACCGCAACTTTTTTTTAAACATAACTCCTAAACAAAACATGCTGAATGGCTAATAATGCCTGGAGAAATGTATATTTGTGAGTTTTACTGGGAAAAAAAATATTTTGTAAGGTTTGTAAAGACACAAGTTAGTTTTTTCTAACTCAAAAAGACAGTATAACTGTCATACTAAATGGAAAAGTTATATAAACATAACTCCAAAACCAAACATGCATTATGTCTAAAAATGCCTGAAATGTTGTATCCATGTGAGTTATACTAGAATCAGTTGTTTTTGTAAGTTTTGCAAATACAAAATATTGGTTTTACTCACTATGACAGTATACTGTCACATTCGATCTGACAGTTATTTAAACATAACTCCTAAACCACACATTCAAAATGACTAATAATGCCTGGAGAAATGTATCTCTGTGAATTTTTCTGTATATATTTTGTAAGGTTTGTTATAACACAAGTTTTTTTTACTCAATATGACAGCAGTATACTGTCCTAGTGAGTAAAACCAATATTTTGTATTTGCAAACCTTACAAAAACAACTGATTCTAGTAAAACTCACATGGATACAATGTTACAGTTATTTTTAAATATAATGCATGTTTGGTTTTGGAGTTATGTTTATATAACTTTTACATTTAGTATGACAGTTATAATGTAATATTGAGTAAAAAAAAATAACTTGTCTTTACAAACTTTACAATTTTTTCCAAGAATTATTAGCCATTTTGCATGTATGGTTTAGGAGTTCTATTTAAATAACTGTCATATTGAGTGTGGCAGTTATACTGTCATTATGAGTAAAACCTTATTTTTGTATTTGTAAACCTTACCAAAATACCTGATTGTAGTAAAACTCACATAGATACAATATTACAGGCATTTTTAGACATAATGCATGTTTGGTTTTGGAGTTATGTTTATATGACTTTCATATTTAGTATGACAGTTATACTGTCATATTAAGTAAAAAAAACTAACTTGTGTCTTTACAAACCTTACAAATTATATATTTTTTTTTTCAGTAAAACTCACAAAGATACATTTCTCCAGGCATTATTAGTCATTTTGTATGTGTGGTTTAGGAGTTATGTTTAAATAACTGTCAGATTGAATGTGAGAGCATACTGTCATAGTGAGTAAAACCAATATTTTGTATTTGCAAACCTTAAAAAAACAACTGATTCTAGTAAAACTCACATGGATACAATGCTACAGGCATTTTTAGACATAATCCATGTTTGGTTTTGGAGTTTTGTTTATATACATTTTACATTTAGTATGACAGTTATACTGTCATATGGAGTAAAAAACAACTAACTTGTGTCTTTACAAACCTTACAAAAATGTTTTTTTTTTCAGTAAAACTCACAAAGATGCATTTCTCCAGTCATTATTAGCCATTTAGCATGTTTGGTTTAAGAGTTTTGTTTAAATAACTGTCATTTTGAACGTTGCAGTTATACTGTCATAATGAGTAAAACCTAATTTTTGTATTTGTAAACCTTACCAAAATACCTGTTTCTGGTAAAACTCACATAGATTCAATATTACAGGCATTTTTAGATGAATTGCATGTTTGGTTTTGAAGTTAGTTTATATAACTTTCAAATTTAGTAAGACAGTTATATAGACATATTGAGTAAAACAAACTAACTTGTGTCCAAACAAACCTTACAAAATATTTTTTTTCCTGTAAAACTCACAAAAATACATTTCTCCAGGCATTATTAGCCATTTTGCATCTGTGGTTTAGAATTTATGTTTAAATAACAGTCAGATTTAATGTGAGAGTATACTGTCATAGTGAGTAAAACCAAAATGTTGTATTTGCAAACCTTACAAAAACAAATGTTTCTACTAAAACTCACTTGGATACAATATTATAGGCAATTTAAGACATAATGCATGTTTGGTTTAGGAATTATTTTGAAAAACTATTTTATTGCTTTTTTTGCATTTTATCAGGATTTTAAAAACATCACCGTCATATTGAGAAAAAAACTACTTTTTGTAATTGCAAGCCTTAAAAAAGCATATGTTCGAGTAAAACTGACAAGGATGCATTGTTTTAGGCATTATTAGCATTTTTGCATGTGTGGTTTAGGAGTTATGTTTAAATAGCTGTCATTTTGCGTGTGGCAGTTATACTGTCATTATGAGTACAACTTACTTTTTGTATTTGTGAACCTTACCAAAATACCTGATTGTAGTAAAACTCACATAGATACAATATTACAGGCATTTTAAGACATAATGCATGTTTGGTTTTGGAATTATGTTTATATAACTTTTTATTTAGTATGACAGTTATACTGTCATATTGAGTAAAAAAAACTAACTTATAAACCTTACAAAATTTATTTCCCAGTAAAACTCACAAAGATACATTTCTCCAGGCATTATTAGTCATTTTGTATGTGTGGTTTAGGAGTTATGTTTAAATAACTGTCAGATTGAATGTGACAGTATACTGTCATAGCGAGTAAAACCATTTTTTTTGTATTTGCAAACCTTACAAAAACAACTTATTCTAGTAAAACTCACATGGATACAATATTACAGGCATTTTTTAGACATAAAGCATGTTTGGTTTTGGAGTTATGTTTATATACATTTTACATTTAGTATGACAGTTATACTGTCATATGGAGTAAAAAACAACTAACTTGTGTCTTTACAAACCTTACAAAAATGTTGTTGTTTTTCAGTAAAACTCACAAAGATGCATTTCTCCAGTCATTATTAGCCATTTAGCATGTTTGGTTTAGGAGTTATGTTTAAATAACTGTCATTTTGAACGTTGCAGTTATACTGTCATTATGAGTAAAACCTAATTTTTGTATTTGTAAACCTTACCAAAATACCTCTTTCTGGTAAAACTCACATAGATTCAATATTACAGGCATTTTTAGATGAATTGCATGTTTGGTTTTGAAGTTAGTTTACATAACTTTCAAATTTAGTAAGACAGTTACACCATCATATTGAGTAAAAAAACCTAACTTGTGTCCAAACAAACCTTACAAAATATTTTTTTTCCAGTAAAACCCACAAAAATACATTTCTCCAGGCATTATTAGCCATTTTGCATCTGTGGTTTAGAATTTATGTTTAAATAACAGTCAGATTGAATGTGACAGTATACTGTCATAGTGAGTAAAACCAAAATGTTGTATTTGCAAACCTTACAAAAACAAATGATTCTACTAAAACTCACTTGGATACAATATTATAGGCAATTTAAGACATAATGCATGTTTGGTTTAGGAATTATGTTGAAAAACTATTTTATTGCTTTTTTTGCATTTTATCAGGATTTTAAAAACATCACCGTCATATTGAGAAAAAAACTACTTTTTGTAATTGCAAGCCTTAAAAAAGCATATGTTCGAGTAAAACTGACAAGGATGCATTGTTTTAGGCATTGTTAGCATTTTTGCATGTGCGGTTTAGGAGTTATGTTTAAATAACTGTCATTTTGCGTGTGGCAGTTATACTGTCATTATGAGTACAACTTATTTTTTGTATTTGTGAACCTTACCAAAATACCTGATTGTAGTAAAACTCACATAGATACAATATTACAGGCATTTTAAGACATAATGCATGTTTGGTTTCGGAATTATGTTTATATAACTTTCATATTTAGTATGACAGTTATACAGTCATATTGAGTAAAAAAAACTAACTTGTGTCTTTACAAACCTTACAAAAAAATGTTTTTTCCAGTAAAACTCACAAAGATACATTTCTCCAGGCATTATTAGTCATTTTGTATGTGTGGTTTAGGAGTTATGTTTAAATAACTGTCAGATTGAATGTGACAGTATACTGTCATAGCGAGTAAAACCAATATTTTGTATTTGCAAACCTTACAAAAACAACTTATTCTAGTAAAACTCACATGGATACAATATTACAGGCATTTTTTAGACATAAAGCATGTTTGGTTTTGGAGTTATGTTTATATAAATTTTACATTTAGTATGAGAGTTATACTGTCATATGGAGTAAAAAACAACTAACTTGTGTCTTTACAAACCTTACAAAAAAAATGTTTTTTCCAGTAAAACTCACAAAAATGCATTTTGCCAGTCATAATTAGCCATTTAGCATGTTTGGTTTAGGAGTTATGTTTAAATAACTGTCATTTTGAACGTGGCAGTTATACTGTCATTATGAGTAAAACTTAATTTTTGTATTTGTAAACCTTACCAAAATACCTGATTCAGGTAAAACTCACAGAGATTTAATATTACAGGCATTTTTAGACGGATTGCAAGTTTGATTTTGGAGTTATGTTTATATAACTTTCATATTTAATATGACAGTTATACTGTCATATTGAGTTAAAAAAACTAACTTGTGTTTTTACAAACCTTACAAAAAAATGTTTTTCCTGTAAAATTCACTAAAATACATTTTTCCAGGCATTATGTCATTTTGCATGTGTGGTTTAGGAGTTATGTTTAAATAACTGTCAGATTGAATGTAACAGTATACTGTCATAGTGAGTAAAACCAATATTTTGTATTTGAAAACCTTACAAAAACAACTGATTCTACTAAAACTCACATGGATACAATATTACAGGCATTTTTAGACAAAATGCATGTTTGGTTTTGGAGTTATGTTTATCTAACTTTTCCATTTAGTATGACAGTTATACTGTCTTTTTGAGTTAAAAAAAACTAACTTGTGTCTTTACAAACCTTACAATTTTTTTTTTCCCAGTAAAACTCACAAAGATACATTTCTCCAGGCATTATTAGCCATTTTGCATCTGTGGTTTAGAATTTATGTTTAAATAACAGGCAGATTGAATGTGACAGTATACTGTCATAGTGAGTAAAACCTAATTTTTGTATTTGCAAAACTTACAAAAACAACTGATTCTAGTAAAACTCAAATGGATACAATATTACAGACATTTTTAGACATAATGCATGTTTGGTTTTGGAGTTATGTTTATACTACTTTTACATTTAGTATGACAGTTAGTATAACTGTCATACTAAATGTAAAAATCCATCCATCCATCCATTTTCTACCGCTTATTCCCTTCGGGGGGTGCTGGAACCTATCTCAGCTATAATCAGGCGGAAGGCGGGGTACACCCTGGAAAAGTCGCTAGCTCATCATATTAAGTAAAAAAAAAAACTAAATTGTTTCTTTACAAACCTTACAAAATATTTTTTTCCAGTAATTTCACAAAGATACATTTCTCCAGGCATTATAGCCATTTTGCATGTTTGGTTTGGTAGTTATGATTAAATAACTGTCAAATTGAATGTGACAGTATACTATCATGGTGAGTAAAACCAATATTTTGTATTTGCAAACCTTACAAAAACAACTTATTCTCGTAAAACTCAACAATTGATTTTAGTAAAACTCGCATGGATACAAAATTACAGGCATTTTTAAACATAATGCATGTTTGGTTTTGGAGTTATGGTTATATATTTTTTACATTTAGTATTACAGTTATACTGTCATATTGAGTAAAAAAAACTAACTTGTGTCTTTATAAACCTTAAAAAAAATGTTTTCCAGTAAAACTCACAAAGATACATTTCTCCAGGCATTATTAGCCATTAACCATGTTTGGTTTAGAGTTATGTTTAAATAACTGTCATATTGAGTGTGGCAGATATACTGTCATTATGAGTAAAACCTATTTTTTAAATTTGTAAAATTACCAAAATAACTGATTCTGATAAAACTCACATGGATAAAATATTACAGGATTTTTTAGACATAAAGCATGTTCCCATCATATTGAGTAAAAAAAACTAACTTGTGTGTATACAAACCTTACAAAATATTTTTTTTCCAGTAAAACTCACAAAAATACATTTCTCCAGTTATTATTAGCCATTTTGCATCTGTGGTTTAGAATTTGTGTTTAAATAACAGTCAGATTGAATGTGACAGTATACTGTCATAGTGAGTAAAACCTAGATTTTTTTATTTGTAAACCTTAACAAAATATCTGATTCTAGTTAAACTCACATAGATGCAATAGTACAGGCATTTTTAGACGGATTGCATGTTTGGTATTGGAGTTATGTTTATATAACTTTTACATTTATTATGACAGTTATACAAACATATTGAATAAAAAAAAACTATTTTGTGTCTTATCAAACCTTACAAAATGTTTTTTTTCCTGTAAAACTCACAAAGATACATTTCTCCAGGCATTATTAGCCATTTTGCATGTGTGGTTTGTTATGTTAACATAACCGTCATATTGAGGGTGGCAGTTATACTGTCATTATGTGTAAAACCTAATTTTTGTATTTATAAACCTTACAAAAATTCCTGATTCTGGTAAAACTCACATAGATACAATATTACAGGCATTTTTAGACATAATGCATGTTTGGTTTTGGAGTTATGTTTATATACATTTTTCCAGGCATTATTAGCTATTTATCATGTTTGGTTTTGGAGTTATGTTTAAATAACTGTCATAACAAATAATGCAGTTATACTGTCATTATGAGTAAAACCCAAGTTTTGTATTTGTAAACCTTACCAAAATACCTGATTCTGGTAAAACTCATATAGATTCAATATTACAGGCAGTTTAAGACGGATTGCAAGTTTCGTTTAAGAGTTTGGTTTTGGAATGATGTTTATATTACTTTTATATTTAGTTTGACAGTTAAAAAAAACAAACTTCTGTCTTTACAAACCTTACAAAATATTTTTTTCTAGTAAAACTCACAAAGATACATTTCTCCAGGCATTATTAGCTATCTAACATGTTTGGTTTAGGAGTTATGTTTAAATAACTGTTATTTTGAATATGGCAGTTATACTGTCATTATGAGTAAAACCCAATTTTTGTATTTGTAAACCTTACCAAAATACCTGATTCTGGTAAAACTCACATAGATTCAATATTACAGGCATTTTTAGACGGATTGCATGTTTGGTATTGGAGTTATGTTTCTATAACTTTTACATTTATTATGACAGTTATACAAACATATTGAATAAAAAAAAAAATATTTTGTGTCTTATCAAACCTTACAAAATATTTGTTTTCCTGTAAAACTCACAGAGATACATTTCTCCAGGCATTATTAGCCATTTTGCATGTGTGGTTTAGGAGTTATGTTAACATAACCGTCATATTGAGGGTGGCAGTTATACTGTCATTATGAGTAAAACCTAATTTTTGTATTTATAAACCTTACCAAAATTCTTTATTCTGGTAAAACTCACATAGATACAATATTGCAGGCATTTTTAGACATAATGCATGTTTGGTTTTGGAGTTATGTTTATATACATTTTTCCAGGCATTATTAGCTATTTATCATGTTTGGTTTAGGAGTTATGTTTAAATAACTGTCATATCAAATAATGCAGTTATACTGTCATTATGAGTAAAACCCAAGTTTTGTATTTGTAAACCTTACCAAAATACCTGATTCTGGTAAAACCCATATAGATTCAACATTACAGGCAGTTTAAGACGGATTGCAAGTTTGGTTTAGGAGTTTGGTTTTGGAATGATGTTTATATTACTTTTATATTTAGTTTGAAAGTTATACCATCATATTGAGTAAAAAAAAAAAAACTTTTGTCTTTACAAACCTTACAAAATATTTTTTTCTAGTAAAACTCACAAAGATACATTTCTCCAGGCATTATTAGCTATTTAGCATGTTTGGTTTAGGAGTTATGTTTAAATGACTGTTATTTTGAATATGGCAGTTATGTCATTATGAGTAAAACCCAATTTTTGTATTTGTAAACCTTACCAAAATACCTGATTCTGGTAAAACTCACATAGATTCAATATTACAGGCATTTTTAGATGTATTGCAAGTTTGGTTTTGGAGTTATGTTTATTTAACTTTCATATTTAGTATGACAGTTCTAATGTCATATTAAGTACAAAAACTAACTTGTGTCTTTACAAACCTTATAATTTTTATTTATTTTTTTTCCCAGGAAAACTCTTAAAGATACATTTCTCTAGGCATTATTAGCCATTTTGTATTTGTGGTTTAGGAGTTACAATATGTTTAAATAACTGTCAGATTGAATGTGACAGTATACTGTCATAGTGAGTAAAACCTAATGTTTGTATTTGTAAACCTTACCAAAAATACCTGATTCTGGTAAAAATCACATAGATGCAATATTGCAGGCATTTTTAGACATAATGCATGTTTGGTTTTGGAGTTATGTTTATATAACTTTTATATTTAGTATTACAGTTATACCATCATATTGAGTAAAAAAAAAACTTGTGTCTTTATAAACCTTACAAAAAAAATGTTTTCCAGTAAAACTCACAAAGATACATTTCTCTAGGCATAATTAGCCATTTATCATGTTTGGTTTAGGAGTTATGTTTAAACAACTGTCATATTGAGTGTGGCAGTTATACTGTCATTATGAGTAAAACCTATTTTTTGTTTTCGTAAAACTTACCAATATACCTGATTCTGGTTAAACCCACATCGATGCAATATTACAGGATTTTTTAGACATAAAGCATGTTTGGTTTTAGAGTTATGTTTATATAACTTTCATATTTAGTATGAAAGTTATACCATCATATTGAGTAAAAAACAACAAATATTGTGTATCTTTACAAACCTTACAAAATATTGTTTTCCAGTAAAATTCACAAATATACCTTTCTCTAGGCATTATTAGTCATTTTGCATTTGTGTTTTAGGAGTTATTAGGAGTAATTAACTGTCATATTGAGTGTGGCAGTTATACTGTCACTATGAGTAAAACCTAATTTATGTTTTTGTAAACCTTACCAAAATACCTGATTCTGGTAAAACTCATATAGATTCAATATTAAAGGCAGTTTAAGACGGATTGCAAGTTTGGTTTAGGAGTTTGTTTTTGGAATTATGTTTATATTAATTTTATATTTAGTTTGACAGTATACCATCATATTCAGTAAAAAAAAAAAAAAAACGTTTTTCTTTACAAACCTTACAAAATAGTTTTTTCTAGTAAAATTCACAAAGATACAATTCTCCAGGCATTATTAGCCATTTAGCATGTTTGGTTTAGGAGTTGTGTTTAAATAACTGTTATTTTGAATATGGCAGTTATACTGTCATTATGAGTAAAACCCAATTTTTGTATTTGTAAACCTTACCTAAATACCTGATTCTGGTAAAACTCACATAGATTCAATATTACAGGCATTTTTAGATGTATTGCAAGTTTGGTTTTGGAGTTATGTTTATTTAACTTTCATATTTAGTCTGACAGTTATACTGTCATATTAAGTAAAAAAACTCACTTGTGTCTTTACAAACCTTAAAAAAAATTTTTTTTTTTTCCCAGGAAAACTCACAAAAATACATTTCTCCAGGCATTTTTAGCCATTTTGTATTTGTGGTTTAGGAGTTATGTTTAAATAACTGTCAGATTGAATGTGACAGTATACTGTCATTATTAGTAAAACCTAATTTTTGTATTTGTAAACCTTACCAAAAATACCTGATTCTGGTAAAAATCGCATAGATACAATATTGCAGGCATTTTTAGACATACAAATTTTTTCCCCCCCTAAACTCACAAAGATACATTTCTCCAGGCATAATTAGCCATTTATCATGTTTGGTTTAGGAGTTATGTTTAAATAACTGTCATATTGAGTGTGGCAGATATTGTATTGTGTGTCATTATAAATAAAAACCTATTTTTTGTATTTGTAAACCTTACCAAAATACCTGATTCTGGTAAAACCCACACCGATACAATATTACAGGAATTTTCAGACATAAAACATGTTTGGTTTTGGAGTTATGTTTATGTAACTTTCATAAATAGTATGACAATTATACCATCATATTGAGTAAAAAAAAAACCTAATTTGTATTTTTACAAATCTTACAAAATATTGTTTTCCAGTAAAATTCACAAATATACATTTCTCTAGGCATTATTAGTCATTTTGCATTTGTGTTTTAGGAGTTATGTTTAGTTAACTGTCATATTGAGTGTGGCAGTTATATTGTCACTATGAGTAAAACCTAACTTTTGTATTCGTAAACCTTACCAAAATACCTGAATCTGATAAAACTCACATATATTCAATATTACAGGCATTTTTAGACGGATTGCATATTTGGTTTTGGAATTATGTATATTATATATATATATATATATATATATATATATATATATATAATTATATAACTTTCATATATAGTATGACAGCTAAACTGTTAAATTGTGTAAAAAAACCAAACTTGTGTCTTTACAAACCTTTAAAAATATTTTTTCCAGTAAAACTCACAAAGATACATTCCTCAAGGCATTATTAGCCATTTTGTCAGTATACGGTCATTATGAGTAAAACCAAATTTGTGTATATGTAAACCTTACCAAAATACCTGATTCTGGTAAAACTCACATGGATACAATATTACAGGCATTTTTAGACGTATTGCAAGTTTGGTTTTGGAGTTATGTTTTATATTTAGTATGCCAGTTATACTGTCATATTAAGTAAAAAACTAACTTGTGTCTTTACAAACCTTACAATTTTATTTATTTTTTTCCAGGACAACTCACAAAGATACATTGCTCCAGGCATTATTAGCCATTTTGCATTTGTGGTTTAGGAATTATGTTTAAATACCTGTCATGTTAAATGTGGCAGTTATATTGTCATTATGAGTAAAACCTAGATTTTGTAATTGTAAACCTTACCAAAATACCTGATTCTGGTAAAAATCACATAGATTCAAAAGTACAGGCATTTTTAGACATATTGCATGTTTGGTTTTGGAGTTATGTTTATACAACTTTCATATTTAGTATGACAGTTATATCATTATATTGAGTAAAAAAAAAAACTTGTGTCTTTATAAACCTTACATTTTTTTTCCCAGTAAAACTCACAAAGATACATTTCTCCAGGTATAATTAGCCATTTAGCATGTTTGGTTTAGGAGTTATGTTTAAATAACTGTCAGATTGAGTGTGGTAGTTTAACTGCCACACATATCGAGTTATAAAGTTAAGTGTAAAACCTAATTTTTGTATTTGCAAACCTTACAAAAACTACTGATTCTTGTAAAACTCACATAGATTCAATATTAAAGGCATTTTATACATTTTACATGTTTTGTTTAGGAGTTGTGTTTGAATACATTAGTACTGCTTTTTTCGTTAAGGCAAGTCCAAACGGCAGGAGGCCACGGGGAAGACACAGGACACATTGGGAAGATTATATCAGCTGGCTGGCCTGGGAACGCCTCGGGATCCCCCGAGAAGAGCTGGACGAAGTAGCTGGGGATAGGGAATCTGGGCTTCTCTGCTTAGGCTGCAGCCCCCGCAACACGACCTCGGATAAGCGGAAGAAAATAGATGGATTTAGTATGACAGTTATACTATCATATTGAGTAAAAAAAAACTAACTTTTGTTTTTGTAAACATTAAAAATATATTTTTTCTAGTAAAACTCACAAAGATACATGGAGTTTAAATAACTGTCATAGTAAGTAAAACCTATTTTTTGTATTTGAAAACCTTACAAAAATAACTGATTCTAGTAAAACTCACATGGATTCAATATTACAGGCATTTTTTCCCATTTTGCATGTTTGGTTTAGAAATTATGATGGAACACCTTTTTATTGCTTTTTTCGCATTATCTCAGGATTTTAAGAATATTACTGTCACATTGAGTAAAAACTACTTTTTGTGTTTGCAAGGATTAAAAAAAGCATATTTTTCGAGTAAAACTCCTAAGGATGCATTATTTCAGGCATCATTAGCCATTTAGCATTTGTAGTTTAGGAGTTATGTTTAAATAACTGTCATATTAAATGTACTCTCATATAGAGTAAAACCTAATTTTTGTATTTGCAAACCTTGCAAAAACAACTGATTCTAGTAAAACTCACATGCATTCATTATTAGTTATTTTTAGACATTTTGCCTGTTTCGTTTAGAAATTATGATGGAATACATTTGTATTGCTTTTTTCGCATTATCTCAGGATTTTAGGAGTATTACTGTCATATTGAGTAAAAAACTACTTTTTGTGTTTGCAAGCCTTAAAAAAGCATATGTTTCGAGTAAACTCACAAGAAGCATTATTTCAGGCAATATTAGCTCATTTTTATGTGTAATTTATAGTTATGTTTAATTTACGGTCATATTGAGTGTACATTGTCATGGTGTAAAAAAACACATTTTTTTATTTGCAAAAATTTCAAACACAGCTGATTCTAGTAAAATTCACATGGATTCAATATTACAGGCATTTTTACACATATTGCATGTTTGACTTAGGAAATATGATTGAATACATTTTTATTGCATTTTTCGCATTATCTCAGGATTTTAGGGATATAACTGTCATAATGAGTAAAAAAGTACTTTTTGTGTTTGCAAGATTTAAAAAAGCATATGTTCAGAGTAAAACTCCGTAGAATGCATTATTTGAGGCAACATTAGCCATTTTGCATGTGTAGTTAGGAGTTATTTTTAAATAACTGTCATATTGAGTGTGACAGTATACTGTCATAGTGAGTAAAACTTAGTTTTTGTATTTGCAAACCTTATAAAAACAACTGATTCTAGTAAAACTCACATGGATTTAATATTACAGGCATTTTTAGACATTTTGCATTGTTGGTTTAGGAAATATGTTGGAATACATTTTTATTGCTTTTTTCGCATTATCTCAGGATTTTTAAGAATATTACTGTCATATTGAGTAAAAAACTACTTTTTGTGTTTGCAAGCCTTAAAAAAGCATATGTTTCGAGTAAAACTCACAATAATGCATTAGTTCAGGCAATATTAGCTCATTTTTATGTGTAGTTTAGGAGTTATGTTTATTTACTGTTATATTGTCATGGTAAAAAAAAAACTAATTTTTTTATTTGCAAAAATTTCAAACACAACCGATTCTAGTAAATCACATGGATTCAATATTACAGGCATTTTTACAAATTTTGCATGTCTAGTTTAGAAATTAAGATTGAATACATTTTTATTGCTTTTTTCGCATTATCTCAGGATTTAAAGAACATTACTGTCATATTGAGTAAAAAAAAATACTTTTTGTTTGCAAGCCTTAAGAAAGCATATGTTTCGAGGAAAACTCCCAAGGATCCATTATTTCAAACAATATTAGCCATTTTGCATGAGTAGTTTAGGAGTTATGATTACAAAACTGTCATATGGAGTGTGACAGTTTACTTTCGTAAAGAGTAAAACTTAATATTTGATTTTGCAAACCTTACTAAAACAACTGATTCTAGTAAAACTCACATTGATTCTATATAATACAGGCATTTTTACACATTTTGCATGTTTAAGTTAGAAATTATGATTGGATACATTTTTGTTGCTTTTTTTGCATTATCTCAGGATTTAAAGAACATTACTGTCATATTGAGTAAAAAAAAATACTTTTTGTGTTTGCAAGCCTTAAGAAAGCATATGTTTCGAGGAAAACTCCCAAGGATCCAATATTTCAAACAATATTAGCCATTTTGCATGAGTAGTTTAGGAGTTATGATTACAAAACTGTCATATGGAGTGTGACAGTTTACTTTCGTAAAGAGTAAAACCTAATTTTTGTTTTTGCAAACCTTACTAAAACAACTGATTCTTGTAAAACTCACATGGATTTAATATTACAGGCATTTTTAGACATTTTGCATTGTTGGTTTAGGAATTATGTTGGAATACATTTTTATTGCTTTTTTCGCATTATCTCAGAATTTTAAGAACATTACCGTCATATTGAATAAAAACTACTTTTTGTGTTGGCAAGCCTTAAAAAAGCATATGTTTCGAGTAAAACTCACAAGAATGCATTATTTAAGGCAATATTAGCTCATTTTTAAGTGTAGTTTAGGAGTTAAGTTTAATTTACTGTCATATTGAGTGTACATTGTCATGGTGAAAAAAAAAAAAAAATTTGTATTTGCAAAAATTTCAAACACAACCTAATCTTGTGAAACTCACATGGATTCAATATTACAGGCATTTTTACACATTTTGCATGTTTGATTTAGGAAATATGATTGAATATATTTTCATTGCTTTTTTTGCATTATTTCTGTATTTTAGGAATATTACTGTCATATTGAGTAAAAAGCTACTTTTTGTTTGCAAGATTTGAAAAAGCATATGTTTCGAGTAAAACTCCGTAGAATGCATTATTTATGGCATCATTAGACATTTTGCATGTGTAGTTTAGGAGTTATGATTAAATAAATGTCATATTGAGTGTGACAGTTTACTTTCATAAAGAGTAAAACCTAATTTTTGTTTTTGCAAACTTCACTAAAACAACTGATTCTAGTAAAACTCACATGGATTCAATAATACAGGCATTTTTACACATTTTGCACGTTTAGTTTAGGAATTATGATTGAATACATTTTTATTGCTTTTTTCGCATTATCTCAGGATTTTAAGAACATTACTGTCATATTGAGTAAAAAACTACTTTTTGTGTTTGCAAGCCTTAAAAAAGCATATGTTTCGAGTAAAACTCACAAGGATGCATTATTTCAGGCATTAGCTCATTTTTAAGTGTAGTTTAGGAGTTATGTTTATTTACTGTCATATTTAGTGTACATTGTCATGGTGAAAAAAACCTAATATTTGTATTTTCAAAAATTTCAAACACAACCTAATCTAGTAAAACTCACATGGATTCAATATTACAGGCATTTTTACACATTTTGCATGTTTGATTTAGGAAATATGATCGAATATATTTTCATTGCTTTTTTTGCATTATCTCAGTATTTTAGGAATATTACAGTCATAAAGAGTAAAAAAAATACTTTTTGTGTTTGCTAGCCTTAAGACAACATATGTTTCGAGGAAAACTCCCAAGAATCCATTATTTCAAACATTATTAGCCATTTTGCATGAGTAATTTAGGAGTTATGATTAAAAAACTGTCATATTGAGTGTGACAGTTTACTTTCACAAAGAGTAAAACCTAATTTTAGTTTTTGCAAACTTCACAAAAACAACTCATTCTAGTAAAACTCACATGGATTCAATAATACAGGCATTTTTACACATTTTGCACGTTTAGTTTAGAAATTATGATTGAATAAATTTTATTGCTTTTTTCGCATTATCTCAGGATTTTAAGAACATTACTGTCATATTGAGTAAAAAACTACTTTTTGTGTTTGCAAGCCTTAAAAAAGCATATGTTTCGAGTAAAACTCACAAGGATGCATTATTTCAGGCAATATTAGCTCATTTTTAAATGTAGTTTAGGAGTTATGTTTAATTTACTGTCATATTGAGTGTACATTGTCATGGTGAAAAAAACTAATATTTGTATTTCCGAAAATTTCAAACACAACCTAATCTAGTAAAACTCACATGGATTCAATATTACAGGCATTTTTACACATTTTGCATGTTTGATTTAGGAAATATGATTGAATACATTTTTATTGCTTTTTTCGCATTATCTCAGGATTTTAAGAACATTACTGTCATATTGAGTAAAAAACTACTTTTTGTGTTTGCAAGCCTTAAAAAAGCATATGTTTCGAGTAAAACTCACAAGGATGCAATATTTCAGGCAATATTAGCTCATTTTTAAGTGTAGTTTAGGAGTTATGTTTATTTACTGTAATATTTAGTGTACATTGTCATGGTGAAAAAACCCTAATATTTGTATTTTCAAAAATTTCAAACACAACCTAATCTAGTAAAACTCACATGGATTCAATATTACAGGCATTTTTTACACATTTTGCATGTTTAGTTTAGAAATTATGATTGAATACATTTTTATTGCTTTTTTCGCATTATCTCAGGATTTTAAGAACATTACTGTCATATTGAGTAAAAAAATACTTTTTGTATTTGCAAGCCTTAAGAAAGCATATGTTTCGAGAAAAACTCCCAAGGATCCATTATTTCAAACATTATTAGCCATTTTGCACGAGTGGTTTAGGAGTTATGATTAAAAAAATTGTTATATTGAGTGTGACAGTTTACTTTCATAAAGAGTAAAACCTAATTTTTGCTTTTGCAAACCTTACTAAATCAACTGATTCTAGTGAAACTCACAAGGATATAATATTACTGGCATTTTTAGACATTTTGCATTGTTGGTTTAGGAATTATGTTGGAATACATTTTTATTGCTTTTTTCGCATTATCTCAGAATTTTAAGAACATTACTGTCATATTGAGTAAAAAAAATACTTTTTGTGTTTGCAAGCCTTAAGAAAGCATATGTTTCGAGGAAAACTCCCAAGGATCCATTATTTCAAAAATTATTAGCCATTTTGCATGAGTAGTTTAGGAGTTATGATTAAAAAATTGTCTATTGAGTGTGACTTTTACTTTCATAAAGAGTAAAACCTAATTTTTGTTTTTGCAAACTTTACTAAAACAACTGATTCTAGTAAAACTCACATGGTTTCAAAAATACAAGCATTTTTACACATTTTGCATGTTTGGTTTAGAAATTATGATTGAATACATTTTTTTTGCTTTTTTTCGCATTATCTCAGGAATTTAAGAACATTACTGTCATATTGAGTAAAAAAATACTTTTTGTGTTTGCAAGCCTTAAGATATGTTTCGAAGAAAACTCCCAAGGATCCATTATTTCAAACATTATTAGCCATTTTGCATGAGTAGTTTAGGAGTTATGATTAAAAAATTGTCATATTGAGTGTGACAGTTTACTTTCATAAAGAGTAAAACCAAATTTTTGTTTTTGCAAACCTTACTAAAACAACTGATTCTAGTAAAACTCTAATTTAACTCACATATAATATTACAGAAATTTTTAGACATTTCGCATTGTTGGTTTAGGAATTATTAATATATACATTTATATTGCTTTTGTCGCATTATCTCAGAATTTTAAGAACATTACTGTCATATTGAGTAAAAACTACTTTTTGTGTTTGCAAGCCTTAAAAAAAGCATATGTTTCGAGTAAAACTCACAAGAATGCATTTTTTCAGGCAATATTACCTCATTTTTAAGTGTAGTTTAGGAGTTATGTTTAATTTACTGTCATATTGAGTGTACATTGTCATGGTGAAAAAAACCAATTTTTTTCTAATTGCAAACCTTTCAAACACAACTGATTCTAGTAAAACATACATTGATTCAATATTACAGGCATTGTTACACATTTTGCATGTTTGGTTTAGGAATTACAATGGAATACATTTTTTTTTGCTTTGTTCATATTATCTCAGGATTTTAAGAACATTACTGTCATATTGAGTGAAAAACTACTTTTTGTGTTTGCAAGATTTACAAAAGCATATGTTTCGAGGAAAACTCCTAAGGATGCATTATTTCAGGCATCAATAGCCATTTTGCTTGTGTGGAATACGAGTTTTTAAATAACTGTCATATTGTGTGTGGCAGTTATACTGTCATGAGTAAAAC
The DNA here is from genome assembly GCF_033978685.3 of Nerophis lumbriciformis. NCBI lineage: Eukaryota > Metazoa > Chordata > Actinopteri > Syngnathiformes > Syngnathidae > Nerophis > Nerophis lumbriciformis. The sequence continues at coordinate 16,725,717 of NC_084565.2, forward strand.
CTAATTTTTGTATTTTTAAACCTTATAAACCTCCTGATTCTAGTAAAATTCACAAAGATACAACAAGATATTACAGGCATTTTTAGACATAATGCAGGTTTGGTTTTGGAGTTAGGTTTATAACTTTTCATATTTAGTATGACAGTTATACTGTCATATTAAGTAAAAAATAAAAGAAAAAAAGACGTGTCTTTGCAAACCTTACAAAATATTTTTTTCCAGTAAAACTCACAATGATGTGGTTAGGGCCTTGCATGCCAGCTCCCGCCATCAGTGTGTGAATGTGTGTGTGAATGGATGAATGGAAAAATAGTGTCAAAGCGCTTTGTGTACCTTGAAGGTAGAAAAGCGCTATACAAGTATAACCCATTTACCATAGTGAGTAAAACCAAATGTTTGTACTTACAAACCTTACAAAAACAACCCATTCTAGTAAAAGTCACACAGATACAATATTTTAGGCATTTTTAGACATAATGCATGTTTGGTTTTGGAGTTATGTTTATATAACCTACTTTCTGAGCCGCCACCTTATCGTGGTAGAGGAGTTTGCGTGTCCCACTGATCCTAGGAGCTATGCTGTCTTTGGGCTTCTATGCCCCCTCGTAGGCTCTCCCAAGACAAATAGGTCCTAGGTGAGGGATCAGACAAAGAGCAGCTCAAAGACCTTTATGAAAAGTACAAATCGAGGTCCTAGATTTTTCCTCGCCCGGACGCGGGTCACCGTGGCTCCCCTGTGGAGCCAGGCCCAGAGGTGGGGCACGATGGCGAGCGCCTGTTGGCTGGCTCAGCTCAATGAAGCAACGTGGTTCCCTCCTCCAATGGGCTCACCACTCATGGGCTGGGTTATAGAGGTCGGGTGCAGTGTGAGCTGAGCGGCAGCCGAAGGCAGGGCACTTGGCGGTCCGATCATCGGCTACATAAGCTAGCTCTTCTGACGTGAAATGTCACCTCGCTGGGAGGGAAGGAGCCTGAGCTGGTGTGCGAGGTGGAGAAGTTCCGGCTAGATATAGTTGGACTCACTTCGACGCACAGGAACCTGTTCCATCGAGAGGGGCTGGACAGTCTTCCACTATGGAGTTGCAAGCAATGAGAGGCTGGGGTGGCAATTCTTGTTGTCCCCCCGGCTCAAAGACAAGAGTATGGGGTATCGGACTGTCTGATTGTGGCGGGTCGCTCCCTGTATGATCAGTGTAGGGCAGCCTTGGTCCGCCAAGGCTGCCCTTTGTCACCGATTCTGTTGTTAACTTTTATGGACAGAATTGCAGTCATGGCGTTGAGGGGATCCGGTTTGGTGGTTGCAGTCTTTGCTTTTTGCAGTTGATGTGGTCGTGATGGCTTCAACTGGCCAGGATCTCCAGCTCTCATTGGATGGCCGAGTATGAAGCGACTGGGATGAGAATCAGCACCTCCAAGTCCAAATCACCAAAATGATTCCCGGGCGCGGCCACCGCTGCTGCCCACTGCTCCCCTCACCTCCCAGGGGGTGATCAAGGGTGATGGGTCAAATGCAGAGAATAATCTCGCCACACCTAGATTACTGTCATTTTTCTAATTGCAAACCTTTCAAACACAACTGATTCTAGTAAAACATACATTGATTCAATATTACAGGCATTTTTACACATTTTGCATGTTTGTTTTTTTCAGGCAATATTAGCTCATTTTTAAGTGTAGTTTAGGAGTTATGTTTAATTTACTGTCATATTGAGTGTACATTGTCATGGTGAAAAAAACCTAATTTTTCTAATTGCAAACCTTTCAAACACAACTGATTCTAGTAAAACATACATTGATTCAATATTACAGGCATTTTTACACATTTTGCATGTTTGGTTTAGGAATTATAATGGAATGCATTTTTTTGTGTTGCTTTTTTCGTATTATCTCAGGATTTTAAGAACATTACTGTCTTATTGAGTAAAAAACTACTTTTTGTGTTTGCAAGATTTAAAAAAGCATATGTTTCGAGGAAAACTCCTAAGGATGCATTATTTCAGGCATCAATAGCCATTTTGCTTGTGTGGAATAGGAGTTTTTAAATAACTGTCATATTGCGTGTGGCAGTTATACTGTCATTATGAGTAAAACCTAATTTTTGTATTTTTAAACCTTATAAACCTCCTGATTCTAGTAAAATTCACAAAGATACAACAAGATATTACAGGCATTTTTAGACATAATGCAGGTTTGGTTTTGGAGTTAGGTTTATAACTTTTCATATTTAGTATGACAGTTATACTGTCATCTTAAGTAAAAAAAAAAATAAAAAAATAAAAAGACGTGTCTTTGCAAACCTTACAAAATATTTTTTTCCAGTAAAACTCACAAAGATACATATCTCTTATTAGCCATTTTGCACGTGTGGTTTTTAAATAACTGTCAGATACAGAGACAGAGACAGTATACATGGGGAAGGCACATGTTTGAATACATTTTTATTGCTTTTTTCGTTAGGGCAAGTCCGATCGGCAGGAGGCCACGGGGAAGACCCAGGACACATTGGGAAGACTATGTCTCAGACTGGCCTGGGAACGCCTCGAGATCCCCCGAGAAGAGCTGGACAAAGTGGCTGGGGAGAGGGAAGTCTGGGCTTCTCTGCTTAGGCTGTTGCCCCCGCAACCCGACCTCGGATAAGCGGAAGAAAATGGATGGATTTAGTATGACAGTTATACTCTCATATTGAGTAAAAAAAACTATTTTTCATAGATTCAATATTACAGGCATCTTTAGATGGATTGTATGTTTGGTTTTGGAGATATGTTTATACAACTTTCATATTTAGTATGACAGTTATACTGTCATATTGAGTAAAAAAAACAAAAAACTTGTGTCTGCAAACCTTTCAAAAGATTATTATTCTAGTAAAACTAACAAAGATACATTTTTCCAAGCATTATTAGCATTTGTTGTTTTGGAGTTATAATGCTTGCGTTGAGAGGCGACGGGCTCGGGTGGCAATTCTTGTTGCCCCCCGGCTCAAAGCCTGCACGTTGGAGTTCAACCCAGTGGACCAGTGGGTAGCTTTCCTCCGCCTTCGGGTGGGGGGACGGATCCTGACTGTTGTTTGGCCTTACGCGCCAAACGGCAGCTCAGAGTACCCACCCTTTTTGGATTCACTCGAGGGAGTACTGGAAAGTGCTCCACCGGGTGATTCCCTCGTTCTACTGGGGGCCTTCAACGCTCATCTTGGCAACAACAGTGAAACCTGGAGAGGCGTGATTGGGAAGAATGGCCGCCCGGATCTGAACCCGAGTGGTGTTTTGTTATTGGACTTTTGTGCTCGTCACAGATTGTCAATAACAAACACCAAGTTCAAACATAAGGGTGTCCATATGTGCACTTGGCACCAGGACACCCTAGGCCGCAGTTCCATGATCGATTTTGTAGTTGTGTCATTGGATTTGCGGTCTCATGTTTTGGACACTCGGGTGAAGAGAGGGGCGGAGCTTTCTACCGATCACCACCTGGTGGTGAGTTGGCTGCGATGGTGGGGGAGGATGCCTGACAGACCTGGCAGGCCCAAACGCATTGTGAGGGTTTGCTGGGAACGCCTCCGGAAGAACTTTGAACATGTCACGAGGGAGGCGCTGGACATTGAGTCTGAGTGGACCATGTTCCGTGCCTCTCTTGTCGAGCCGGCTGATTGGAGCTGTGGCCGCAAGGAGTTTGGTGCCTGTCGTGGCGGTAATCCTAGAACCCGCTGGTGGACACCAGCAGTGAGGGATGCCGTCAAGCTGAAGAAAGAGCCTATCGGGTCCTTTTGGCTCATGGGACTCCAGAGGCAGCCGACAGCCAAGCGAAGTGCGGCTTCAGCGGTCGCAGAGGCAAAAACTCGGACATGGGAGGAGTTTGGAGAAGCCATGGAAAACGACTTCCAGACGGCTTCGAAGCGATTCTGGACCACCATCCGCCGGCTCAAGGGGGGGGAGCAGTGCACTGTAACACCGTGTATGGTGAGGATGGTGCGCTGCTGACCTCTACTGCAGCTGTTATTGATCGGTGGAGGGAATACTTCGAAGACCTCCTTAATCCCACCAACATGTCTTCCTATGAGGAAGCAGTGCCTGGGGAATCTGTGGTGGGCTCTCTTATTTCTGGGGCTGAGGATGCCAAGGTAGTTAAAAAGCTCCTCAATGGCAACGCCCTGGGGGTGGATGAGATCCGTCCGGAGTTCCTTAAGGCTCTGGATGCTGTGGGGCTGTCTTGGTTGACAAGACTCTGCAACATCGCGTGGACATCGGGGGCGGTACTTCTGGATTGGGAGACCGGGGTGGTGGTTCCTCTCTTTAAGAAGGGGAACCAGAGGGTGTGTTTCAACTATCGTGAGATCACAAACCTCAGTCTTCCCGGTAAGGTCTATTCATGTGTACTGGAGAAGAGGCTACGCCGGATAGTCGAACCTCGGATTCAGGAGGAACAGTGTGGTTTACGTCCTGGTCGTGGAACTGCGGACCAGCTTTATACTCTCGGCAGGGTCCTTGAGGGTGCATGGGAGTTTGCCCAACCAGTCTACATGTGCTTTATGGACTTGGAGAAGGCATTCGACCATTTACCCCTGGAAGTCCTGTGGGGAGTGCTTAGAGAGTATGGGGTAACGGACTGTCTCATTGTGGCGGTTCGCTCCCTTTGCAAGAGTCAGAGCTTGGTCCGGCAATGCGGACCCGTTTCCAGTGAGGGTTGGACTCCACCAAGGCTGCCCTTTGTCACCGATTCTGTTCATAACCTTTATGGACAGAATTTCTAGGCGTAGTCAGGGCGTTGAGGGGATCCGGTTTGGTGTCTGCAGGATTAGGTCTCTGCTATTTGCAGATGATGTGGTCCTGATGGCTTCATCTGGCCAAGATCTTCAGCCCTCACTGGATCGGTTCGCAGACGAGTGTGAAGTGACTGGGATGTGAATCAGCACCTCCAAGTCCGAGTCCATGGTTCTCGCCCGGAAAAGGGTGGAGTGCCATCTCCGGGTAGGGGAGGAGATCTTGCCCCAAGTGGAGGAGTTCAAGGACCTCAGAGTCTTGTTCACGAGTGAGGGAAGAGTGGATCGTGAGATCGACAGGTGGAACGGTGCGGCGTCTTCAGTAATGCGGACGCTGTATTGATCCGTTGTGGTGAAGAAGGAGCTGAGCCGGAAGGCAAAGCTCTCGATTTACCGGTCGATCTACGTTCCCATCCTCACCTACGGTCATGAGCTTTGTGTCATGGCCGAAAGGACAAAATCACGGGTACAAGCGGCCGAAATGAGTTTCCTCCGCCGGGTGGCGGGGCTCTCCCTTAGAGATAGGGTGAGAAGCTCTGTCATCCGGGAGGAGCTCAAAGTAAAGCCATTGCTCCTCCATTTCGAGAGGAGCCAGATGAGGTGGTTCGGGCATCTGGTCAGGATGCCACCCGAACGCCTCTCTAGGGAGGTGTGAGTAAAACCAATATTTTGTATTTGCAAACCTTACAAAAACAACTGATTCTAGTTAAACTCACATGAATACAATATTACAGGCATTTTTAGATATAATGCATGTTCGGTTTTGGAGTTATGTTTATAATTTTTTTACATTTAGTATGACAGTTATACTGTCATATTGAGTAAAAAAACTTGTGTCTTTGCAAACCTTACAAAAGATCATTACTCTAGTAAAACTAACAAAGATACATTTCTCCAGGTTTAATAGCCATTTTCATGTGTCGTTTATGAGTTATGTTTAAATAACTGTCATATTGAGTGTGGCACTTAACACTCATTATATCCATTTTGCACACATGCAAAATGGATATAATGCCTGGAGAAATGTATCTTTGTGAGATTACTGGAAAAACATATTTTGTAAGGTTTGTAAAGAAACAATTTAGTTTTTTTACTTAATATGATGAGGTGGCGACTTTTCCAGGGTGTCCCCGCCTTCCGCCCGATTGTAGCTGAGATAGGCTCCAGTGCCCCCCGCGACCCCGAAGGGAATGAGCGGTAGACAATGGATGGATGGATGGACAGTATACTGTCACACTAAATGTAAAAGTAGTATAAACATAACTCCAAAACCAAACATGCATTATGTCTAAAAATGCCTGTAATATTGTATCAATGTGAGTTTTACTAGAATCAGTTGTTTTTGTAAGTTTTGCAAATACAAAATATTGGTTTTACTCACTATGACAGTATACTGTCACATTCAATCTGACAGCTATTTAAACATAACTCCTAAACCACACATGCAAAATGACTAAAAATGCCTAGAAAAATGTATCTCTGTGAATTTTAATGGAAAAAAATATTTGTAAGGTTTTTAAAATTACAAGTTTGTCATTTTTTGCTCAATTTGACAGTATAACTGTCATACTAAATATGAAAATTATATACACATAACCAAACCAAACTTGCAATCCGTCTAAAAATGCCTGTAATATTGAATCTATGTGAGTTTTACCAAAATCAGGTATTTTGGTAAGGTTAACAAATACAAAAATTAGGTTTTACTCATAATGACAATATAACTGCCACATTTAACATGACAGGTATTTAAACATAATTCCTAAACCAAACATGATAAATGGCTAATAATGCCTGGAGAAATGTATCTTTGTGAGTTTTACAGGAAAAACATAATTTGTAAGGTTTATAAAGACACAAGGTAGTTTTTTTTACTCAATATGATGGTATAACCGTCATACTAAATATGAAAGTTATATAAACATAACTCCAAAATCAAACATGAAATTTGTCTAAAAATACCTGTAATATTGTATCTATGTGAGTTTTACCAGAATCAGGTATTTTGGTAAGGTTTACAAATACAAAAATTAGGTTTTACTCACTATGACAGTATACTGTCACATTCAATCTGACAGTTTTGTAAACATAACTTCTAAACCACACATGCAAAATGGATAATAATGCCTGGAGAAATGTATCTTTGTGAGTTTTACTAGGAAAAATATTTTGTAAGGTTTGTAAAGACACACGTTAGTTTTTTTTTACTCAATATGACAGTATAACTGTCATACTCTATATATATATATATATATATATATATATATATATATATATATATATATATATATATATATATATATATATATATATATATATATATATATATATATATATAAACATGACTCCAAAACCAAACTTGCAATCCGTCTAAAAATGTCTGTAATATTGAATCTATGTAAGTTTTACCAAAATGAGGTATTTTGGTAAGGTTGACAAATAAAAAAAATAGGTTTTACTGATAGTGACATTATAAGTGCCACACTCAATATGACAGTTATTTAAACATAACTCATAAACGACACATGAAAATGGCTATTAAACCTGGAGATATGTATCTTTGTTAGTTTTACTAGAGTAATGATCTTTTGTAAGGTTTGCAAAGACACAAGTTTTTTTACTCAATATGACGGTATAACTGTCAAACTAAATAAAAAAGTTATAGAAACATAACTCCAAAACCAAACTCAAAAACCAAACATGCAATCCATTTAAAAATGCTTGTAATATTAAATATATGTGAGTTTTATCAGAATCAGGTATTTTGGTAAGGTTTACAATAACAAAATTAGGTTTTACTCATAATGACAGTATAACTGCCACGCTCAATATGACAGTTATTTAAACATAACTCCTAAAACACACATGCAAAATGACTAATAATGCGTGGAAAAATGTGTCTTTGTGATTTTTACTGGAAAAAAATATTTTGTAAGGTTTGTAAAGATACTGTTTTTTTTTTTTTAACTCAATATGATGGTATAACTGTCATACTAAATATGAAAGTTTTATAAACATAACTCCAAAACCAAACTTGCAATTCGTAAAAAAAATGGCTGTAATATTGAATATATGTGATTTTTACCAGAATCAGGTATTTTGGTAAGGATTACAAATACAAAAATGAGGTTTTACTCATAATGACGGATAACCGCAACTTTTTTTAAACATAACTCCTAAACAAAACATGCTGAATGGCTAATAATGCCTGGAGAAATGTATCTTTGTGAGTTTTACTGGGGGAAAAAAAATAAAAAAATTGTAAGGTTTGTAAAGACACAAGTTAGTTTTTTCTAACTCAAAAAGACAGTATAACTGTCATACTAAATGGAAAAGTTATATAAACATAACTCCAAAACCAAACATGCATTATGTCTAAAAATGCCTGAAATGTTGTATCCATGTGAGTTATACTAGAATCAGTTGTTTTTGTAAGTTTTGCAAATACAAAATATTGGTTTTACTCACTATGACAGTATACTGTCACATTCGATCTGACAGTTATTTAAACATAACTCCTAAACCACACATTCAAAATGACTAATAATGCCTGGAGAAATGTATCTCTGTGAATTTTTCTGTATATATTTTGTAAGGTTTGTTATAACACAAGTTTTTTTTACTCAATATGACAGCAGTATACTGTCCAAGTGAGTAAAACCAATATTTTGTATTTGCAAACCTTACAAAAACAACTGATTCTAGTAAAACTCACATGGATACAATGATACAGTTATTTTTAAATATAATGCATGTTTGGTTTTGGAGTTATGTTTATATAACTTTTACATTTAGTATGACAGTTATAATGTCATATTGAGTAAAAAAAATAACTTGTCTTTACAAACTTTACAATTTTTTCCAAGAATTATTAGCCATTTTGCATGTGTGGTTTAGGAGTTCTATTTAAATAACTGTCATATTGAGTGTGGCAGTTATACTGTCATTATGAGTAAAACCTTATTTTTGTATTTGTAAACCTTACCAAAATACCTGATTGTAGTAAAACTCACATAGATACAATATTACAGGCATTTTTAGACATAATGCATGTTTGGTTTTGGAGTTATGTTTATATGACTTTCATATTTAGTATGACAGTTATACTGTCATATTAAGTAAAAAAAACTAACTTGTGTCTTTACAAACCTTACAAATTATATTATTTTTTTTTTTCAGTAAAACTCACAAAGTTACATTTCTCCAGGCATTATTAGTCATTTTGTATGTGTGGTTTAGGAGTTATGTTTAAATAACTGTCAGATTGAATGTGACAGCATACTGTCATAGTGAGTAAAACCAATATTTTGTATTTGCAAACCTTAAAAAAACAACTGATTCTAGTAAAACTCACATGGATACAATGTTACAGGCATTTTTAGACATAATCCATGTTTGGTTTTGGAGTTTTGTTTATATACATTTTACATTTAGTATGACAGTTATACTGTCATATGGAGTAAAAAACAACTAACTTGTGTCTTTACAAACCTTACAAAAATGTTTTTTTTTTCAGTAAAACTCACAAAGATGCATTTCTCCAGTCATTATTAGCCATTTAGCATGTTTGGTTTAGGAGTTTTGTTTAAATAACTGTCATTTTGAACGTTGCAGTTATACTGTCATAATGAGTAAAACCTCATTTTTGTATTTGTAAACCTTACCAAAATACCTGTTTCTGGTAAAACTCACATAGATTCAATATTACAGGCATTTTTAGATGAATTGCATGTTTGGTTTTGAAGTTAGTTTATATAACTTTCAAATTTAGTAAGACAGTATACCATCATATTGAGTAAAACAAACTAACTTGTGTCCAAACAAACCTTACAAAATATTTTTTTTCCTGTAAAACTCACAAAAATACATTTCTCCAGGCATTATTAGCCATTTTGCATCTGTGGTTTAGAATTTATGTTTAAATAACAGTCAGATTGAATGTGACAGTATACTGTCATAGTGAGTAAAACCAAAATGTTGTATTTGCAAACGTTACAAAAACAAATGTTTCTACTAAAACTCACTTGGATACAATATTATAGGCAATTTAAGACATAATGCATGTTTGGTTTAGGAATTATTTTGAAAAACTATTTTATTGCTTTTTTTGCATTTTATCAGGATTTTAAAAACATCACCGTCATATTGAGAAAAAAACTACTTTTTGTAATTGCAAGCCTTAAAAAAGCATATGTTCGAGTAAAACTGACAAGGATGCATTGTTTTAGGCATTATTAGCATTTTTGCATGTGTGGTTTAGGAGTTATGTTTAAATAGCTGTCATTTTGCGTGTGGCAGTTATACTGTCATTATGAGTACAACTTATTTTTTGTATTTGTGAACCTTACCAAAATACCTGATTGTAGTAAAACTCACATAGATACAATATTACAGGCATTTTAAGACATAATGCATGTTTGGTTTTGGAATTATGTTTATATAACTTTCATATTTAGTATGACAGTTATACTGTCATATTGAGTAAAAAAAACTAACTTATAAACCTTACAAAATTTATTTCCCAGTAAAACTCACAAAGATACATTTCTCCAGGCATTATTAGTCATTTTGTATGTGTGGTTTAGGAGTTATGTTTAAATAACTGTCAGATTGAATGTGACAGTATACTGTCATAGCGAGTAAAAGCATTTTTTTTGTATTTGCAAACCTTACAAAAACAACTTATTCTAGTAAAACTCACATGGATACAATATTACAGGCATTTTTTAGACATAAAGCATGTTTGGTTTTGGAGTTATGTTTATATACATTTTACATTTAGTATGACAGTTATACTGTCATATGGAGTAAAAAACAACTAACTTGTGTCTTTACAAACCTTACAAAAATGTTGTTGTTTTTTCAGTAAAACTCACAAAGATGCATTTCTCCAGTCATTATTAGCCATTTAGCATGTTTGGTTTAGGAGTTATGTTTAAATAACTGTCATTTTGAACGTTGCAGTTATACTGTCATTATGAGTAAAACCTAATTTTTGTATTTGTAAACCTTACCAAAATACCTCTTTCTGGTAAAACTCACATAGATTCAATATTACAGGCATTTTTAGATGAATTGCATGTTTGGTTTTGAAGTTAGTTTACATAACTTTCAAATTTAGTAAGACAGTTATACCATCATATTGAGTAAAAAAAACTAACTTGTGTCCAAACAAACCTTACAAAATATTTTTTTTCCAGTAAAACCCACAAAAATACATTTCTCCAGGCATTGTTAGCCATTTTGCATCTGTGGTTTAGAATTTATGTTTAAATAACAGTCAGATTGAATGTGACAGTATACTGTCATAGTGAGTAAAACCAAAATGTTGTATTTGCAAACCTTACAAAAACAAATGATTCTACTAAAACTCACTTGGATACAATATTATAGGCAATTTAAGACATAATGCATGTTTGGTTTAGGAATTTTGTTGAAAAAGTATTTTATTGCTTTTTTTGCATTTTATCAGGATTTTAAAAACATCACCGTCATATTGAGAAAAAAAACTACTTTTTGTAATTGCAAGCCTTAAAAAAGCATATGTTCGAGTAAAACTGACAAGGATGCATTGTTTTAGGCATTGTTAGCATTTTTGCATGTGCGGTTTAGGAGTTATGTTTAAATAACTGTCATTTTGCGTGTGGCAGTTATACTGTCATTATGAGTACAACTTATTTTTTGTATTTGTGAACCTTACCAAAATACCTGATTGTAGTAAAACTCACATAGATACAATATTACAGGCATTTTAAGACATAATGCATGTTTGGTTTCGGAATTATGTTTATATAACTTTCATATTTAGTATGACAGTTATACAGTCATATTGAGTAAAAAAAAACTAACTTGTGTCTTTACAAACCTTACAAAAAAATGTTTTTTCCAGTAAAACTCACAAAGATACATTTCTCCAGGCATTATTAGTCATTTTGTATGTGTGGTTTAGGAGTTATGTTTAAATAACTGTCAGATTGAATGTGACAGTATACTGTCATAGCGAGTAAAACCAATATTTTGTATTTGCAAACCTTACAAAAACAACTTATTCTAGTAAAACTCACATGGATACAATATTACAGGCATTTTTTAGACATAAAGCATGTTTGGTTTTGGAGTTATGTTTATATAAATTTTACATTTAGTATGAGAGTTATACTGTCATATGGAGTAAAAAACAACTAACTTGTGCCTTTACAAACCTTACAAAAAAATGTTTTTTCCAGTAAAACTCACAAAAATGCATTTTGCCAGTCATAATTAGCCATTTAGCATGTTTGGTTTAGGAGTTATGTTTAAATAACTGTCATTTTGAACGTGGCAGTTATACTGTCATTATGAGTAAAACCTAATTTTTGTATTTGTAAACCTTACCAAAATACCTGATTCAGGTAAAACTCACAGAGATTTAATATTACAGGCATTTTTAGACGGATTGCAAGTTTGATTTTGGAGTTATGTTTATATAACTTTCATATTTAATATGACAGTTATACTGTCATATTGAGTAAAAAAAACTAACTTGTGTTTTTACAAACCTAACAAAATATTTTTTTTCCTGTAAAATTCACTAAAATACATTTTTCCAGGCATTATGTCATTTTGCATGTGTGGTTTAGGAGTTATGTTTAAATATCTGTCAGATTGAATGTAACAGTATACTGTCATATTGAGTAAAACCAATATTTTGTATTTGAAAACCTTACAAAAACAACTGATTCTACTAAAACTCACATGGATACAATATTACAGGCATTTTTAGACAAAATGCATGTTTGGTTTTGGAGTTATGTTTATCTAACTTTTCCATTTAGTATGACATTTATACTGTCTTTTTGAGTTAAAAAAAACTAACTTGTGTCTTTACAAACCTTACAATTTTTTTTTTTCCAGTAAAACTCACAAAGATACATTTCTCCAGGCATTATTAGCCATTTTGCATCTGTGGTTTAGAATGTATGTTTAAATAACAGGCAGATTGAATGTGACAGTATACTGTCATAGTGAGTAAAACCTAATTTTTGTATTTGCAAAACTTACAAAAACAACTGATTCTAGTAAAACTCACATGGATACAATATTACAGACATTTTTAGACATAATGCATGTTTGGTTTTGGAGTTATGTTTATACTACTTTTACATTTAGTATGACAGTTATACTGTCCATCCATCCATCCATTTTCTACCGCTTATTCCCTTCGGGGGGTGCTGGAACCTATCTCAGCTATAATCAGGCGGAAGGCGGGGTACACCCTGGAAAAGTCGCTAGCTCATCATATTAAGTAAAAAAAAAACTAAATTGTTTCTTTACAAACCTTACAAAATATTTTTTTCCAGTAATTTCACAAAGATACATTTCTCCAGGCATTATAGCCATTTTGCATGTTTGGTTTGGTAGTTATGATTAAATAACTGTCAAATTGAATGTGACAGTATACTATCATGGTGAGTAAAACCAATATTTTGTATTTGCAAACCTTACAAAAACAACTTATTCTCGTAAAACTCAACAATTGATTTTAGTAAAACTCGCATGGATACAAAATTACAGGCATTTTTAAACATAATGCATGTTTGGTTTTGGAGTTATGTTTATATATTTTTTACATTTAGTATTACAGTTATACTGTCATATTGAGTAAAAAATACTAACTTGTGTCTTTATAAACCTTAAAAAAAATGTTTTCCAGTAAAACTCACAAAGATACATTTCTCCAGGCATTATTAGCCATTAACCATGTTTGGTTTAGAGTTATGTTTAAATAACTGTCATATTGAGTGTGGCAGATATACTGTCATTATGAGTAAAACCTATTTTTTGTATTTGTAAAATTACCAAAATAACTGATTCTGATAAAACTCACATGGATAAAATATTACAGGATTTTTTAGACATAAAGCATGTTCCCATCATATTGAGTAAAAAAAACTAACTTGTGTGTATACAAACCTTACAAAATATTTTTTTTCCAGTAAAACTCACAAAAATACATTTCTCCAGTTATTATTAGCCATTTTGCATCTGTGGTTTAGAATTTGTGTTTAAATAACAGTCAGAGTGAATGTGACAGTATACTGTCATAGTGAGTAAAACCTAGATTTTTTATTTGTAAACCTTAACAAAATACCTGATTCTAGTAAAACTCACATAGATTCAATATTACAGGCATTTTTAGACGGATTGCATGTTTGGTATTGGAGTTATGTTTATATAACTTTTACATTTATTATGACAGTTATACAAACATATTGAATAAAAAAAAACTATTTTGTGTCTTATCAAACCTTACAAAATGTTTTTTTCCTGTAGAACTCACAAAGATACATTTCTCCAGGCATTATTAGCCATTTTGCATGTGTGGTTTGTTAAGTTAACATAACCGTCATATTGAGGGTGGCAGTTATACTGTCATTATGTGTAAAACCTAATTTTTGTATTTATAAACCTTACCAAAATTCCTGATTCTGGTAAAACTCACATAGATACAATATTACAGGCATTTTTAGACATAATGCATGTTTGGTTTTGGAGTTATGTTTATATACATTTTTCCAGGCATTATTAGCTATTTATCATGTTTGGTTTAGGAGTTATGTTTAAATAACTGTCATAACAAATAATGCAGTTATACTGTCATTATGAGTAAAACCCAAGTTTTGTATTTGTAAACCTTACCAAAATACCTGATTCTGGTAAAACTCATATAGATTCAATATTCGATATATATATATATATATATATATATATTTGATATATATATATATATATATATATATTCAATAATATCCGTTTAAGACGGATTGCAAGTTTCGTTTAAGAGTTTGGTTTTGGAATGATGTTTATATTACTTTTATATTTAGTTTGACAGTTATACCATCATATTGAGTAAAAAAACAAAAAACTTCTGTCTTTACAAACCTTACAAAATATTCTTTTCTAGTAAAACTCACAAAGATACATTTCTTGTTAGCTATTTAACATGTTTGGTTTAGGAGTTATGTTTAAATAACTGTTATTTTGAATATGGCAGTTATACTGTCATTATGAGTAAAACCCAATTTTTGTATTTGTAAACCTTACCAAAATACCTGATTCTGGTAAAACTCACATAGATTCAATATTACAGGCATTTTCAGACGGATTGCATGTTTGGTATTGGAGTTATGTTTCTATAACTTTTACATTTATTATGACAGTTATACAAACATATTGAATAAAAAAACCTATTTTGTGTCTTATCAAACCTTACAAAATATTTGTTTTCCTGTAAAACTCACACAGATACATTTCTCCAGGCATTATTAGCCATTTTGCATGTGTGGTTTAGGAGTTATGTTAACATAACCGTCATATTGAGGGTGGCAGTTATGCTGTCATTGTGAGTAAAACCTAATTTTTGTATTTATAAACCTTACCAAAATTCTTTATTCTGGTAAAACTCACATAGATACAATATTGCAGGCATTTTTAGACATAATGCATGTTTGGTTTTGGAGTTATGTTTATATACATTTTTCCAGGCATTATTAGCTATTTATCATGTTTGGTTTAGGAGTTATGTTTAAATAACTGTCATATCAAATAATGCAGTTATACTGTCATTATGAGTAAAACCCAAGTTTTGTATTTGTAAACCTTACCAAAATACCTGATTCTGGTAAAACCCATATAGATTCAACATTACAGGCAGTTTAAGACGGATTGCAAATTTGGTTTAAGAGTTTGGTTTTGGAATGATGTTTATATTACTTTTATATTTAGTTTGAAAGTTATACCATCATATTGAGTAAAAAAAAAAAAACTTTTGTCTTTACAAACCTTACAAAATATTTTTTTCTAGTAAAACTCACAAAGATACATTTCTCCAGGCATTATTAGCTATTTAGCATGTTTGGTTTAGGAGTTATGTTTAAATAACTGTTATTTTGAATATGGCAGTTATGTCATTATGAGTAAAACCCAATTTTTGTATTTGTAAACCTTACCAAAATACCTGATTCTGGTAAAACTCACATAGACTCAATATTACAGGCATTTTTAGATGTATTGCAAGTTTGGTTTTGGAGTTATGTTTATTTAACTTTCATATTTAGTATGACAGTTCTAATGTCATATTAAGTACAAAAACTAACTTGTGTCTTTACAAACCTTATAATTTTTTATTTATTTTTTTCCCAGGAAAACTCTTAAAGATACATTTCTCCAGGCATTATTAGCCATTTTGTATTTGTGGTTTAGGAGTTACAATATGTTTAAATAACTGTCAGATTGAATGTGACAGTATACCGTCATAGTGAGTAAAACCTAATGTTTGTATTTGTAAACCTTACCAAAAATACCTGATTCTGGTAAAAATCACATAGATACAATATTGCAGGCAGTTTTAGACATAATGCATGTTTGGTTTTGGAGTTATGTTTATACAACTTTTATATTTAGTATTACAGTTATACCATCATATTGAGTAAAAAAAAACAACTTGGGTCTTTATAAACCTTACAAAAAAAATGTTTTCCAGTAAAACTCACAAAGATACATTTCTCTAGGCATAATTAGCCATTTATCATGTTTGGTTTAGGAGTTATGTTTAAACAACTGTCATATTGAGTGTGGCAGTTATACTGTCATTATGAGTAAAACCTATTTTTTGTTTTCGTAAAACTTACCAATATACCTGATTCTGGTTAAACCCACATCGATGCAATATTACAGGATTTTTTAGACATAAAGCATGTTTGGTTTTAGAGTTATGTTTATATAACTTTCATATTTAGTATGAAAGTTATACCATCATATTGAGTAAAAAACAACAAATATTGTGTATCTTTACAAACCTTACAAAATATTGTTTTCCAGTAAAATTCACAAATATACATTTCTCTAGGCATTATTAGTCATTTTGCATTTGTGTTTTAGGAGTTATTAGGAGTAATTAACTGTCATATTGAGTGTGGCAGTTATACTGTCACTATGAGTAAAACCTAATTTTTGTTTTTGTAAACCTTACCAAAATACCTGATTCTGGTAAAACTCATATAGATTCAATATTACAGGCAGTTTAAGACAGATTGCAAGTTTGGTTTAGGAGTTTGTTTTTGGAATTATGTTTATATTAATTTTATATTTAGTTTGACAGTTATACCATCATATTCAGTAAAAAAAAAAAAAAACTTTTTTCTTTACAAACCTTACAAAATAGATTTTTCTAGTAAAATTCACAAAGATACAATTATCCAGGCATTATTAGCCATTTAGCATGTTTGGTTTAGGAGTTGTGTTTAAATAACTGTTATTTTGAATATGGCAGTTATACTGTCATTATGAGTAAAACCCAATTTTTGTATTTGTAAACCTTACCTAAATACCTGATTCTGGTAAAACTCACATAGATTCAATATTACAGGCATTTTTAGACGTATTGCAAGTTTGGTTTTGGAGTTATGTTTATTTAACTTTCATATTTAGTCTGACAGTTATACTGTCATATTAAGTAAAAAAACTAACTTGTGTCTTTACAAACCTTAAAAATATTTTTTTTTCCAGGAAAACTCACAAAAATACATTTCTCCAGGCATTTTTAGCCATTTAGTATTTGTGGTTTAGGAGTTATGTTTAAATAACTGTCAGATTGAATGTGACAGTATACTGTCATTATTAGTAAAACCTAATTTTTGTATTTGTAAACCTTACCAAAAATACCTGATTCTGGTAAAAATCGCATAGATACAATATTGCAGGCATTTTTGGACATACACATTTTTCCCCCCCCTAAACTCACAAAGATACATTTCTCCAGGCATAATTAGCCATTTATCATGTTTGGTTTAGGAGTTATGTTTAAATAACTGTCATATTGAGTGTGGCAGATATTGTATTGTGTGTCATTATAAATAAAAACCTATTTTTTGTATTTGTAAACCTTACCAAAATACCTGATTCTGGTAAAACCCACACCGATACAATATTACAGGAATTTTTAGACATAAAGCATGTTTGGTTTTGGAGTTATGTTTATGTAACTTTCATATATAGTATGACAATTATACCATCATATTGAGTAAAAAAAAAACTAATTTGTATTTTTACAAATCTTACAAAATATTGTTTTCCAGTAAAATTCACAAATATACATTTCTCCAGGCATTATTAGTCATTTTGCATTTGTGTTTTAGGAGTTATGTTTAATTAACTGTCATATTGAGTGTGGCAGTTATATTGTCACTATGAGTAAAACCTAATTTTTGTATTCGTAAACCTTACCAAAATACCTGAATCTGATAGAACTCACATATATTCAATATTACAGGCATTTTTAGACGGATTGCATATTTGGTTTTGGAATTATGTATATTATATATATATATATATATATATATATATATATATATATATAATTATATAACTTTCATATATAGTATGACAGCTAAACTGTTAAATTGTGTAAAAAAAACAAACTTGTGTCTTTACAAACCTTTAAAAATATTTTTTCCAGTAAAACTCACAAAGATACATTCCTCAAGGCATTATTAGCCATTTTGTCAGTATACGGTCATTATGAGTAAAACCTTATTTTTGTATTTGTAAACCTTACCAAAATACCTGATTGTAGTAAAACTCACATAGATACAATATTACAGGCATTTTTAGACATAATGCATGTTTGGTTTTGGAGTTATGTTTATATGACTTTCATATTTAGTATGACAGTTATACTGTCATATTAAGTAAAAAAAACTAACTTGTGTCTTTACAAACCTTACAAATTATAATATTTTTTTTTCAGTAAAACTCACAAAGATACATTTCTCCAGGCATTATTAGTCATTTTGTATGTGTGGTTTAGGAGTTATGTTTAAATAACTGTCAGACTGAATGTGACAGCATACTGTCATAGTGAGTAAAACCAATATTTTGTATTTGCAAACCTTAAAAAAACAACTGATTCTAGTAAAACTCACATGGATACAATATTACAGGCATTTTTTAGACATAAAGCATGTTTGGTTTTGGAGTTTTGTTTATATACATTTTACATTTAGTATGACAGTTATACTGTCATATGGAGTAAAAAACAACTAACTTGTGTCTTTACAAACCTTACAAAAATGTTGTTTTTTTCAGTAAAACTCACAAAGATGCATTTCTCCAGTCATTATTAGCCATTTAGCATGTTTGGTTTAGGAGTTATGTTTAAATAACTGTCATTTTGAACGTTGCAGTTATACTGTCATTATGAGTAAAACCTAATTTTTGTATTTGTAAACCTTACCAAAATACCTCTTTCTGGTAAAACTCACATAGATTCAATATTACAGGCATTTTTAGATGAATTGCATGTTTGGTTTTGAAGTTAGTTTACATAACTTTCAAATTTAGTAAGACAGTTATACCATCATATTGATAAAAAAAACTAACTTGTGTCCAAACAAACCTTACAAAATATTTTTTTTCCTGTAAAACCCACAAAAATACATTTCTCCAGGCATTATTAGCCATTTTGCATCTGTGGTTTAGAATTTATGTTTAAATAACAGTCAGATTGAATGTGACAGTATACTGTCATAGTCAGTAAAACCAAAATGTTGTATTTGCAAACCTTACAAAAACAAATGATTCTACTAAAACTCACTTGGATACAATATTATAGGCAATTTAAGACATAATGCATGTTTGGTTTAGGAATTATTTTGAAAAAGTATTTTATTGCTTTTTTTGCATTTTATCAGGATTTTAAAAACATCACCGTCATATTGAGCAAAAAAACTACTTTTTGTAATTGCAAGCCTTAAAAAAGCATATGTTCGAGTAAAACTGACAAGGATGCATTGTTTTAGGCATTGTTAGCATTTTTGCATGTGCGGTTTAGGAGTTATGTTTAAATAACTGTCATTTTGCGTGTGGCAGTTATACTGTCATTATGAGTACAACTTATTTTTTGTATTTGTGAACCTTACCAAAATACCTGATTGTAGTAAAACTCACATAGATACAATATTACAGGCATTTTAAGACATAATGCATGTTTGGTTTCGGAATTATGTTTATATAACTTTCATATTTAGTATGACAGTTATACAGTCATATTGAGTAAAAAAAAACTAACTTGTGTCTTTACAAACCTTACAAAATTTATTTCCCAGTAAAACTCACAAAGATACATTTCTCCAGGCATTATTAGTCATTTTGTATGTGTGGTTTAGGAGTTATGTTTAAATAACTGTCAGATTGAATGTGACAGTATACTGTCATAGCGAGTAAAACCAATATTTTGTATTTGCAAACCTTACAAAAACAACTTATTCTAGTAAAACTCACATGGATACAATATTACAGGCATTTTTTAGACATAAAGCATGTTTGGTTTTGGAGTTATGTTTATATAAATTTTACATTTAGTATGAGAGTTATACTGTCATATGGAGTAAAAAACAACTAACTTGTGTCTTTACAAACCTTACAAAAAAATGTTTTTTCCAGTAAAACTCACAAAAATGCATTTTGCCAGTCATAATTAGCCATTTAGCATGTTTGGTTTAGGAGTTATGTTTAAATAACTGTCATTTTGAACGTGGCAGTTATACTGTCATTATGAGTAAAACCTAATTTTTGTATTTGTAAACCTTACCAAAATACCTGATTCAGGTAAAACTCACAGAGATTTAATATTACAGGCATTTTTAGACGGATTGCAAGTTTGATTTTGGAGTTATGTTTATATAACTTTCATATTTAATATGACAGTTATACTGTCATATTGAGTAAAAAAAACTAACTTGTGTTTTTACAAACCTTACAAAATATTTTTTTTCCTGTAAAATTCACTAAAATACATTTTTCCAGGCATTATGTCATTTTGCATGTGTGGTTTAGGAGTTATGTTTAAATAACTGTCAGATTGAATGTAACAGTATACTGTCATATTGAGTAAAACCAATATTTTGTATTTGAAAACCTTACAAAAACAACTGATTCTACTAAAACTCACATGGATACAATATTACAGGCATTTTTAGACAAAATGCATGTTTGGTTTTGGAGTTATGTTTATCTAACTTTTCCATTTAGTATGACAGTTATACTGTCTTTTTGAGTTAAAAAAAACTAACTTGTGTCTTTACAAACCTTACAATTTATTTTTTTCCAGTAAAACTCACAAAGATACATTTCTCCAGGCATTATTAGCCATTTTGCATCTGTGGTTTAGAATTTATGTTTAAATAACAGGCAGATTGAATGTGACAGTATACTGTCATAGTGAGTAAAACCTAATTTTTGTATTTGCAAAACTTACAAAAACAACTGATTCTAGTAAAACTCACATGGATACAATATTACAGACATTTTTAGACATAATGCATGTTTGGTTTTGGAGTTATGTTTATACTACTTTTACATTTAGTATGACAGTTATACTGTCCATCCATCCATCCATTTTCTACCGCTTATTCCCTTCGGGGGGTGCTGGAACCTATCTCAGCTATAATCAGGCGGAAGGCGGGGTACACCCTGGAAAAGTCGCTAGCTCATCATATTAAGTAAAAAAACAACTAAATTGTTTCTTTACAAACCTTACAAAATATTTTTTTCCAGTAATTTCACAAAGATACATTTCTCCAGGCATTATAGCCATTTTGCATGTTTGGTTTGGTAGTTATGATTAAATAACTGTCAAATTGAATGTGACAGTATACTATCATGGTGAGTAAAACCAATATTTTGTATTTGCAAACCTTACAAAAACAACTTATTCTCGTAAAACTCAACAATTGATTTTAGTAAAACTCGCATGGATACAAAATTACAGGCATTTTTAAACATAATGCATGTTTGGTTTTGGAGTTATGTTTATATATTTTTTACATTTAGTATTACAGTTATACTGTCATATTGAGTAAAAAATACTAACTTGTGTCTTTATAAACCTTAAAAAAAATGTTTTCCAGTAAAACTCACAAAGATACATTTCTCCAGGCATTATTAGCCATTAACCATGTTTGGTTTAGAGTTATGTTTAAATAACTGTCATATTGAGTGTGGCAGATATACTGTCATTATGAGTAAAACCTATTTTTTGTATTTGTAAAATTACCAAAATAACTGATTCTGATAAAACTCACATGGATAAAATATTACAGGATTTTTTAGACATAAAGCATGTTCCCATCATATTGAGTAAAAAAAACTAACTTGTGTGTATACAAACCTTACAAAATATTTTTTTTCCAGTAAAACTCACAAAAATACATTTCTCCAGTTATTATTAGCCATTTTGCATCTGTGGTTTAGAATTTGTGTTTAAATAACAGTCAGAGTGAATGTGACAGTATACTGTCATAGTGAGTAAAACCTAGATTTTTTATTTGTAAACCTTAACAAAATACCTGATTCTAGTAAAACTCACATAGATTCAATATTACAGGCATTTTTAGACGGATTGCATGTTTGGTATTGGAGTTATGTTTATATAACTTTTACATTTATTATGACAGTTATACAAACATATTGAATAAAAAAAAACTATTTTGTGTCTTATCAAACCTTACAAAATGTTTTTTTTCCTGTAAAACTCACAAAGATACATTTCTCCAGGCATTATTAGCCATTTTGCATGTGTGGTTTGTTATGTTAACATAACCGTCATATTGAGGGTGGCAGTTATACTGTCATTATGTGTAAAACCTAATTTTTGTATTTATAAACCTTACCAAAATTCCTGATTCTGGTAAAACTCACATAGATACAATATTACAGGCATTTTTAGACATAATGCATGTTTGGTTTTGGAGTTATGTTTATATACATTTTTCCAGGCATTATTAGCTATTTATCATGTTTGGTTTAGGAGTTATGTTTAAATAACTGTCATAACAAATAATGCAGTTATACTGTCATTATGAGTAAAACCCAAGTTTTGTATTTGTAAACCTTACCAAAATACCTGATTCTGGTAAAACTCATATAGATTCAACATTCGATATATATATATATATATATATATATATATATATATATATATATATATATATATATATTCGATATATATATATATATATTCAATAATATCCGTTTAAGACGGATTGCAAGTTTCGTTTAAGAGTTTGGTTTTGGAATGATGTTTATATTACTTTTATATTTAGTTTGACAGTTATACCATCATATTGAGTAAAAAAACAAAAAACTTCTGTCTTTACAAACCTTACAAAATATTCTTTTCTAGTAAAACTCACAAAGATACATTTCTTGTTAGCTATTTAACATGTTTGGTTTAGGAGTTATGTTTAAATAACTGTTATTTTGAATATGGCAGTTATACTGTCATTATGAGTAAAACCCAATTTTTGTATTTGTAAACCTTACCAAAATACCTGATTCTGGTAAAACTCACATAGATTCAATATTACAGGCATTTTTAGACGGATTGCATGTTTGGTATTGGAGTTATGTTTCTATAACTTTTACATTTATTATGACAGTTATACAAACATATTGAATAAAAAAACCTATTTTGTGTCTTATCAAACCTTACAAAATATTTGTTTTCCTGTAAAACTCACACAGATACATTTCTCCAGGCATTATTAGCCATTTTGCATGTGTGGTTTAGGAGTTATGTTAACATAACCGTCATATTGAGGGTGGCAGTTATGCTGTCATTGTGAGTAAAACCTAATTTTTGTATTTATAAACCTTACCAAAATTCTTTATTCTGGTAAAACTCACATAGATACAATATTGCAGGCATTTTTAGACATAATGCATGTTTGGTTTTGGAGTTATGTTTATATACATTTTTCCAGGCATTATTAGCTATTTATCATGTTTGGTTTAGGAGTTATGTTTAAATAACTGTCATATCAAATAATGCAGTTATACTGTCATTATGAGTAAAACCCAAGTTTTGTATTTGTAAACCTTACCAAAATACCTGATTCTGGTAAAACCCATATAGATTCAACATTACAGGCAGTTTAAGACGAATTGCAAGTTTGGTTTAGGAGTTTGGTTTTGGAATGATGTTTATATTACTTTTATATTTAGTTTGAAAGTTATACCATCATATTGAGTAAAAAAAAAAAAAACTTTTGTCTTTACAAACCTTGCAAAATATTTTTTTCTAGTAAAACTCACAAAGATACATTTCTCCAGGCATTATTAGCTATTTAGCATGTTTGGTTTAGGAGTTATGTTTAAATAACTGTTATTTTGAATATGGCAGTTATGTCATTATGAGTAAAACCCAATTTTTGTATTTGTAAACCTTACCAAAATACCTGATTCTGGTAAAACTCACATAGATTCAATATTACAGGCATTTTTAGATGTATTGCAAGTTTGGTTTTGGAGTTATGTTTATTTAACTTTCATATTTAGTATGACAGTTCTAATGTCATATTAAGTACAAAAACTAACTTGTGTCTTTACAAACCTTATAATTTTGTATTTATTTTTTTCCCAGGAAAACTCTTAAAGATACATTTCTCCAGGCATTATTAGCCATTTTGTATTCGTGGTTTAGGAGTTACAATATGTTTAAATAACTGTCAGATTGAATGTGACAGTATACTGTCATAATGAGTAAAACCTAATGTTTGTATTTGTAAACCTTACCAAAAATACCTGATTCTGGTAAAAATCACATAGATACAATATTGCAGGCAGTTTTAGACATAATGCATGTTTGGTTTTGGAGTTATGTTTATACAACTTTTATATTTAGTATTACAGTTATACCATCATATTGAGTAAAAAAAAACAACTTGTGTCTTTATAAACCTTACAAAAAAATGTGTTTCCAGTAAAACTCACAAAGATACATTTCTCTAGGCATAATTAGCCATTTATCATGTTTGGTTTAGGAGTTATGTTTAAACAACTGTCATATTGAGTGTGGCAGTTATACTGTCATTATGAGTAAAACCTATTTTTTGTTTTCGTAAAACTTACCAATATACCTGATTCTGGTTAAACCCACATCGATGCGATACTACAGGATTTTTTAGACATAAAGCATGTTTGGTTTTAGAGTTATGTTTATATAACTTTCATATTTAGTATGAAAGTTATACCATCATATTGAGTAAAAAACAACAAATATTGTGTATCTTTACAAACCTTACAAAATATTGTTTTCCAGTAAAATTCACAAATATACCTTTCTCTAGGCATTATTAGTCATTTTGCATTTGTGTTTTAGGAGTTATTAGGAGTAATTAACTGTCATATTGAGTGTGGCAGTTATACTGTCACTATGAGTAAAACCTAATTTTTGTTTTTGTAAACCTTACCAAAATACCTGATTCTGGTAAAACTCATATAGATTCATTATTACAGGCAGTTTAAGACGGATTGCAAGTTTGGTTTAGGAGTTTGTTTTTGGAATTATGTTTATATTAATTTTATATTTAGTTTGACAGTTATACCATCATATTCAGTAAAAAAAAAAAAAACTTTTTTCTTTACAAACCTTACAAAATAGATTTTTCTAGTAAAATTCACAAAGATACAATTCTCCAGGCATTATTAGCCATTTAGCATGTTTGGTTTAGGAGTTGTGTTTAAATAACTGTTATTTTTAATATGGCAGTTATACTGTCATTATGAGTAAAACCCAATTTTTGTATTTGTAAACCTTACCTAAATACCTGATTCTGGTAAAACTCACATAGATTCAATATTACAGGCATTTTTAGACGTATTGCAAGTTTGGTTTTGGAGTTATGTTTATTTAACTTTCATATTTAGTCTGACAGTTATACTGTCATATTAAGTAAAAAAACTAACTTGTGTCTTTACAAACCTTAAAAAATATTTTTTTTTTTCCAGGAAAACTCACAAAAATACATTTCTCCAGGCATTTTTAGCCTTTTAGTATTTGTGGTTTAGGAGTTATGTTTAAATAACTGTCAGATTGAATGTGACAGTATACTGTCATTATTAGTAAAACCTAATTTTTGTATTTGTAAACCTTACCAAAAATACCTGATTCTGGTAAAAATCGCATAGATACAATATTGCAGGCATTTTTGGACATACCATTTTTTTCCCCCCCTAAACTCACAAAGATACATTTCTCCAGGCATAATTAGCCATTTATCATGTTTGGTTTAGGAGTTATGTTTAAATAACTGTCATATTGAGTGTGGCAGATATTGTATTGTGTGTCATTATAAATAAAAACCTATTTTTTGTATTTGTAAACCTTACCAAAATACCTGATTCTGGTAAAACCCACACCGATACAATATTACAGGAATTTTTAGACATAAAGCATGTTTGGTTTTGGAGTTATGTTTATGTAACTTTCATATATAGTATGACAATTATACCATCATATTGAGTAAAAAAAAAACTAATTTGTATTTTTACAAATCTTACAAAATATTGTTTTCCAGTAAAATTCACAAATATACATTTCTCTAGGCATTATTAGTCATTTTGCATTTGTGTTTTAGGAGTTATGTTTAATTAACTGTCATATTGAGTGTGACAGTTATATTGTCACTATGAGTAAAACCTAATTTTTGTATTCGTAAACCTTACCAAAATTCCTGAATCTGATAAAACTCACATATATTCAATATTACAGGCATTTTTAGACGGATTGCATATTTGGTTTTGGAATTATGTATATTATATATATATATATATATATATATATATATATATATATATATATATATATATATATATATATATATATATATTTATAATTATATAACTTTCATATATAGTATGACAGCTAAACTGTTAAATTGTGTAAAAAAAAAAAACTTGTGTCTTTACAAACCTTTAAAAATATTTTTTCCAGTAAAACTCACAAAGATACATTCCTCAAGGCATTATTAGCCATTTTGTCAGTATACGGTCATTATGAGTAAAACCAAATTTGTGTATATGTAAACCTTACCAAAATACCTGATTCTGGTAAAACTCACATAGATACAATATTACAGGCATTTTTAGACGTATTGCAAGTTTGGTTTTGGAGTTATGTTTTATATTTAGTATGCCAGTTATACTGTCATATTAAGTAAAAAACTAACTTGTGTCTTTACAAACCTTACAATTTTATTTATTTTTTTCCAGGAAAACTCACAAAGATACATTGCTCCAGGCATTATTAGCCATTTTGCATTTGTGGTTTAGGAATTATGTTTAAATACCTGTCATGTTAAATGTGGCAGTTATATTGTCATTATGAGTAAAACCTAGATATTGTAATTGTAAACCTTACCAAAATACCTGATTCTGGTAAAAATCACATAGATTCAAAAGTACAGGCATTTTTAGACATAATGCATGTTTGGTTTTTGAGTTATGTTTATACAACTTTCATATTTAGTATGACAGTTATATCATTACATTGAGTAAAAAAAATAACTTGTGTCTTTATAAACCTTACATTTTTTTTTCCAGTAAAACTCACAAAGATACAATTCTCCAGGTATAATTAGCCATTTAGCATGTTTGGTTCAGGGGTTATGTTTAAATAACTGTCAGATTGAGTGTGGTAGTATAACTGCCACACATATTGAGTTATAAAGTTAAGTGTAAAACCTAATTTTTGTATTTGCAAACCTTACAAAAACAAATGATTCTTGTAAAACTCACATAGATTCAATATTAAAGGCATTTTAGACATTTTACATGTTTTGTTTAGGAGTTGTGTTTGAATACGTTAGTACTGCTTTTTTCGTTAAGGCAAGTCCAAACGGCAGGAGGCCACAGGGAAGACACAGGACACATTGGGAAGATTATATCAGCTGGCTGGCCTGGGAACGCCTCGGGATCCCCCGAGAAGAGCTGGACGAAGTAGCTGGGGATAGGGAAGTCTGGGCTTCTCTGCTTAGGCTGCAGCCCCCGCAACACGACCTCGGATAAGCGGAAGAAAATAGATGGATTTAGTATGACAGTTATACTATCATATTGAGTAAAAAAAAAACAACTTTTGTTTTTGTAAACATTAAAAATATATTTTTTCTAGTAAAACTCACAAAGATACATGTAGTTTAAATAACTGTCATAGTAAGTAAAACCTATTTTTTGCATTTGAAAACCTTACAAAAATAACTGATTCTAGTAAAACTCACATGGATTCAATATTACAGGCATTTTTTCCCATTTTGCATGTTTGGTTTAGAAATTATGATGGAACACATTTTTATTGCTTTTTTCGCATTATCTCAGGATTTTAAGAATATTACTGTCACATTGAGTAAAAACTACTTTTTGTGTTTGCAAGGATTAAAAAAAGCATATTTTTCGAGTAAAACTCCTAAGGATGCATTATTTCAGGCATCATTAGCCATTTAGCATTTGTAGTTTAGGAGTTATGTTTAAATAACTGTCATATTAAATGTAACAGTATACTCTCATATAGAGTAAAACCTAATTTTTGTATTTGCAAACCTTACAAAAACAACTGATTCTAGTAAAACTCACATGCATTCAATATTACAGTTATTTTTAGACATTTTGCCTGTTTCGTTTAGAAATTATGATGGAATACATTTGTATTGCTTTTTTCGCATTATCTCAGGATTTTAGGAATATTACTGTCATATTGAGTAAAAAACTACTTTTTGTGTTTGCAAGCCTTAAAAAAGCATATGTTTCGAGTAAAACTCACAAGAATGCATTATTTCAGGCAATATTAGCTCATTTTTATGTGTAATTTAGGAGTTATGTTTAATTTACGGTCATATTGAGTGTACATTGTCATGGTGTAAAAAAACACATTTTTTTATTTGCAAACATTTCAAACACAGCTGACTCTTGTAAAATTCACATGGATTCAATATTACAGGCATTTTTACACATATTGCATGTTTGACTTAGGAAATATGATTGAATACATTTTTATTGCTTTTTTCGCATTATCTCAGGATTTTAGGGATATAACTGTCATAATGAGTAAAAAACTACTTTTTGTGTTTGCAAGATTTAAAAAAGCATATGTTTAGAGTAAAACTCCTTAGAATGCATTATTTGAGGCAACATTAGCCATTTTGCATGTGTAGTTAGGAGTTATTTTTAAATAACTGTCTATTGAGTGTGACAGTATACTGTCATAGTGAGTAAAACTTAATTTTTGTATTTGCAAACCTTATAAAAACAACTGATTCTAGTAAAACTCCCACGAATTTAATATTACAGGCATTTTTAGACATTTTGCATTGTTGGTTTAGGAAATATGTTGGAATACATTTTTATTGCTTTTTTCGCATTATCTCAGGATTTTTAAGAACATTACTGTCATATTGAGTAAAAAACTACTTTTTGTGTTTGCAAGCCTTAAAAAAGCATATGTTTCGAGTAAAACTCACAATAATGCATTATTTCAGGCAATATTAGCTCATTTTTATGTGTAGTTTAGGAGTTATGTTTATTTACTGTTATATTGTCATGGTAAAAAAAAAACTAATTTTTTTATTTGCAAAAATTTCAAACACAATCGATTCTAGTAAAACTCACATGGATTCAATATTACAGGCATTTTTACAAATTTTGCATGTTTAGTTTAGAAGTTAAGATTGAATATATTTTTATTGCTTTTTTCGCATTATCTCAGGATTTAAAAAACATTACTGTCATATTGAGTAAAAAAAAATTTTTTTTGTGTTTGCAAGCCTTAAGAAAGCATATGTTTCGAGGAAAACTCCCAAGGATCCAATATTTCAAACATTATTAGCCATTTTGCATGAGTAGTTTAGGAGTTATGATTAAAATATTGTCATATTGAGTGTGACAGTTTACTTTCATAAAGAGTAAAACCTAATTTTTGTTTTTGCAAACCTTATCAAAACAACTGATTCTTGTAAAACTCACATGGATTTAATATTACAGGCATTTTTAGACATTTTGCATTGTTGGTTTAGGAATTATGTTGGAATACATTTTTATTGCTTTTTTCGCATTATCTCAGAATTTTAAGAACATTACCGTCATATTGAATAAAAACTACTTTTTGTGTTGGCAAGCCTTAAAAAAGCATATGTTTCGAGTAAAACTCACAAGAATGCATTATTTAAGGCAACATTAGCTCATTTTTAAGTGTAGTTTAGGAGTTATGTTTAATTTACTGTCATATTGAGTGTAAATTTATGGTGAAAAAAAAACTAATTTTTGTATTTGCAAAAATTTCAAACACAACCTAATCTTGTAAAACTCACATGGATTCAATATTACAGGCATTTTTACACATTTTGCATGTTTGATTTAGGAAATATGATTGAATATATTTTCATTGCTTTTTTCGCATTATCTCAGTATTTTAGGAATATTACTGTCATATTGAGTAAAAAGCTACTTTTTGTTTGCAAGATTTGAAAAAGCATATGTTTCGAGTAAAACTCCGTAGAATGCATTATTTTTGGCATAATTAGACATTTTGCATGTGTAGTTTAAGAGTTGTGATTAAATAAATGTCATATTGAGTGTGACAGTTTACTTTCATAAAGAGTAAAACCTAATTTTTGTTTTTGCAAACCTTACTAAAACAACTGATTCTAGTTAAACTCACATGGATTCAATAATACAGGCATTTTTACACAATTTGCATCTTTAGTTTAGAAATTATGATTGAATACATTTTTATTGCTTTTTTCGCATTATCTCAGGATTTTAAGAACATTACTGTCATATTGAGTAAAAAACTACTTTTTGTGTTTGTAAGCCTTAAAAAAGCATATGTTTCGAGTAAAACTCACAAGGATGCATTATTTCAGGCAATATTAGCTCATTTTTAAGTGTAGTTTAGGAGTTATGTTTATTTACTGTCATATTTAGTGTACATTGTCATGGTGAAAAAAACCTAATATTTGTATTTTCCAAAATTTCAAACACAACCTAATCTAGTAAAACACACACGGATTCCATATTACAGGCATTTTTACACATTTTGCATGTTTGATTTAGGAAATATGATTGAATATATTTTCATTGTTTTTTTTTGCATTATCTCAGTATTTTAGGAATATTACTGTCATAAAGAGTAAAAAAAATACTTTTTGTGTTTGTTAGCTTTAAGAAAACATATGTTTCGAGGAAAACTCCCAAGAATCCATTATTTCAAACATTATTAGCCATTTTGCATCAGTAGTTTAGGAGTTATGATTAAAAAACTGTCATATTGAGTGTGACAGTTTACTTTCACAAAGAGTAAAACCTAATTTTTGTTTTTGCAAACTTCACAAAAACAACTCATTCTAGTAAAACTCACATGGATTCAATAATACTGCATTTTTACACATTTTGCACGTTTAGTTTAGAAATTATGTTGGAATACATTTTGATTGCTTTTTTCGCATTATCTCAGGATTTTAAGAACATTACTGTCATATTGAGTAAAAAACTACTTTTTGTGTTTGCAAGCCTTAAAAAAGCATATGTTTCGAGTAAAACTCACAAGGATGCATTATTTCAGGCAATATTAGCTCATTTTTAAGTGTAGTTTAGGAGTTATGTTTAATTTACTGTCATATTGAGTGTACATTGTCATGGTGAAAAAAACCTAATATTTGTATTTGCAAAAATTTCAAACACTACCTAATCTAATAAAACTCACATGGATTCAATATTACAGGCATTTTTACACATTTTCTATGTTTAGTTTAGAAATTATGATTGATTACATTTGTATTGCTTTTTTTGCATTATCTCAGGATTTTAAGAACATTACTGTCATATAGAGTAAAAAAATACTTTTTGTATTTGCAAGCCTTAAGAAAGCATATGTTTCGAGGAAAACTCCCAAGGATCCATTATTTCAAACATTATTAGCCATTTTGCATGAGTGGTTTAGGAGTTATGATTAAAAAATTGTCATATTGAGTGTGACAGTTTACTTTCATAAAGAGTAAAACCAAATTTTTGCTTTTGCAAACCTTACTAAAACAACTGATTCTAGTGAAACTCACAAGGATATAATATTACTGGCATTTTTAGACATTTTGCATTGTTGGTTTAGGAATTATGTTGGAATACATTTTTATTGCTTTTTTCGCATTATCTCAGAATTTTAAGAACATTACGGTCATATTGAGTAAAAAAATACTTTTTGTGTTTGCAAGCCTTAAGAAAGCATATGTTTCGAGGAAAACTCCCAAGGATCCATTATTTCAAAAATTATTAGCCATTTTGCATGAGTAGTTTAGGAGTTATGATTAAAAAATTGTGTATTGAGTGTGACTTTTACTTTCATAAAGAGTAAAACCAAATTTTTGTTTTTGAAAACCTTACTAAAACAACTGATTCTAGTAAAACTCAAATTTAACTCACATATAATATTACAGAAATTTTTAGACATTTCGCATTGTTGGTTTAGGAATTATGTTGGAATACATTTATATTGCTTTTGTCGCATTATCTCAGAATTTTAAGAACATTACTGTCATATTGAGTAAAAACTACTTTTTGTGTTTGCAAGCCTTAAAAAAAGCATATGTTTCGAGTAAAACTCACAAGAATGCATTTTTTCAGGCAATATTAGCTCATTTTTAAGTGTAGTTTAGGAGTTATGTTTAATTTACTGTCATATTGAGTGTACATTGTCATGGTGAAAAAAACCAATTTTTTGTAATTGCAAACCTTTCAAACACAACTGATTCTAGTAAAACATACATTGATTCAATATTACAGGCATTGTTACACATTTTGCATGTTTGGTTTAGGAATTACAATGGAATACATTTTTTTTTTGCTTTTTTCATATTATCTCAGGATTTTAAGAACATTACTGTCATATTGAGTAAAAAAACTACTTTTTGTGTTTGCAAGATTTACAAAAGCATATGTTTCGAGGAAAACTTCTAAGGATGCATTATTTCAGGCATCAATAGCCATTTTGCTTGTGTGGAACAGGAGTTTTTAAATAACTGTCATATTGCGTGTGGCAGTTATACTGTCATTATGAGTAAAACCTAATTTTTGTATTTTTAAACCTTATAAACCTCCTGATTCTAGTAAAATTCACAAAGATACAACAAGATATTACAGGCATTTTTAGACATAATGCAGGTTTGGTTTTGGAGTTAGGTTTATAACTTTTCATATTTAGTATGACAGTTATACTGTCATATTAAGTAAAAAAAAAAAAAAAAAAAGACGTGTCTGCAAACCTTACAAAATATTTTTTTCCAGTAAAACTCACAAAGATGTGGTTAGGGCCTTGCATGCCAGCTCCCGCCATCAGTGTTTGAATGTGTGTGTGAATGGATGAATGGAAAAATAGTGTCAAAGCGCTTTGTGTACCTTGAAGGTAGAAAAGCGCTATACAAGTATAACCCATTTACCATAGTGAGTAAAACCAAATGTTTGTATTTACAAACCTTACAAAAACAACCCATTCTAGTAAAAGTCACACAGATACAATATTTTAGGCATTTTTAGACATAATGCATGTTTGGTTTTGGAGTTATGTTTATATAACCTACTTTCTGAGCCGCCACCTTATCGTGGTAGAGGAGTTTGCGTGTCCCACTGATCCTAGGAGCTATGCTGTCTTTGGGCTTCTATGCCCCCTCGTAGGCTCTCCCAAGACAAATAGGTCCTAGGTGAGGGATCAGACAAAGAGCAGCTCAAAGACCTTTATGAAAAGTACAAATCGAGGTCTTAGATTTTTCCTCGCCCGGACGCGGGTCACCGTGGCTCCCCTGTGGAGCCAGGCCCAGAGGTGGGGCACGATGGCGAGCGCCTGTTGGCTGGCTCAGCTCAATGAAGCAACGTGGTTCCCTCCTCCAATGGGCTCACCACTCATGGGCTGGGTTATAGAGGTCGGGTGCAGTGTGAGCTGAGCGGCAGCCGAAGGCAGGGCACTTGGCGGTCCGATCATCGGCTACATAAGCTAGCTCTTCTGACGTGAAATGTCACCTCGCTGGGAGGGAAGGAGCCTGAGCTGGTGTGCGAGGTGGAGAAGTTCCGGCTAGATATAGTTGGACTCACTTCGACGCACAGGAACCTGTTCCATCGAGAGGGGCTGGACAGTCTTCCACTATGGCGTTGCAAGCAATGAGAGGC
Source organism: Nerophis lumbriciformis (assembly GCF_033978685.3). Lineage (NCBI taxonomy): Eukaryota > Metazoa > Chordata > Actinopteri > Syngnathiformes > Syngnathidae > Nerophis > Nerophis lumbriciformis. The sequence goes on from NC_084565.2 coordinate 16,759,492, forward strand.
TGGGGTGGCAATTCTTGTTGTCCCCCCGGCTCAAAGACAAGAGTATGGGGTATCGGACTGTCTGATTGTGGCGGGTCGCTCCCTGTATGATCAGTGTAGGGCAGCCTTGGTCCGCCAAGGCTGCCCTTTGTCACCGATTCTGTTGTTAACTTTTATGGACAGAATTGCAGTCATGGCATTGAGGGGATCCGGTTTGGTGGTTGCAGGATGAGGTCTTTGCTTTTTGCAGTTGATGTGGTCCTGATGGCTTCAACTGGCCAGGATCTCCAGCTCTCATTGGATGGCCGAGTATGAAGCGACTGGGATGAGAATCAGCACCTCCAAGTCCAAGTCCATGGTTCTCGCCCGGTAAAGGGTGGGGTGCCATTTCCAGGTTGAGGAGGCGATGGCACATACTAGATGGCCCCAAGTGGAGGAGTTCAAGTACTTAGGAGTCTTGTTCACGAGTGAGGGAAGAGTGGATCATGAGATCCACAGGCGGATCGGTGCGGCGTCTTCAGTAATGAGGACGCTATATCGATCCATTGTGGTGAAGAAGGAGCTGAGCCAGAATTAAAAGCTCTAAATTTACCGGTCGATCTACATTCCCATCCTGCACCCATGGTCATGGTTATGACCGAAAAGACAAGATCCCGGGTACAAGCGGCCAAATTGAGTTTCCTCAGCCGGGTGGCGGGTCTCTCCCTTAGAGATAGGATAAGAAGCTCTGTCATCTGGGAGGAACTCCGAGTAAAGCGCTGCTCCTCCACTTGAGAGGAGCCAGATGAGGTGGTTCGGGCATCTGCTCAGGATGCCACCCGAACGCCTCCCGAGGGAGGTGTTTAGGGCAAGTCCGACCGGCAGGAGGCCACGGGGAAGACCCAGGACACATTGGGAAGATTATGTCTCCCGGCTGGCCTGGGAACGCCTCAGGAGAGGGAAGTCTGGGCTTCTCTGTTTAGGCTGCTGCCCCCGCAACCCGACCTTGGTTAAGCGGAAGAAAATGGATGGATTTAGTAACGACAACAAAAAATGCCCATCCATCCATTTTCTACCGCTTATTCCCTTTTGGGGTGGCAGGGGGCGCTGGAGCCTATCTCAGCTACAATCGGGCGGAAGGCGGGGTACACCCCGGACAAGTCGCCACCTCATCGCAAAAAATGATTCTAGTAAAACTCACATGGATACAATTTTACAGGTATTTTTAGACATAATGCATGTTTGGTTTTGGAATTATGTTTATATAACTTTCATATGTATTATGACAGTTATACTGTCATCTTGAGTAAAACTAACTTGTGTCTTTACAAACATTACAAACTATGTTTTTCCAGTAAAACTCACAAAAATAATTTTTTCCAGGCATTATTAGACATTTTTCATGTGTGGTTTAGTAAATATGTTTAAATAACTGTGATATTGAATGTGGCAGTTATACTGTTATGTGTAAAACCACATTTTTATATTTGCAAACCTTACAAAAACAACTGATTCTAGTAAAACTCACATAGATTCAATATTACAGGCATTTTTAGACATTTCACATGTTTTAATACATTTTTATTGCTTTTTTTGTGAGGGCAAGTCCGATCGGCAGGAGGCCACGGGGAAGACCCAGGACACATTGGGAAGACTATGTCTCAGGCTGGCCTGGGAACGCCTCGAGATCCCCCGAGAAGAGCTGGACAAAGTGGCTGGGGAGAGGGAAGTCTGGGCTTCTCTGCTTAGGCTGTTGCCCCCGCAACCCGACCTCGGATAAGCCGAAGAAAATGGATGGATTTAGTATGACAGTTATACTGTCATATTGAGTAAAAAAAACAATTTTTCATAGATTCAATATTACAGGCATCTTTAGATGGATTGCATGTTTGGTTTTGGAGATATGTTTATACAACTTTCATATTTAGTATGACAGTTATACTGTCATATTGAGTAAAACAAAAAAAACTTGTGTCTGCAAACCTTACAAAAGATTATTATTCTAGTAAAACTAACAAAGAGACATTTTTCCAAGCATTATTAGCATTTGTTGTTTTGGAGTTATAATGCTTGCGTTGAGAGGCGACGGGCTCGGGTGGCAATTCTTGTTGCCCCCCGGCTCAAAGCCTGCACGTTGGAGTTCAACCCAGTGGACCAGTGGGTAGCTTTCCTCCGCCTTCGGGTGGGGGGACGGGTCCTGACTGTTGTTTGGCCTTACGCGCCAAACAGCAGCTCAGAGTACCCACCCTTTTTGGATTCACTCGAAGGAGTACTGGAAAGTGCTCCACCGGGTGATTCCCTCGTTCTACTGGGGGCCTTCAATGCTCATCTTGGCAACAACAGTGAAACCTGGAGAGGCGTGATTGGGAAGAATGGCCGCCCGGATCTGAACCCGAGTGGTGTTTTGTTATTGGACTTTTGTGCTCGTCACAGATTGTCAATAACAAACACCAAGTTCAAACATAAGGGTGTCCATATGTGCACTTGGCACCAGGACACCCTAGGCCGCAGTTCCATGATCGATTTTGTAGTTGTGTCATCGGATTTGCGGTCTCATGTTTTGGACACTCGGGTGAAGAGAGGGGCGGAGCTTTCTACCGATCACCATCTTGTGGTGAGTTGGTTGCGATGGTGGGGGAGGATGCCTGACAGACCTGGCAGGCCCAAACGCATTGTGAGGGTTTGCTGGGAACGCCTCCGGAAGAACTTTGAACATGTCACAAGGGAGGCGCTGGACATTGAGTCTGAGTGGACCATGTTCCGTGCCTCTCTTGTCGAGCGGCTGATTGGAGCTGTGGCCGCAAGGAGTTTGGTGCCTGTCGTGGCGGTAATCCTAAAACCCGCTGGTGGACACCAGCAGTGAGGGATGCCGTCAAGCTGAAGAAAGAGCCTATCGGGTCCTTTTGGCTCATGGGACTCCAGAGGCAGCCGACAGGCCAAGCGAAGTGCGGCTTCAGCGGTCGCAGAGGCAAAAACTCGGACATGGGAGGAGTTTGGAGAAGCCATGGAAAACGACTTCCAGACGGCTTCGAAGCGATTCTGGACCACCATCCGCCGGATCAAGGGGGGGGAGCAGTGCACTGTAACACCGTGTATGGTGAGGATGGTGCGCTGCTGACCTCTACTGCAGCTGTTATTGATCGGTGGAGGGAATACTTCGAAGACCTCCTTAATCCCACCAACATGTCTTCCTATGAGGAAGCAGTGCCTGGGGAATCTGTGGTGGGCTCTCCTATTTCTGGGGCTGAGGATGCCAAGGTAGTTAAAAAGCTCCTCAATGGCAACGCCCTGGGGGTGGATGAGATCCGTCCGGAGTTCCTTAAGGCTCTGGATGCTGTGGGGCTGTCTTGGTTGACAAGACTCTGCAACATCGCGTGGACATCGGGGGCGGTACTTCTGGATTGGGAGACCGGGGTGGTGGTTCCTCTCTTTAAGAAGGGGAACCAGAGGGTGTGTTTCAACTATCGTGAGATCACACTCCTCAGTCTTCCCGGTAAGGTCAATTCATGCGTACTGGAGAAGAGGCTACGCCGGATAGTCGAACCTCGGATTCAGGAGGAACAGTGTGGTTTACGTCCTGGTCGTGGAACTGCGGACCAGCTTTATACTCTCGGCAGGGTCCTTGAGGGTGCATGGGAGTTTGCCCAACCAGTCTGCATGTGCTTTATGGACTTGGAGAAGGCATTCGACCATTTACCTCTGGAAGTCCTGTGGGGAGTGCTTAGAGAGTATGGGGTAACGGACTGTCTTATTGTGGCGGTTCGCTCCCTTTGCAAGAGTCAGAGCTTGGTCCGGCAATGCGGACCCGTTTCCAGTGAGGGTTGGACTCCGCCAAGGCTGCCCTTTGTCACCGATTCTGTTCATAACCTTTATGGACAGAATTTCTAGGCGCAGTCAGGGCGTTGAGGGGATCCGGTTTGGTGTCTGCAGGATTAGGTCTCTGCTATTTGCAGATGATGTGGTCCTGATGGCTTCGTCTGGCCAAGATCTTCAGCCCTCACTGGATCGGTTCGCAGACGAGTGTGAAGTGACTGGGATGTGAATCAGCACCTCCAAGTCCGAGTCCATGGTTCTCGCCCGGAAAAGGGTGGAGTTGGGGAGGAGATCTTGCCCCAAGTGGAGGAGTTCAAGGACCTCAGAGTCTTGTTCACGAGTGAGGGAAGAGTGGATCGTGAGATCGACAGGCGGAACGGTGCGGCGTCTTCAGTAATGCGGACGCTGTATTGATCCGTTGTGGTGAAGAAGGAGCTGAGCCGGAAGGCAAAGCTCTTGATTTACCGGTCGATCTACGTTCCCATCCTCACCTATGGTCATGAGCTTTGTGTCATGGCCGAAAGGACAAAATCACGGGTACAAGCGGCCGAAATGAGTTTCCTCCGCCGGGTGGCGGGGCTCTCCCTTAGAGATAGGGTGAGAAGCTCTGTCATCCGGGAGGAGCTCAAAGTAAAGCCATTGCTCCTCCATTTCGAGAGGAGCCAGATGAGGTGGTTCGGGCATCTGGTCAGGATGCCACCCGAACGCCTCCCTAGGGAGGTGTTTCGGGCATGTCCGAAGGAACATGCCCAGGAAGACCCAGGAAACGGGAAGCTTATCTCTCCCGGCTGGCCAGGGAACGCCCCAGGATCCCCCGGGAGGAGCTGGACGAAGTGGCTGGGGAGAGGAAAGTCTGGGCTTCCCTGCTTAGGCTGCAGCCCCCGCGACCCGACCTCGGATAAGCGGAAGAAAATGGATGGCTGGATGGATGGAGTTATGTTTAAATAACTGTCATAAAGAGTAAAACCTCATTTTTGTATTTGTAAACCTTACCAAAACAACTAATTTTAGTAAAACTCACACAGATTCAATATTAAAGGCATTTTTAGACATTTTGCTTATTTGGTGTAGGAATTATGATGGAATACATTGTTTTTGCTTATTTCGCATTATCTCAGTATTTTAAGAACTTTACTGTCATATTGAGGAAAACAAATACTTTTTGTGTTTGCAAGCCTTAAAAAAGCATATGTTTCGAGTAAAACTCACAAGAATGCCTTATTTCAGGCATTATTAGCCATTTTTTATGTGTAGTTTAGGCATACTTGCCAAGCCTCCTGGATTTTCCAGGAGACTCCCGAAATTCAGCGCCTCTCCCGAAAACCTCCCGGGACAAATTTTCTCCCGAAAATCTCCCAAAATTCAGGCTGATCTGAGTGAGGACAGCCTGTATTCACGTCTGCTTTCCCACGATATAAACAGCATGCCTGCCCAATCACGTTATAACTGTAGAATGATCGAGGGCGAGTTCTTGGTTTCTTATGTGGGTTTATTGTTAGGTAGTTTCATTAACGTCCTCCCAGCGCGGTAACAACACAAAACAACAGCAGTCACGTTTTCGTCTACCGTAAAGCAGTTTGTCTGCCGTAAACAGCAATGTTGTGACACTCTTTAAACAGGGCAATACTGCCATCTACTGTACATGCATATGTGACAATAACATCCAGGAGAGTGCAGTGCACAACTGCGCACACAACAAGGAGACGAAGCAGAAGAACGCGGAAGATACAGCCATGGCGACGCCGACGACGAGTAAGATGAAGAAACACGCTTATAAGTTCCAAGCCGCAGCTGCGATTGGACCTGGATAGCCTCCGGGAAGAAGTAGTGGAATACCAAGTGCTTGGCAGTGAAAATCTTCCTCAGGAAGCAAAGATTGACCGGTTTTTGGCCATGCTCGGGAGGGATGGAAAATTCCAGACTCTCGTGCATTTGATGAAAGCACTTTTGTGCGTGCCACACAGCAATGCATCATCAGAGAGGGTGTTCAGCATGGTTATAAAAATAGTGACAGAGAATAGAACAAGGATGGACAATTCAACCCTTAACTCAACAATGAGTAGATGAGTGTTATGTGTGTGTATATGTGTAAATAAATGAAAACTGAAATTCAAGTATTTATTTTATATATATATATATATATATATATATATATATATATATATATATATATATATGTATATATATATATATATATATATATATATATATATATATATATATATATATATATATATATATATATATATATATGTCTTATATCTCCTGATGATTGAGGGAACCCCTCATGAAACAGGCCTGTAGAGATGAAGTAGTCTTGTGATTTTTTCCCCCACACATACATATATATATATATATATATATATGTATATATATATAGCTAGAATTCACTGAAAGTCAAGTTTTTTTTATATATGTGTGTATATATATATATATATATATATATATATATATATATATATATATATATATATATATATATATATTTATATATACACACATATATAAAAAAAAACTTGACTTTCAGTGAATTCTAGCTATATATATATATATATATATATACTTGACTTGGTGAATTCTAGCTCTAAATATACTCCTCCCCTCTTAACCACACCCCCAACCACGCCCCCACCCCACCCCCGACCATGCCTTCCCCACCCCCACCTCCTGAAATCGGAGGTCTCAATGTTGGCAAGTATGAGTTTAGGAGTTATGTTTAAATAACTGTCATAGTGAGTGTGGCAGTTACACTGTCATATTGAGTAAAAAAAACTAACTTGTGTCTTTGCAAACCTCACAAAAGAAAAGGTTTCTAATAAAAATCACAAAGATACATTTCTTCACGCATTATTAGACATTTTTCATGTGTGGTTTAGGAGTTATGTTTAAATAACTGTCATATTGAGTGTGGCAGTTATACTGTCATTATGTGTAAAACCTAATTTTGTATTTGCAAACCTTATAAAAACAACTGATTCTAGTAAAACATAGATTCAATTTTACAGGCATTTTTAGACATTTTACATGTATGGTTTAGGAGTTGTGTTTGAATACATTTTTTATTGCTATTTTCGTTAGGGCAAGGCCGACCGGCAGGAGGCCACGGGGAAGACCCAGGACACATTGGGAAGACTATCATTCAAGTACCTTGGGGTGTGGGTGGATATGACGCTGCACGTTTAGTTCCTCTTCCAGCCGTCAGTTGGAACTCTGCCAAAGTTTAGATTGTTTCCTCCGACGCCTCCCGCCGGTGTCCTGATGACACCTTCAGGTCCTGCCGGGAGGAACACTGTGACACTCACCTTTTCTTCTTTTGAGGAAATCCATGTGATTTGCATAAGAATGCAAATCACATGGATTTAATATAAGCTGGACTGGACTGTTAACACAGACCACTTGTACAGGAAAGGACAGAGCTGTACTTCCTGAGGCGACTGTCCTTTGTCCCACACGCCATTAGACTGTACAACTCTTCTCTGGGGGGAGGGGGGCTACTAGGATGACAGGGGATGCAAATCAATAAGAGTGCAATATTTTTTCAAAACATGGTCACTACTGCCTAGTTTCTCTTGTTATATTCTTATTTTACTGTTATATTTTTATTCTCATTGTTGCTTTTTATTTTTATTCTATTGTAATATGTTTCTATTTTGTTTCAATTTATACCCCCATTATTTACTTTTCACTTTTTACAATTTTGTACACTACTGCTGGAATTTAAATTTTCCTGAGGGAACTCTCCTGGAGGAATCAATAAAGTACTATCTATCTATCTATCTATTTATGTCTCCTGGCTGGCCTGTAAATGCCTCAGGGTCCCCCGAGAAGAGCTGGACAAAGTGGCTGGGGAGAGGAAAGTCTGGGCTTCTCTGCTTAGGCTGCTGCCCCCGCAACCTGACCTCGGATAAGCAGGAAGAAAATGGATGGATTTAGTATGACAGTTATACTGTCATATTAAGTAAAAAACTAACTTGTGTATTTGCAAACATTAGAAAAATATTTTTTTTCTAGTAAAACTCACAAAGATACATAACTCAAGGCATTATTAACCATTTTGCATGTGTGGTTTAGGACTTATGTTTAAATAATCGTCAGATTGAGTGTGACAGTATACTGTCATAGTGAGTAAAACCCATATTTTGTAATTGCAAACCTTATGAAAACAAATGATTCTACTAAAACTCACATGGATACAATATTACAGGAATTTTTAGACATAATGCATGTTTGGTTTTGGAGTAATGTTTATATAACTTTCATATTTTGTATGACAGTAATACTGTCATATTGAATAAAAAAAACTAACTTGTATCTGTACAAACCTTAAAAAATATTTTTTTTTCCAGTAAAACTCACAAAGAGACATTTCTCCAGGCATTATTAGCCATTGTGCACATGTGGTTTAGGAGTTATGTTTAAATAAATGTCAAATTGAATGTGGCAGTTATACTGTTATTCTGAGTAAAACCTAATTTTTGTAAATGTTAACCTTACCACAATACCTGATTCTGGTAAAACTCACATAGATTCAATATTACAGGCATTTTTAGACATTTTACATGTTTGGTTTAGAGTTGTGTTTGAATACATTTGTATTGCTTTTTTCATTAGGGCAAGTCCGACGGGCAGGAGGCCGCGGGGAAGACCCAGGACACATTGGGAAGACTATGTCTCCCGGCTGGGCTGTCGAACGCCTCGGGATCCCCCGAGAAGAGCTGGACGAAGTGGTTGGGGATAGGGAAGTCCGGGCTTCTCTGCTTAGGCTGCTGCCCCTGCAACCGGACCTCGGATAAGCGGAAGAAAATGGATGGATTTAGTATGACAGTTATACTGTCATATTAAGTAAAAAAAACTAACTTACAAAATATATTTTTTCTAGTAAAACTCACAAAGATACATATCTACAGGCATTATTAGCCATGTTGCATGTGTGGTTTAGGAGTTATGTTTAAACAACTGTCATATTGAATGTGGCAGTAATACTGTCATCATGACCTAATTTTTGTAATTGTAAACCTTACCAAAATACCTGATTCTGGTAAAACTCACAAAGATTCAATATTACAGGCATTTTTAGACAGATTACATGTTTGGTTTTGGGGTTATGTTTATACAACTTTCATATTTAGTATAACAGTTATACTATCATATTGAGTACAAAAAACAAACTTGTGTCTTTGCAAACCATACAAAAGATCATTGTTTTAGTCACTTTGCATTTGTTGTTTAGGAGTTATGTTTAAATAACTGTCATAGTGAGTAAAACCTAATTTTTGTATTTGCAAAAACCTTACAAAAACAACTGATTCTAGTAAAACTCACATAGATGCAATATTGCAGGCATTTTTAGACATGATGCATGTTTGATTTTGGAGTTGTGTTTATATAACTTTCATATTTAGTATTACAGTAATACTGTCATATTGAGTAATAAAAACTAACTTGTGTCTTTACAAACCTTACAAAATATTTTTTTTCCTGCAAAACTCACAAAGAGACATTTCTCCAGGCATTATTAGCCATTTGGCATGTGTGGTTTAGGAGTTATGTTTAAATAACTGTCAGATTGAGTGTGACAGTATACTGTGAGTAAAACCCATATTTTGTATTTGCAAACCTTACAAAAACAACTGATTCTAGTAAAACTCACATGGATACAAAATTACAGGCATTTTTAGAGATAATGCATGTTTGGTTTGGTTTTGGAGTTATGTTTATATAACTTTCATATTTAGTATGACAGTAACACTGTCATATTGAGTAAAAAAAACTAACTTGTGTCGGTACAAACATTACGAAATATTTTTTTTCCAGTAAAACTCACAAAGAGACATTTCTCCAGGCATTAATTGCCATTGTGCATGTGTGGTTTAGGAGTTATGTTTAAATAGATGTCAAATTGAATGTGGCAGTTATACTGTCATTATGAGTGAAACCTAATTTTTGTAATTGTAAACCTTACCAAAATACCTGATTCTGGTAAAACTCACATAGATCCAATATTACATGCATTTTTAGACGGATTGCATGTTTGGTTTTGGAGTTTTGATTATACAACTTTCATATTTATACTGTATATTACCATTGAGTAAAAAAAAACCTAACTTGTGTCTTTGCAAACCTTACAAAAGATCGTTATTCTAGTAAAGACTTAGACTTAGACTTAGACTTTCTTTTTATTGTCATTCAAATTTGAACTTTACAGCACAGATAAGAACGAAATGTCGTAGTGCAGGATAAAAAAGCAATAAGGTGCATATTTCGATACATAAATATATATAAATAATATATAAATACTATATATATATATATATATATATATATATATATATATATATATATATATATATATATATATATATATATATATATATATATATATATATATACATATATATATATATATATATATATATATATATATATATATATATATATATATATATATATATACATATATATATATATATATATATATATATAATAAATAAATATATATAAATATATATAAATAGATAAATAGATTACTGTGCAGATAAATATTTTGCACTTTTTCCACATGCGCCCACGTTTATGGGTGTATGTTATATTGTTTATTTCATTCCAGCGAGTTAATTCATTTTGAGGGGAGTTGAGGAGATAATTTAATTATGATGCGTTCAAGAGTCTTACGGCCTGAGGGAAGAAGCTGCTACAGAAGCTGGAGGTTCTGCTTCGGAGGCTGCGGAACCTCTTTCTAGAGTCCAGCAGTGAAAACTGTCCTTGGTGGGGGTGGGAGGAGTCTTTGCAAATTTTCTGAGCCCTGGTCAGGCAGCACTTTTTGCGATCTCCTGGATAGGAGGAAGAGGAGTCCTGATGATCTTTTCCGCCGTCCTCACCACTCTCTGGAGATACTTCCAGTCTGAGGCACTGCAGGCTCCAGTCCAGACAGAGATGCTGTTGGTCAGCAGGCTCGCTATAACAACGATACATCTCTCCAAGCATTATTAGCTATTTTGCATTTGTTGTTTAGGAGTTATGTTTAACTGTCAAAGTAAATAAAACCTAATTTTGGTATTTGAAAACCTTACAAAAACAACTGATTCTAGTAAAACTCACACAGATACAATATTACAGGCATTTTTAGACATAATACATGTTTGGTTTTGGAGTAATGTTTGGCGCAGTGGAAGAATGGCCGTGCGCGACCCGAGGGTCCCTGGTTCAATCCCCACCTAGTACCAACCTCGTCATGTCCGTTGTGTCCTGAGCAAGACACTTCACCCTTGCTCCTGATGGGTGCTGGTTAGCGCCTTGCATGGCAGCTCCCTCCATCAGTGTGTGAATGGGTAAATGTGGAAGTAGTGTCAAAGCGCTTTGAGTACCTTGAAGGTAGAAAAGCGCTATACAAGTACAACCCATTTATTTATTTATTTATATATAGTATGACAGCTATACTGTTATATTGAGTAAAAAAAACTAACTTGTGTCTTTACAAACCTTACACAATATATTTTTTCTAGTAAAACTCAGAGACATTTCCCCAGGTATTATTAGCCATTGTGCATGTGTGGTTTAGGAGTTATGTTTAAATAAATGTCAAATTGAATGTGGCAGGTATACTGTCATGAGTAAAACTTAATTTTTGTACTTGTAAACCTTACCAAAATACCTGATTCTGGTAAAACTCACATAGATTGAATATTACATGCATTTTTAGACGGATTGCTTGTTTGGTTTTGGAGTTATGTTTTTACAACTTTCATATTTAGTATGACAGTTATATACTGTGATATTGAGTAAAAAAAACAACTAACTTGCGTCTTTGCAAACCTTACAAAAGATCATTATTCTGGTAAAGACTTAGTCTTTCTTTTTATTGTCATTCAAATTTGAACTTTACAGATAACACAATTTCGTTACATAAGCTCATGGTAGTGCAGGATAAAAAAGCAATAAGGTGCATATATAAATAAATAAATATAAATAATATATAAATATACATATAAAATAAATAAATATACTTAAATATATATAAATAAATAAAAAGATTACTGTGCAGATAAATATATTGCACTTTTTCCACATGCGCCTACGTTTATGGGTGTATGTTATATTGTTTTTTGTTTATTCCAGCGAGTTAATCCATTTTGAGGGGAGTTGAGGGGATAATTTAATTATAATGCGTTCAAGAGTCTTACGGCCTGAGGGAAGAAAATGGAGGTTCTGCTTCGGAGGCTGCGGAACCTCTTTCTAGAGTCCAGCAGTGAAAACAGTCCTTGGTGGGGGTGGGAGGAGTCTTTGCAAATTTTCTGAGCCCTGGTCAGGCAGCGCTTTTTGCGGTCTCCTGGATAAGAGGAAGAGGATTCCTGAAGATCTTTTCCGCCGTCCTCACCACTCTCTGGAGAGACTTCCAGTCTGAGGCACTGCAGGCTCCAGTCCAGACAGAGATGCTGTTGGTCAGCAGGCTCTCTATAACAAAGATACAGTTCTCCAAGCATTATTAGCTATTTGCATTTGTTGTTTAGGATTTATGTTTAAATAACTGTCATAGTGAGTAAAACCTAAATTTTGTATTTGCAAACCTTACAAAAACAACTGATTCTAGTAAAACTCACAGATACAATATCACAGGCATTTTTAGACATAATGCATGTTTGGTTTTGGAGTTGTGTTTATATAACTTTCATATTTAGTATTACAGTATTACTGTCATATTGAGTAAAAAAAAACAACTAACTTGTGTCTTTACAAACCTTACAAAATATTTTTCCCAGTAAAACTCAAAGATACATTTCTACAGGCATTATTAGCCATTTTGCATGTGCGGTTTAGGATTTATGTTTAAATAACTGTCATATTGAGTGCGACAGTAAAGTCATAGTGAGTAAAACAAACTAACTTGTGTCTTTGCAATGCTTACAAAAGAAAATGTTACTAGTAAAACTCACAAAAGATACATTTCTTCATGCATTATTAGAACATGTTAATGTGTAGTTTAGGAGTTATGTTTCAATAACTGTCAAATTGAGTGTGGCAGTTATACTGTCATTAAGTGTTAAACCTAATTTTTGTATTTGCAAACCTTACAAAAACAACTGATTCTAGTAAAACTCACATAGATTCAATATTGCAGGCATTTTAGACATTTCACATGTTTTGTTTAGGAGTTGTGTTTGAATACATTTTAATTGCTTTTTTCGTTAGGGCAAGTCCGACCGGCAGGAAGCCACGGGGAAGCCCCAGGACACATTGGGAAGACTATGTCAGCCGGCTGGCCTGGGAACGCTTCGGGATCCCCCGAGAAGAGCTGGACGAAGTGGCTGGGGAGAGGGAAGTCTGGGCTTCTCTGCTTAGGCTGCTGCCCCCGCAACCCGACCTCGGATAAGCGGAAGAAAATGGATACATTTAGTATGACAGTTATACTATTATATTGAGTAAAAAAAACTAACTTGTGTCTTTAAAAAACCTTACAAATTATATGTTTTCTAGTAAAACTCACAAAGATACATCTCCAGGCATTATAAGCCATTTTGCATGTGGTTTAGGGGTTATGTTTAAATAACTGTCATATTGAAAGTGGCAGTTATACTGTCATTATGAGCAAAACCTAATTTTTGTAATTGTAAACCTTAACAAAATACCTGATTCTGGTAAAACTCACATAGATTCAATATTACAGGCATTTTTAGACGGATTGCATGTGTAGTTTTGAAATTATGTTTATACAACTTTCTTATTTAGTATGGCAGTGATACTATCATATTGAGTAAAAAAAACTAACTTGTGTCTTTGCAAACCATACAAAAGAACATTTTAGTAAAACTCAAAGATACATCTCCAGGCATTATTAGCCATTTTGCATTTGTTGTTTAGGAGTTATGTTTAAATAACTGGCATAGTGAATAAAACCTAATTTTTGTATTTGCAAACCTTATAAAAACAACTGATTCTAGTAAAACTCACATGGATTTATTATTACAGGAATTTTTAGACATTTTGCATTGTTGGTTTAGGAATTATGTTGGAATACATTTTTATTGCTTTTTTCGCATTATCTCAGGATTTTTAAGAACATTACTGTCATATTGAGTAAAAAACTACTTTTTGTGTTTGCAATCCTTAAAAAAAGCATATGTTTCGAGTAAAACTCACAATAATGCATTATTTCAGGCAATATTAGCTCATTTTTATGTGTAGTTTAGGAGTTATGTTTATTTACTGTCATATTGAGTGTACATTGTCATGGTGAAAAAAAACCTAATTTTTTTATTTGCAAACATTTCAAACACAACCGATTCTAGTAAAACTCACATGGATTCAATATTACAGGCATTTTCACACATTTTGCATGTTTGATTTAGGAAATATGATTGAATATATTTTCATTGCTTTTTTCGCATTATCTCAGGATTTTAGGAATATTACTGTCATATTGAGTAAAAAACTACTTTTTGTGTTTGCAAGATTTGAAAAAGCATATGTTTCGAGTAAAACTCCGTAGAATGCATTATTTGAGGCATCATTAGCTATTTTGCATGTGTAGTTAGGAGTTATTTTTAAATAACTGTCATATTGAGTGTGACAGTATACTGTCATCGTGAGTAAAACTTAATTTTTGTATTTGCAAACCTTATAAAAACAACTGATGCTAGTAAAACTCACATGGATTTAATATTACAGGCATTTATAGACATTTTGCATTGTTGGTTTAGGAATTATGTTGGAATACATTTTTATTGCTTTTTTCGCATTATCTCAGGATTTTAAGAACAATACTGTCATATTGAGTAAAACACTACTTTTTGTGTTTGCAAGCCTTAAAAAAGCATATGTTTCGAGTAAAACTCACAAAAATGCATTAGTTCAGGCAATATTAGCTCATTTTTGTGTGTAGTTTAGGAGTTATGTTTATTTAGTTATATTGTCATGGTGAAAAAAACCAAATTTTTTTATTTGCAAAAATTTAAAACACAACCGATTCTAGTAAAACTCACATGGATTCAATAATACAGGCATTTTTACACATTTTGCATGTTTAGTTTAGAAATTAAGATTGAATATATTTTCATTGCTTTTTTTGCATTATCTCAGTATTTTAGGAATATTACTCACATATTGAGTAAAAAACTACTTTATGTGTTTGCAAGATTTGAAAAAGCATATGTTTCGAGTAAAACTCCCAAGGATCCATTATTTCAAACATTATTAGCCATTTTGCATGAGTAGTTTAGGAGTTATGATTAAAAAACTGTCATATTGAGTATGACAGTTTACCTTTATAGAGAGAAAAACCTAATTTTTGTTTTTGCAAACTTTACTAAAACAACTGATTCTAGTAAAGCTCACATGGATTCAATAATACAGGCATCTTTACACATTTTGCATCTTTAGTTTAGAAATTATGATTGAATACATTTTTAGTGCTTTTTTCGCATTATCTCAGGATTTTAAGAACATTACTGTCATATTGAGTAAAAAAATACTTTTTGTGTTTGCAAGCCTTAAGAAAGCATATGTTTCGAAGAAAACTCCCAAGGATCCATTATTTCAAACATTATTAGCCATTTTGCATGAGTGGTTTAGGAGTTATGATTAAAAAATTGTCATATTGAGTGTGACAGTTTACTTTCATAAAGAGTAAAACCTAATTTTTGCTTTTGCAAACCTTACTAAAACAACTGATTCTAGTGAAACTCACATGGATTTAATATTACTGGCATTTTTAGACATTTTGCATTGTTGGTTTAGGATTTATGTTGGAATACATTTTTATTGCTTTTTTCGCATTATCTCAGAATTTTAAGAACATTACTGTCATATTGAGTAAAAAAATACTTTTTGTGTTTGCAAGCCTTAAGAAAGCATATGTTTCGAGGAAAACTCCCAAGAATCCATTATTTCAAACATTATTAGCCATTTTGCATGAGTAGTTTAGGAGTTATGATTAAAAAACTGTCATATTGAGTGTGACAGTTTACTTTCATAAAGAGTAAAACCTAATTTTTGTTTTTGCAAGCTTCACTTAAACAACTGATTCTAGTAAAACTCACATGGATTCAATAATACAGGCATTTTTACACATTTTGCATGTTTAGTTTAGAAATTATGATTGAATGAATACATTTTTATTTCTTTTTTTGCATTATCTCAGGATTTAAAGAACATTACTGTCATATTGAGTAAAAAATACTTTTTGTGTTTGCAAACCTTAAGAAAGCATATGTTTCGAAGAAAACTCCCAAGGATCCATTATTTCAAACATTATTAGCCATTTTGCATGAGTAGTTTAGGAGTTATGATTAAAAAATTGTCATATTGAGTGCGACAGTTTACTTTCATAAAGAGTAAAACCTAATTTTTGCTTTTGCAAACCTTACTAAAACAACTGATTCTTGTAAAACTCACATGGATTTAATATTACAGGCATTTTTAGACATTTTGCATTGTTGGTTTAGGAATTATGTTGGAATACATTTTTATTGCTTTTTTCGCATTATCTCAGAATTTTAAGAACATTACTGTCATATTGAATAAAAACTACTTTTTGTGTTTGCAAGCCTTAAGAAAGCATATGTTTCGAGTACAACTCACAAGAATGCATTATTTCAGGCAACATTAGCTCATTTTTAAGTGTAGTTTAGGAGTTATGTTTTATTTACTGTCATATTGAGTGTACATTGTCATGGTGAAAAAAACCTAATTTTTGTATTTGCAAAAATTTCAAACACAACCTAATCTAGTAAAACTCACATGGATTCAATATTACAGGCATTTTTACACAGTTTGCATGTTTGATTTAGGAAATATGATTGAATATATTTTCCTTGCTTTTTTCGCATTATCTCAGTATTTTAGGAATATTACTGTCATATTGAGTTAAAAGCTACTTTTTGTGTTTGCAAGATTTGAAAAAGCATATGTTTCGAGTAAAACTCCGTAGAATGCATTATTTGAGGCATCATTAGACATTTTACATGTGGAGTTTAGGAGTTATGATTAAATAAATGTCATATTGAGTGTGACAGTTTACTTTCATAAAGAGTAAAACCTAATTTTTGTTTTTGCAAACCTTACTAAAATAACTGATTCTAGTTAAACTCAAATGGATTTAATAATACAGGCATTTTTACACATTTTGCATGTTTAGTTTAGAAATTATGATTGAATACATTTTTATTGCTTTTTTCGCATTATCTCAGGATTTTAAGAACATTACTGTCATAAAGAGTAAAAAAAATACTTTTTGTGTTTGCAAGCCTTAAGAAAGCATATGTTTCGAGGAAAACTCCCAAGAGTCCATTATTTCAAACATTATTAGCCATTTTGCATGAGTAGTTTAGGAGTTATGATTAAAAAACTGTCATACTGAGTGTGACAGTTTACTTTCATAAAGAGTAAAACCTAATTTTTGTTTTTGCAAACTTCACTTAAACAACTGATTCTAGTAAAACTCACATGGATTCAATAATACAGGCATTTTTACACATTTTGCATGTTTAGTTTAGAAATTATGATTGAATACATTTTTATTTCTTTTTTTGCATTATCTCAGGATTTAAAGAACATTACTGTCATATTGAGTAAAAAATACTTTTTGTGTTTGCAAACCTTAAGAAAGCATATGTTTCGAAGAAAACTCCCAAGGATCCATTATTTCAAACATTATTAGCCATTTTGCATGAGTAGTTTAGGAGTTATGATTAAAAAATTGTCATATTGAGTGTGACAGTTTACTTTCATAAAGAGTAAAACCTAATTTTTGTTTTTACAAACCTTACTAAAACAACTGATTCTTGTAAAACTCACATGGATTTAATATTACAGGCATTTTTAGACATTTTGCATTGTTGGTTTAGGAATTATGTTGGAATACATTTTTATTGCTTTTTTCGCATTATCTCAGGATTTTAAGAACATTACTGTCATATTGAGTAAAAAAACTACTTTTTGTGTTTGCAAGCCTTAAAAAAGCATATGTTTCGAGTAAAACTCACAAGGATGCATTATTTCAGGCAATATTAGCTCATTTTTAAGTGTAGTTTAGGAGTTATGTTTAATATACTGTCATATTGAGTGTACATTGTCATGGTGAAAAAACCTAATATTTGTATTTCCGAAAATTTCAAACACAACCTAATCTAGTAAAACTCACATGGATTCAATATTACAGGCATTTTTACACATTTTGAATGTTTGATTTAGGAAATATATTTTCATTGCTTTTTTTGCATTATCTCAGTATTTTAGGAATATTACTGTCATATTGAGTAAAAAAATACTTTTTGTGTTTGCAAGATTTGAAAAAGCATATGTTTCGAGTAAAACTCCGTAGATAGCATTATTTGAGGCATCATTGGACATTTTGCATGTGTAGTTTAGGAGTTATGATTAAATAAATGTCATATTGAGTGTGACAGTTTACTTTCATAAAGAGTAAAACCTAATTTTTGTTTTTGCAAACCTTACTAAAACAACTGATTCTAGTTAAACTCACATGGATTCAATAATACAGGCATTTTTACACATATTGCATGTTTAGTTTAGAAATTATGATTGAATACATTTATATTGCTTTTTTTGCATTATCTCAGGATTTTAAGAACATTACTGTCATATTGAGTAAAAAAATACTTTTTGTGTTTGCAAGCCTTAAGAAAGCATATGTTTCGAAGAAAACTCCCAAGGATCCATTATTTCAAACATTATTAGCCATTTTGCATGAGTGGTTTAGGAGTTATGATTAAAACATTGTCATATTGTAGGCTATCCCAAGACAAATAGGTCCTAGGTGAGGGATCAGACAAAGAGCAGCTCAAAGACCTTTATGAAAAGTACAAATCGAGGTCCTAGATTTTTCCTCGCCCGGACGCGGGTCACCGTGGCTCCCCTGTGGAGCCAGGCCCAGAGGTGGGGCACGATGGCGAGCGCCTGTTGGCTGGCTCAGCTCAATGAAGCAACGTGGTTCCCTCCTCCAATGGGCTCACCACTCATGGGCTGGGTTATAGAGGTCGGGTGCAGTGTGAGCTGAGCGGCAGCCGAAGGCAGGGCACTTGGCGGTCCGATCATCGGCTACATAAGCTAGCTCTTCTGACGTGAAATGTCACCTCGCTGGGAGGGAAGGAGCCTGAGCTGGTGTGCGAGGTGGAGAAGTTCCGGCTAGATATATTTGGACTCACTTCGACGCACAGGAACCTGTTCCATCGAGAGGGGCTGGACAGTCTTCCACTATGGCGTTGCAAGCAATGAGAGGCTGGGGTGGCAATTCTTGTTGTCCCCCCGGCTCAAAGACAAGAGTATGGGGTATCGGACTGTCTGATTGTGGCGGGTCGCTCCCTGTATGATCAGTGTAGGGCAGCCTTGGTCCGCCAAGGCTGCCCTTTGTCACCGATTCTGTTGTTAACTTTTATGGACAGAATTGCAGTCATGGCGTTGAGGGGTGCAGGATGAGGTCTTTGCTTTTTGCAGTTGATGTGGTCCTGATGGCTTCAACTGGCCAGGATCTCCAGCTCTCATTGGATGGCCGAGTATGAAGCGACTGGGATGAGAATCAGCACCTCCAAGTCCAAATCACCAAAATGATTCCCGGGCGCGGCCACCGCTGCTGCCCACTGCTCCCCTCACCTCCCAGGGGGTGATCAAGGGTGATGGGTCAAATGCAGAGAATAATCTCGCCACACCTAGTGTGTGTGTGACAATCATTGGTACTTTAACTTTAACTTTTAAGTCCGAGTCCATGGTTCTCGCCCGGTAAAGGGTGGGGTGCCATTTCCAGGTTGAGGAGGCGATGGCACATACTAGATGGCCCCAAGTGGAGGAGTTCAAGTACTTAGGAGTCTTGTTCACGAGTGAGGAAAGAGTGGATCATGAGATCCACAGGCGGATCGGTGCGGCGTCTTCAGTAATGAGGACGCTATATCGATCCATTGTGGTGAAGAAGGAGCTGAGCCAGAATTAAAAGCTCTAAATTTACCGGTCGATCTACATTCCCATCCTGCACCCATGGTCATGGTTATGACCGAAAAGACAAGATCAAGCGGCCAAATTGAGTTTCCTCCGCCGGGTGGCGGGTCTCTCCCTTCGAGATAGGATAAGAAGCTCTGTCATCCGGGAGGAACTCAGAGTAAAGCGCTGTTCCTCCACTTGAGAGGAGCCAGATGAGGTGGTTCGGGCATCTGCTCAGGATGCCACCCGAACGCCTCCCGAGGGAGGTGTTTAGGGCAAGTCCGACCGGCAGGAGGCCACGGGGAAGACCCAGGACACATTGGGAAGATTATGTCTCCCGGCTGGCCTGGGAACGCCTCAGGATCCCCCGAGAAGAGCTGGAAGAAGTGGCTGGGGAGAGGGAAGTCTGGGCTTCTCTGTTTAGGCTGCTGCCCCCGCAACCCGACCTCGGTTAAGCGGAAGAAAATGGATGGATTTAGTAACGACAACAAAAAATGCCCATCCATCCATTTTCTACCGCTTATTCCCTTTTGGGGTGGCAGGGGGCGCTGGAGCCTATCTCAGCTACAATCGGGCGGAAGGCGGGGTACACCCCGGACAAGTTGCCATCTCATCGCAAAAAATTATTCTAGTAAAACTCACATGGATACAATTTTACAGGTATTTTTAGACATAATGCATGTTTGGTTTTGGAATTATGTTTATATAACTTTCATATGTATTATGACAGTTATACTGTCATCTTGAGTAAAACTAACTTGTGTCTCTACAAACATTACAAACTAAGGTTTTTCCATTAAAACTCCCCCAAAAAATTTTTTCCAGGCATTATTAGACATTTTTCATGTGTGGTTTAGGAAATATGTTTAAATAACTGTGATATTGAATGTGGCAGTTATACTGTTATTATGTGTAAAACCAAATTTTTGTTTTTGCAAACCTTACTAAAACAACTGATTCTAGTAAAACTCACATGGATATAATATTACAGAAATTTTTAGACATTTCGCATTGTTGGTTTAGGAATTATGTTGGAATACATTTATATTGCTTTTGTCGCATTATCTCAGAATATTAAGAACATTACTGTCATATTGAGTAAAAACTACTTTTTGTGTTTGCAAGCCTTAAAAAAAGCATATGTTTCGAGTAAAACTCACAAGAATGCATTTTTTTCAGGCAATATTAGCTCATTTTTAAGTGTAGTTTAGGAGTTATGTTTAATTTACTGTCATATTGAGTGTACATTGTCATGGTGAAAAAAACCTAATTTTTCGAATTGCAAACCTTTCAAACACAACTGATTCTAGTAAAACATACATTGATTCAATATTACAGGCATTTTTACACATTTTGCATGTTTGGTTTAGGAATTATAATGGAATGCATTTTTTTTTTTTGCTTTTTTCGTATTATCTCAGGATTTTAAGAACATTACTGTCTTATGGAGTAAAAAACTACTTTTTGTGTTTGCAAGATTTAAAAAAGCATATGTTTCGAGGAAAACTCCTAAGGATGCATTATTTCAGGCATCAATAGCCATTTTGCTTGTGTGGAATAGGAGTTTTTAAATAACTGTCATATTGCGTGTGGCAGTTATACTGTCATGAGTAAAACCTAATTTTTGTATTTTTAAACCTTATAAACCTCCTGATTCTAGTAAAATTCACAAAGATACAACAAGATATTACAGGTATTTTTAGACATAATGCAGGTTTGGTTTTGGAGTTAGGTTTATAACTTTTCATATTTAGTATGACAGTTATACTGTCATATTAAGTAAAAAAAAAAATAAAAAAAAAGACGTGTCTTTGCAAACCTTACAAAATATTTTTTTCCAGTAAAACTCACAAAGATACATTTCTCTTATTAGCCATTTTGCATGTGTGGTTTTTAAATAACTGTCAGATACAGAGACAGAGACAGTATACATGGGGAAGGCACATGTTTGAATACATTTTTATTGCTTTTTTCGTTAGGGCAAGTCCGATCGGCAGGAGGCCACGGGGAAGACCCAGGACACATTGGGAAGACTATGTCTCAGACTGGCCTGGGAACGCCTCGAGATCCCCAGAGAAGAGCTGGACAAAGTGGCTGGGGAGAGGGAAGTCTGGGCTTCTCTGCTTAGGCTGTTGCCCCCGCAACCCGACCTCGGATAAGCGGAAGAAAATGGATGGATTTAGTATGACAGTTATACTCTCATATTGAGTAAAAAAAACTATTTTTCATAGATTCAATATTACAGGCATCTTTAGATGGATTGCATGTTTGGTTTTGGAGATATGTTTATACAACTTTCATATTTAGTATGACAGTTATACTGTCATATTGAGTAAAAAAACAAAAAACTTGTGTCTGCAAACCTTACAAAAGATTATTATTCTAGTAAAACTAACAAAGATACATTTTTCCAAGCATTATTAGCATTTGTTGTTTTGGAGTTATAATGCTTGCGTTGAGAGGCGACGGGCTCGGGTGGCAATTCTTGTTGCCCCCCGGCTCAAAGTCTGCACGTTGGAGTTCAACCCAGTGGACCAGTGGGTAGCTTTCCTCCGCCTTCGGGTGGGGGGACGGATCCTGACTGTTGTTTGGCCTTACGCGCCAAACGGCAGCTCAGAGTACCCACCCTTTTTGGATTCACTCGAGGGAGTACTGGAAAGTGCTCCACCGGGTGATTCCCTCGTTCTACTGGGGGCCTTCAACGCTCATCTTGGCAACAACAGTGAAACCTGGAGAGGCGTGATTGGGAAGAATGGCCGCCCGGATCTGAACCCGAGTGGTGTTTTGTTATTGGACTTTTGTGCTCGTCACAGATTGTCAATAACAAACACCAAGTTCAAACATAAGGGTGTCCATATGTGCACTTGGCACC
Source organism: Nerophis lumbriciformis (assembly GCF_033978685.3). Taxonomy (NCBI): domain Eukaryota; kingdom Metazoa; phylum Chordata; class Actinopteri; order Syngnathiformes; family Syngnathidae; genus Nerophis; species Nerophis lumbriciformis. The sequence goes on from NC_084565.2 coordinate 16,782,059, forward strand.
AGACACCCTAGGCCGCAGTTCCATGATCGATTTTGTAGTTGTGTCATTGGATTTGCGGTCTCATGTTTTGGACACTCGGGTGAAGAGAGGGGCGGAGCTTTCTACCGATCACCACCTGGTGGTGAGTTGGCTGCGATGGTGGGGGAGGATGCCTGACCGACCTGGCAGGCCCAAACGCATTGTGAGGGTTTGCTGGGAACGCCTCCGGAAGAACTTTGAACATGTCACGAGGGAGGCGCTGGACATTGAGTCTGAGTGGACCATGTTCCGTGCCTCTCTTGTCGAGCCGGCTGATTGGAGCTGTGGCCTCAAGGAGTTTGGTGCCTGTCGTGGCGGTAATCCTAGAACCCGCTGGTGGACACCAGCAGTGAGGGATGCCGTCAAGCTGAAGAAAGAGCCTATCGGGTCCTTTTGGCTCATGGGACTCCAGAGGCAGCCGACAGGCCAAGCGAAGTGCGGCTTCAGCGGTCGCAGAGGCAAAAACTCGGACATGGGAGGAGTTTGGAGAAGCCATGGAAAACGACTTCCAGACGGCTTCGAAGCGATTCTGGACCACCATCCGCCGGCTCAAGGGGGGGGAGCAGTGCACTGTAACACCGTGTATGGTGAGGATGGTGCGCTGCTGACCTCTACTGCAGCTGTTATTGATCGGTGGAGGGAATACTTCGAAGACCTCCTTAATCCCACCAACATGTCTTCCTATGAGGAAGCAGTGCCTGGGGAATCTGTGGTGGGCTCTCCTATTTCTGGGGCTGAGGATGCCAAGGTAGTTAAAAAGCTCCTCAATGGCAACGCCCTGGGGGTGGATGAGATCCGTCCGGAGTTCCTTAACGCTCTGGATGCTGTGGGGCTGTCTTGGTTGACAAGACTCTGCAACATCGCGTGGACATCGGGGGCGGTACTTCTGGATTGGGAGACCGGGGTGGTGGTTCCTCTCTTTAAGAAGGGGAACCAGAGGGTGTGTTTCAACTATCGTGAGATCACAAACCTCAGTCTTCCCGGTAAGGTCTATTCATGTGTACTGGAGAAGAGGCTACGCCGGATAGTCGAACCTCGGATTCAGGAGGAACAGTGTGGTTTACGTCCTGGTCGTGGAACTGCGGACCAGCTTTATACTCTCGGCAGGGTCCTTGAGGGTGCATGGGAGTTTGCCCAACCAGTCTACATGTGCTTTATGGACTTGGAGAAGGCATTCGACCATTTACCCCTGGAAGTCCTGTGGGGAGTGCTTAGAGAGTATGGGGTAACGGACTGTCTCATTGTGGCGGTTCGCTCCCTTTGCAAGAGTCAGAGCTTGGTCCGGCAATGCGGACCCGTTTCCAGTGAGGGTTGGACTCCGCCAAGGCTGCCCTTTGTCACCGATTCTGTTCATAACCTTTATGGACAGAATTTCTAGGCACAGTCAGGGCGTTGAGGGGATCCGGTTTGGTGTCTGCAGGATTAGGTCTCTGCTATTTGCAGATGATGTGGTCCTGATGGCTTCATCTGGCCAAGATCTTCAGCCCTCACTGGATCGGTTCGCAGACGAGTGTGAAGTGACTGGGATGTGAATCAGCACCTCCAAGTCCGAGTCCATGGTTCTCGCCCGGAAAAGGGTGGAGTGCCATCTCCGGGTTGGGGAGGAGATCTTGCCCCAAGTGGAGGAGTTCAAGGACCTCAGAGTCTTGTTCACGAGTGAGGGAAGAGTGGATCGTGAGATCGACAGGCGGAACGGTGCGGCGTCTTCAGTAATGCGGACGCTGTATTGATCCGTTGTGGTGAAGAAGGAGCTGAGCCGGAAGGCAAAGCTCTCGATTTACCGGTCGATCTACGTTCCCATCCTCACCTACGGTCATGAGCTTTGTGTCATGGCCGAAAGGACAAAATCACGGGTACAAGCGGCCGAAATGAGTTTCCTCCGCCGGGTGGCGGGGCTATCCCTTAGAGATAGGGTGAGAAGCGCTGTCATCCGGGAGGAGCTCAAAGTAAAGCCATTGCTCCTCCATTTCGAGAGGAGCCAGATGAGGTGGTTCGGGCATCTGGTCAGGATGCCACCCGAACGCCTCTCTAGGGAGGTGTGAGTAAAACCAATATTTTGTATTTGCAAACCTTACAAAAACAACTGATTCTAGTTAAACTCACATGAATACAATATTACAGGCATTTTTAGATATAATGCATGTTCGGTTTTGGAGTTATGTTTATAATTTTTTTACATTTAGTATGACAGTTATACTGTCATATTGAGTAAGAAAAAAATAACTTGTGTCTTTACAAACCCATCCATCCATCCATTTTCTACCGCTTATTCCCTTTGGGGTCGCGGGGGGCGCTGGAGCCTATCTCAGCTACAATCGGGCGGAAGGCGGGGTACACCATGGACAAGTCGCCACCTCATCGCAGTCTTTACAAACCTTACAAAATATATATTTTTTCCTGTAAAACTTAAAAAGATACATTTCTCCAGGCATTATTAACCATTTTGCATGTGTGGTTTAGGAGTTATGTTTACACAACTGTCTTATTGAATGTGGCAGTTATACTGTCATTATGAGTAAAACCTAATTTTTGTTTTTGTAAACCTTACCAAAATACCTGATTCTAGTAAAACAAACATAGATTCATTGGTTTTGGAGTTATGTTTATATAACTTTCATATTTAGTATGATAGTTATATCATCATATTGAGTAAAAAAAATTAACATGTATCTTTATAAACCTTACAAATTCGTTTTTTCCAGTAGAACTCACAAAGATACATTTCTCCAGGCATTATTAACCATTTTGCATGTGTGGTATAGGAGTTATGTTTACATAACTGTCATATTAAATGTGGCAGTTATACTGTCATTATGAGTAAAACCAAATTTATGTATATGCTAACCTTACCAAAATACCTGATTCTGGTAAAACTCACATAGATACAATATTACAGGCATTTTTTTAGACAAAATGCATTTTGGTTTTGGAGTTATGTTTATATAACTTTCATATTTAGTATGACAGTTATACCATCATATTAAATACAAAAAAATAACTTGTGTCTTTATAAACCTTAATACACAAAGATACATTTCTCCAGACATTATTTGACATTTTGCTTGCATGGTTTAGGAGTTATGTTTAAATAACAGTCAGATTGAATGTGACAGTATACTGTCATAGTAGTTTTTACTCAATATTCCAGTAATGTTCTTAAAATCCTGAGATAATGCGAAAAAAGCAATAAAAATATTTTTCAAAATAATTCCTACACCAAACATGCAACATGTCTAATAATGCCTGAGACATGTATCTTTGTTAGTTTTACTAGAAAATGTATCTTTTGTAAGTTTTGCAACGAAGCAAGTTAGTTTTTTTAATTCAATATAACAGTATAACTGTCAAACTAAATGTAAAAGTTATATAAACATAACTCCAAAAATGAACATGCATTATGTCTAAAAATGCCTAAAATATTGTATCTATGTGAGGTAATTTGGTAAGGTTTGCAAATACAAATTATTGGTTTTACTCACAATGACAGTATACTGCTGTCATATTGAGTAAAAAAAAACCTAACTTGTGTTATAACAAAACCTTACAAAATATTTTTTCCAGAAAAATTCACAGAGATACATTTCTCCAAGCATTATTAGTCATTTTGAATGTGTGGTTTAGGAGTTATGTTTAAATAACTGTCGGATCGAATGTGACAGTATACTGTCATAGTGAGTAAAACCAATATTTTGTATTTGCAAAACTTTTAAAAACAACTGATTCTAGTAAAAGTCACATGGATACATCATTTCAGGCATTTTTAGACATAATGCATTTTTGGTTTTGGAGTTATGTTTATATAACTTTTCCATTTATTATGACAGTTATACTGTCTTTTTGAGTTAGAAAAAACTAACTTGTGTCTTTACAAACCTAAACATTTTTTTTTTAGTAAAACTCACAAAAATACATTTCTCCAGGCATTATTAGCCATTTAGCATCTTTTGTTTAGGAGTTACGTTCAAAAAAATGTGGCGGTTATCCGTCATTATGAGTAAAACCTAATTTTTGTATTTGTAATCCTTACCAAAATACCTGATTCTGGAAAAATCACATATAATCAATATTACAGCCATTTTTTTACGAATTGCAAGTTTGGTTTTGGAGTTATGTTTATAAAACTTTCATATTCAGTATGACAGTTATACCATCATATTGAGTTAAAAAAAAAAAACAGTATCTTTACAAACCTTACAAAATATTTTTTTCCAGTAAAAATCACAAAGATACATTTTTCCACGCATTATTAGTCATTTTGCATGTGTGTTTTAGGAGTTATGTTTAAATAACTGTCATATTGAGCGTGGCAGTTATACTGTCATTATGAGTAAAACCTAATTTTGGTATTTTAAACCTTACCAAAATACCTGATTCTGATAAAACTCACATATATTTAATATTACAGGCATTTTTAAACGGATTGCATGTTTGGTTTTTGAGTTTGGTTTTGGAGTTATGTTTCTATAACTGTTTTATTTAGTTTGACAGTTATACCGTCATATTAAATAAAAAAACTTGTGTCTTTGCAAACCTTTCAAAAGATCATTACTCTAGTAAAACTAACAAAGATACATTTCTCCAGGTTTAATAGCCATTTTCATGTGTCGTTTATGAGTTATGTTTAAATAACTGTCATATTGAGTGTGGCACTTAACACTCATTATATCCATTTTGCACACATGCAAAATGGATATAATGCCTGGAGAAATGTATCTTTGTGAGATTACTGGAAAAACATATTTTGTAAGGTTTGTAAAGAAACAATTTAGTTTTTTTACTTAATATGATGAGGTGGCGACTTTTCCAGGGTGTCCCCGCCTTCCGCCCGATTGTAGCTGAGATAGGCTCCAGTGCCCCCCGCGACCCCGAAGGGAATGAGCGGTAGACAATGGATGGATGGATGGACAGTATACTGTCACACTAAATGTAAAAGTAGTATAAACATAACTCCAAAACCAAACATGCATTATGTCTAAAAATGCCTGTAATATTGTATCAATGTGAGTTTTACTAGAATCAGTTGTTTTTGTAAGTTTTGCAAATACAAAACATTGGTTTTACTCACTATGACAGTATACTGTCACATTCAATCTGACAGCTATTTAAACATAACTCCTAAACCACACATGCAAAATGACTAAAAATGCCGAGAAAAATGTATCTCTGTGAATTTTAATGGAAAAAAATATTTGTAAGGTTTTTAAAATTACAAGTTTGTTATTTTTTACTCAATTTGACAGTATAACTGTCATACTAAATATGAAAGTTATATACACATAACTCTAAAACCAAACTTGCAATCCGTCTAAAAATGCCTGTAATATTGAATCTATGTGAGTTTTACCAAAATCAGGTATTTTGGTAAGGTTAACAAATACAAAAATTAGGTTTTACTCATAATGACAATATAACTGCCACATTTAACATGACAGGTATTTAAACATAATTCCTAAACCAAACATGATAAATGGCTTATAATGCCTGGAGAAATGTATCTTTGTGAGTTTTACAGGAAAAACATAATTTGTAAGGTTTATAAAGACACAAGGTAGTTTTTTTTACTCAATATGATGGTATAACCGTCATACTAAATATGAAAGTTATATAAACATAACTCCAAAATCAAACATGAAATTAGTCTAAAAATACCTGTAATATTGTATCTATGTGAGTTTTACCAGAATCAGGTATTTTGGTAAGGTTTACAAATACAAAAATTAGGTTTTACTCACTATGACAGTATACTGTCACATTCAATCTGACAGTTTTGTAAACATAACTCCTAAACCACACATGCAAAATGGATAATAATGCCTGGAGAAATGTATCTTTGTGAGTTTTACTAGGAAAAATATTTTGTAAGGTTTGTAAAGACACACGTTAGTTTTTTTTTACTCAATATGACAGTATAACTGTCATACTACATATATATATATATATATATATATATATATATATATATATATATATATATATATATATATATATAAACATGACTCCAAAACCAAACTTGCAATCCGTCTAAAAATGTCTGTAATATTGAATCTATGTGAGTTTTACCAAAATGAGGTATTTTGGTAAGGTTGACAAATAAAAAAAATAGGTTTTACTGATAGTGACATTATAAGTGCCACACTCAATATGACAGTTATTTAAACATAACTCATAAACGACACATGAAAATGGCTATTAAACCTGGAGAAATGTATCTTTGTTAGTTTTACTAGAGTAATGATCTTTTGTAAGGTTTACAAAGACACAAGTTTTTTTACTCAATATGACGGTATAACTGTCAAACTAAATAAAAAAGTTATAGAAACATAACTCCAAAACCAAACTCAAAAACCAAACATGCAATCCATTTAAAAATGCCTGTAATATTAAATATATGTGAGTTTTATCAGAATCAGGTATTTTGGTAAGGTTTACAATAACAAAATTAGGTTTTACTCATAATGACAGTATAACTGCCACGCTCAATATGACAGTTATTTAAACATAACTCCTAAAACACACATGCAAAATGACTAATAATGCGTGGAAAAATGTGTCTTTGTGATTTTTACTGGAAAAAAATAATTTGTAAGGTTTGTAAAGATACTGTTTTTTTTTTTAACTCAATATGATGGTACAACTGTCATACTAAATATGAAAGTTTTATAAACATAACTCCAAAACCAAACTTGCAATTCGTAAAAAAATGGCTGTAATATTGAATATATGTGATTTTTACCAGAATCAGGTATTTTGGTAAGGATTACAAATACAAAAATGAGGTTTTACTCATAATGACGGATAACCGCAACTTTTTTTAAACATAACTCCTAAACAAAACATGCTGAATGGCTAATAATGCCTGGAGAAATGTATATTTGTGAGTTTTACTGGGAAAAAAAAAATAAAAAAATTGTAAGGTTTGTAAAGACACAAGTTAGTTTTTTCTAACTCAAAAAGACAGTATAACTGTCTTACTAAATGGAAAAGTTAAATAAACATAACTCCAAAACCAAACATGCATTATGTCTAAAAATGCCTGAAATGTTGTATCCATGTGAGTTATACTAGAATCAGTTGTTTTTGTAAGTTTTGCAAATACAAAATATTGGTTTTACTCACTATGACAGTATACTGTCACATTCGATCTGACAGTTATTTAAACATAACTCCTAAACCACACATTCAAAATGACTAATAATGCCTGGAGAAATGTATCTCTGTGAATTTTTCTGTATATATTTTGTAAGGTTTGTTATAACACAAGTTTTTTTTACTCAATATGACAGCAGTATACTGTCCTAGTGAGTAAAACCAATATTTTGTATTTGCAAACCTTACAAAAACAACTGATTCTAGTAAAACTCACATGGATACAATGTTACAGTTATTTTTAAATATAATGCATGTTTGGTTTTGGAGTTATGTTTATATAACTTTTACATTTAGTATGACAGTTATAATGTCATATTGAGTAAAAAAAAATAACTTGTCTTTACAAACTTTACAATTTTTTCCAAGAATTATTAGCCATTTTGCATGTATGGTTTAGGAGTTCTATTTAAATAACTGTCATATTGAGTGTGGCAGTTTTACTGTCATTATGAGTAAAACCTTATTTTTGTATTTGTAAACCTTACCAAAATACCTGATTGTAGTAAAACTCACATAGATACAATATTACAGGCATTTTTAGACATAATGCATGTTTGGTTTTGGAGTTATGTTTATATGACTTTCATATTTAGTATGACAGTTATACTGTCATATGAAGTAAAAAAAACTAACTTGTGTCTTTACAAACCTTACAAATTATATATATATTTTTTCAGTAAAACTCACAAAGATACATTTCTCCAGGCATTATTAGTCATTTTGTATGTGTGGTTTAGGAGTTATGTTTAAATAACTGTCAGATTGAATGTGACAGCATACTGTCATAGTGAGTAAAACCAATATTTTGTATTTGCAAACCTTAAAAAAACAACTGATTCTAGTAAAACTCACATGGATACAATGCTACAGGCATTTTTAGACATAATCCATGTTTGGTTTTGGAGTTTTGTTTATATACATTTTACATTTAGTATGACAGTTATACTGTCATATGGAGTAAAAAACAACTAACTTGTGTCTTTACAAACCTTACAAAAATGTTTTTTTTTTCAGTAAAACTCACAAAGATGCATTTCTCCAGTCATTATTAGCCATTTAGCATGTTTGGTTTAGGAGTTTTGTTTAAATAACTGTCATTTTGAACGTTGCAGTTATACTGTCATAATGAGTAAAACCTAATTTTTGTATTTGTAAACCTTACCAAAATACCTGTTTCTGGTAAAACTCACATAGATTCAATATTACAGGCATTTTTAGATGAATTGCATGTTTGGTTTTGAAGTTAGTTTATATAACTTTCAAATTTAGTAAGACAGTTATACCATCATATTGAGTAAAACAAACTAACTTGTGTCCAAACAAACCTTACAAAATATTTTTTTTCCTGTAAAACTCACAAAAATACATTTCTCCAGGCATTATTAGCCATTTTGCATCTGTGGTTTAGAATTTATGTTTAAATAACAGTCAGATTTAATGTGACAGTATACTGTCATAGTGAGTAAAACCAAAATGTTGTATTTGCAAACCTTACAAAAACAAATGTTTCTACTAAAACTCACTTGGATACAATATTATGGGCAATTTAAGACATAATGCATGTTTGGTTTAGGAATTATTTTGAAAAACTATTTTATTGCTTTTTTTGCATTTTATCAGGATTTTAAAAACATCACCGTCATATTGAGAAAAAAACTACTTTTTGTAATTGCAAGCCTTGAAAAAGCATATGTTCGAGTAAAACTGACAAGGATGCATTGTTTTAGGCATTATTAGCATTTTTGCATGTGTGGTTTAGGAGTTATGTTTAAATAGCTGTCATTTTGCGTGTGGCAGTTATACTGTCATTATGAGTACAACTTATTTTTTGTATTTGTGAACCTTACCAAAATACCTGATTGTAGTAAAACTCACATAGATACAATATTACAGGCATTTTAAGACATAATGCATGTTTGGTTTTGGAATTATGTTTATATAACTTTCATATTTAGTATGACAGTTATACTGTCATATTGAGTTAAAAAAAACTAACTTATAAACCTTACAACATTTATTTCCCAGTAAAACTCACAAAGATACATTTCTCCAGGCATTATTAGTCATTTTGTATGTGTGGTTTAGGAGTTATGTTTAAATAACTGTCAGATTGAATGTGACAGTATACTGTCATAGCGAGTAAAACCATTTTTTTTGTATTTGCAAACCTTACAAAAACAACTTATTCTAGTAAAACTCACATGGATACAATATTACAGGCATTTTTTATACATAAAGCATGTTTGGTTTTGGAGTTATGTTTATATACATTTTACATTTAGTATGACAGTTATACTGTCATATGGAGTAAAAAACAACTAACTTGTGTCTTTACAAACCTTACAAAAATGTTGTTTTTTTTCAGTAAAACTCACAAAGATGCATTTCTCCAGTCATTATTAGCCATTTAGCATGTTTGGTTTAGGAGTTATGTTTAAATAACTGTCATTTTGAACGTTGCAGTTATACTGTCATTATGAGTAAAACCTAATTTTTGTATTTGTAAACCTTACCAAAATACCTCTTTCTGGTAAAACTCACATAGATTCAATATTACAGGCATTTTTAGATGAATTGCATGTTTGGTTTTGAAGTTAGTTTACATAACTTTCAAATTTAGTAAGACAGTTATACCATCATATTGAGTAAAAAAACCTAACTTGTGTCCAAAAAAACCTTACAAAATATTTTTTTTCCAGTAAAACCCACAAAAATACATTTCTCCAGGCATTATTAGCCATTTTGCATCTGTGGTTTAGAATTTATGTTTAAATAACAGTCAGATTGAATGTGACAGTATACTGTCATAGTGAGTAAAACCAAAATGTTGTATTTGCAAACCTTACAAAAACAAATGATTCTACTAAAACTCACTTGGATACAATATTATAGGCAATTTAAGACATAATGCATGTTTGGTTTAGGAATTATGTTGAAAAACTATTTTATTGCTTTTTTTTGCATTTTATCAGGATTTTAAAAACATCACCGTCATATTGAGAAAAAAACTACTTTTTGTAATTGCAAGCCTTAAAAAAGCATATGTTCGAGTAAAACTGACAAGGATGCATTGTTTTAGGCATTGTTAGCATTTTTGCATGTGCGGTTTAGGAGTTATGTTTAAATAACTGTCATTTTGCGTGTGGCAGTTATACTGTCATTATGAGTACAACTTATTTTTTGTATTTGTGAACCTTACCAAAATACCTGATTGTAGTAAAACTCACATAGATACAATATTACAGGCATTTTAAGACATAATGCATGTTTGGTTTCGGAATTATGTTTATATAACTTTCATATTTAGTATGACAGTTATACAGTCATATTGAGTAAAAAACAACTAACTTGTGTCTTTACAAACCTTACAAAAAAATGTTTTTTCCAGTAAAACTCACAAAAATGCATTTTGCCTTTCATAATTAGCCATTTAGCATGTTTGGTTTAGGAGTTATGTTTAAATAACTGTCATTTTGAACGTGGCAGTTATACTGTCATTATGAGTAAAACCTAATTTTTGTATTTGTAAACCTTACCAAAATACCTCTTTCTGGTAAAACTCACATAGATTCAATATTACAGGCATTTTTAGATGAATTGCATGTTTGGTTTTGAAGTTAGTTTACATAACTTTCAAATTTAGTTTTTTTGAGTAAAAAAAACTAACTTGTGTCCAAACAAACCTTACAAAATATTTTTTTTCCAGTAAAACCCACAAAAATACATTTCTCCAGGCATTATTAGCCATTTTGCATCTGTGGTTTAGAATTTATGTTTAAATAACAGTCAGATTGAATGTGACAGTATACTGTCATAGTGAGTAAAACCAAAATGTTGTATTTGCAAACCTTACAAAAACAAATGATTCTACTAAAACTCACTTGGATACAATATTTTTGGCAATTTAAGACATAATGCATGTTTGGTTTAGGAATTATGTTGAAAAACTATTTTATTGCTTTTTTTGCATTTTATCAGGATTTTAAAAACATCACCGTCATATTGAGAAAAAAACTACTTTTTGTAATTGCAAGCCTTAAAAAAGCATATGTTCGAGTAAAACTGACAAGGATGCATTGTTTTAGGCATTGTTAGCATTTGTGCATGTGCGGTTTAGGAGTTATGTTTAAATAACTGTCATTTTGCAGTTATACTGTCATTATGAGTACAACTTATTTTTTGTATTTGTGAACCTTACCAAAATACCTGATTGTAGTAAAACTCACATAGATACAATATTACAGGCATTTTAAGACATAATGCATGTTTGGTTTCGGAATTATGTTTATATAACTTTCATATTTAGTATGACAGTTATACAGTCATATTGAGTAAAAAAAACTAACTTGTGTCTTTACAAACCTTACAAAATTTATTTCCCAGTAAAACTCACAAAGATACATTTCTCCAGGCATTATTAGTCATTTTGTATGTGTGGTTTAGGAGTTATGTTTAAATAACTGTCAGATTGAATGTGACAGTATACTGTCATAGCGAGTAAAACCAATATTTTGTATTTGCAAACCTTACAAAAACAACTTATTCTAGTAAAACTCACATGGATACAATATTACAGGCATTTTTTAGACATAAAGCATGTTTGGTTTTGGAGTTATGTTTATATAAATTTTACATTTAGTATGAGAGATATACTGTCATATGGAGTAAAAAACAACTAACTTGTGTCTTTACAAACCTTACAAAAAAAATGTTTTTTCCAGTAAAACTCACAAAAATGCATTTTGCCAGTCATAATTAGCCAATTAGCATGTTTGGTTTAGGAGTTATGTTTAAATAACTGTCATTTTGAACGTGGCAGTTATACTGTCATTATGAGTAAAACCTAATTTTTGTATTTGTAAACCTTACCAAAATACCTGATTCAGGTAAAACTCACAGAGATTTAATATTACAGGCATTTTTAGACGGATTGCAAGTTTGATTTTGGAGTTATGTTTATATAACTTTCATATTTAATATGACAGTTATACTGTCATATTGAGTAAAAAAAACTAACTTGTGTTTTTACAAACCTTACAAAATATTTTTTTTCCTGTAAAATTCACTAAAATACATTTTTCCAGGCATTATGTCATTTTGCATGTGTGGTTTAGGAGTTATGTTTAAATAACTGTCAGATTGAATGTAACAGTATACTGTCATAGTGAGTAAAACCAATATGTTGTATTTGAAAACCTTACAAAAACAACTGATTCTACTAAAACTCACATGGATACAATATTACAGGCATTTTTAGACAAAATGCATGTTTGGTTTTGGAGTTATGTTTATCTAACTTTTCCATTTAGTATGACAGTTATACTGTCTTTTTGAGTTAAAAAAAACTAACTTGTGTCTTTACAAACCTTACAATTTTTTTTTTCCAGTAAAACTCACAAAGATACATTTCTCCAGGCATTATTAGCCATTTTGCATCTGTGGTTTAGAATTTATGTTTAAATAACAGGCAGATTGAATGTGACAGTATACTGTCATAGTGAGTAAAACCTAATTTTTGTATTTGCAAAACTTACAAAAACAACTGATTCTAGTAAAACTCACATGGATACAATATTACAGACATTTTTAGACATAATGCATGTTTGGTTTTGGAGTTATGTTTATACTACTTTTACATTTAGTATGACAGTTAGTATAACTGTCATACTAAATGTAAAAATCCATCCATCCATCCATTTTCTACCGCTTATTCCCTTCGGGGGGTGCTGGAACCTATCTCAGCTATAATCAGGCGGAAGGCGAGGTACACCCTGGAAAAGTCGCTAGCTCATCATATTAAGTAAAAAAAAAACTAAATTGTTTCTTTACAAACCTTACAAAATATTTTTTTCCAGTAATTTCACAAAGATACATTTCTCCAGGCATTATAGCCATTTTGCATGTTTGGTTTGGTAGTTATGATTAAATAACTGTCAAATTGAATGTGACAGTATACTATCATGGTGAGTAAAACCAATATTTTGTATTTGCAAACCTTACAAAAACAACTTATTCTCGTAAAACTCAACAATTGATTTTAGTAAAACTCGCATGGATACAAAATTACAGGCATTTTTAAACATAATGCATGTTTGGTTTTGGAGTTATGTTTATATATTTTTTACATTTAGTATTACAGTTATACTGTCATATTGAGTAAAAAAAACTAACTTGTGTCTTTATAAACCTTAAAAAAAATGTTTTCCAGTAAAACTCACAAAGATATATTTCTCCAGGCATTATTAGCCATTAACCATGTTTGGTTTAGAGTTATGTTTAAATAACTGTCATATTGAGTGTGGCAGATATACTGTCATTATGAGTAAAACCTATTTTTTAAATTTGTAAAATTACCAAAATAACTGATTCTGATAAAACTCACATGGATAAAATATTACAGGATTTTTTAGACATAAAGCATGTTCCCATCATATTGAGTAAAAAAAACTAACTTGTGTGTATACAAACCTTACAAAATATTTTTTTTCCAGTAAAACTCACAAAAATACATTTCTCCAGTTATTATTAGCCATTTTGCATCTGTGGTTTAGAATTTGTGTTTAAATAACAGTCAGATTGAATGTGACAGTATACTGTCATAGTGAGTAAAACCTAGATTTTTTTATTTGTAAACCTTAACAAAATATCTGATTCTAGTTAAACTCACATAGATGCAATATTACAGGCATTTTTAGACGGATTGCATGTTTGGTATTGGAGTTATGTTTATATAACTTTTACATTTATTATGACAGTTATACAAACATATTGAATAAAAAAAAACTATTTTGTGTCTTATCAAACCTTACAAAATGTTTGTTTTCCTGTAAAACTCACAAAGATACATTTCTCCAGGCATTATTAGCCATTTTGCATGTGTGGTTTGTTATGTTAACATAACCGTCATATTGAGGGTGGCAGTTATACTGTCATTATGTGTAAAACCTAATTTTTGTATTTATAAACCTTACCAAAATTCCTGATTCTGGTAAAACTCACATAGATACAATATTACAGGCATTTTTAGACATAATGCATGTTTGGTTTTGGAGTTATGTTTATATACATTTTTCCAGGCATTATTAGCTATTTGTCATGTTTGGTTTAGGAGTTATGTTTAAATAACTGTCATATCAAATAATGCAGTTATACTGTCATTATGAGTAAAACCCAAGTTTTGTATTTGTAAACCTTACCAAAATACCTGATTCTGGTAAAACCCATATAGATTCAACATTACAGGCAGTTTAAGACGGATTGCAAGTTTGGTTTAGGAGTTTGGTTTTGGAATGATGTTTATATTACTTTTATATTTAGTTTGAAAGTTAAAAAAAAAAAACTTCTGTCTTTACAAACCTTACAAAATATTTTTTTCTAGTAAAACTCACAAAGATACATTTCTCCAGGCATTATTAGCTATCTAACATGTTTGGTTTAGGAGTTATGTTTAAATAACTGTTATTTTGAATATGGCAGTTATACTGTCATTATGAGTAAAACCCAATTTTTGTATTTGTAAACCTTACCAAAATACCTGATTCTGGTAAAACTCACATAGATACAATATTACAGGCATTTTTAGACATAATGCATGTTTGGTTTTGGAGTTATGTTTATATACATTTTTCCAGGCATTATTAGCTATTTGTCATGTTTGGTTTAGGAGTTATGTTTAAATAACTGTCATAACAAATAATGCAGTTATACTGTCATTATGAGTAAAACCCAAGTTTTGTATTTGTAAACCTTACCAAAATACCTGATTCTGGTAAAACTCATATAGATTCAATATTACAGGCAGTTTAAGACGGATTGCAAGTTTCGTTTAAGAGTTTGGTTTTGGAATGATGTTTATATTACTTTTATATTTAGTTTGACAGTTAAAAAAAAAAAACTTCTGTCTTTACAAACCTTACAAAATATTTTTTTCTAGTAAAACTCACAAAGATACATTTCTCCAGGCATTATTAGCTATCTAACATGTTTGGTTTAGGAGTTATGTTTAAATAACTGTTATTTTGAATATGGCAGTTATACTGTCATTATGAGTAAAACCCAATTTTTGTATTTGTAAACCTTACCAAAATACCTGATTCTGGTAAAACTCACATAGATTCAATATTACAGGCATTTTTAGACGGATTGCATGTTTGGTATTGGAGTTATGTTTCTATAACTTTTACATTTATTATGACAGTTATACAAACATATTGAATAAAAAAACCTATTTTGTGTCTTATCAAACCTTACAAAATATGTGTTTTCCTGTAAAACTCACACAGATACATTTCTCCAGGCATTATTAGCCATTTTGCATGTGTGGTTTAGGAGTTATGTTAACATAACCGTCATATTGAGGGTGGCAGTTATACTGTCATTATGAGTAAAACCTAATTTTTGTATTTATAAACCATACCAAAATTCTTTATTCTGGTAAAACTCACATAGATACAATATTGCAGGCATTTTTAGACATAATGCATGTTTGGTTTTGGAGTTATGTTTATATAACTTTTATATTTAGTATTACAGTTATACCATCATATTGAGTAAAAAAAAAACTTGTGTCTTTATAAACCTTACAAAAAAAATGTTTTCCAGTAAAACTCACAAAGATACATTTCTCTAGGCATAATTAGCCATTTATCATGTTTGGTTTAGAAGTTATGTTTAAACAACTGTCATATTGAGTGTGGCAGTTATACTGTCATTATGAGTAAAACCTATTTTTCGTTTTCGTAAAACTTACCAATATACCTGATTCTGGTTAAACCCACATCGATACAATATTACAGGATTTTTTAGACATAAAGCATGTTTGGTTTTAGAGTTATGTTTATATAACTTTCATATTTAGTATGAAAGTTATACCATCATATTGAGTAAAAAACAACAAATATTGTGTATCTTTACAAACCTTACAAAATATTGTTTTCCAGTAAAATTCACAAATATACCTTTCTCTAGGCATTATTAGTCATTTTGCATTTGTGTTTTAGGAGTTATTAGGAGTAATTAACTGTCATATTGAGTGTGGCAGTTATACTGTCACTATAAGTAAAACCTAATTTATGTTTTTGTAAACCTTACCAAAATACCTGATTCTGGTAAAACTCATATAGATTCAATATTACAGGCAGTTTAAGACGGATTGCAAGTTTGGTTTAGGAGTTTGTTTTTGGAATTATGTTTATATTAATTTTATATTTAGTTTGACAGTTATACCATCATATTCAGTAAAAAAAAAAAAAACTTTTTTCTTTACAAACCTTACAAAATAGTTTTTTCTAGTAAAATTCACAAAGATACAATTCTCCAGGCATTATTAGCCATTTAGCATGTTTGGTTTAGGAGTTGTGTTTAAATAACTGTTATTTTGAATATGGCAGTTATACTGTCATTATGAGTAAAACCCAATTTTTGTATTTGTAAACCTTACCTAAATACCTGATTCTGGTAAAACTCACATAGATTCAATATTACAGGCATTTTTAGATGTATTGCAAGTTTGGTTTTGGAGTTATGTTTATTTAACTTTCATATTTAGTCTGACAGTTATACTGTCATATTAAGTAAAAAAACTAACTTGTGTCTTTACAAACCTTAAAAAAAAATATTTTTTTTTCCATTAAAACTCACAAAAATACATTTCTCCAGGCATTTTTAGCCATTTTGTATTTGTGGTTTAGGAGTTATGTTTAAATAACTGTCAGATTGAATGTGACAGTATACTGTCATTATTAGTAAAACCTAATTTTGTATTTGTAAACCTTACCAAAAATACCTGATTCTGGTCAAAATCGCATAGATACAATATTGCAGGCATTTTTAGACATACAAATTTTTTTCCCCCCTAAACTCACAAAGATACATTTCTCCAGGCATAATTAGCCATTTATCATGTTTGGTTTAGGAGTTATGTTTAAATAACTGTCATATTGAGTGTGGCAGATATTGTATTGTGTGTCATTATAAATAAAAACCTATTTTTTGTATTTGTAAACCTTACCAAAATACCTGATTCTGGTAAAACCCACACCGATACAATATTACAGGAATTTTCAGACATAAAGCATGTTTGGTTTTGGAGTTATGTTTATGTAACTTTCATATATAGTATGACAATTATACCATCATATTGAGTAAAAAAAAAACTAATTTGTATTTTTACAAATCTTACAAAATATTGTTTTCCAGTAAAATTCACAAATATACATTTCTCTAGGCATTATTAGTCATTTTGCATTTGTGTTTTAGGAGTTATGTTTAATTAACTGTCATATTGAGTGTGGCAGTTATATTGTCACTATGAGTAAAACCTAACTTTTGTATTCGTAAACCTTACCAAAATACCTGAATCTGATAAAACTCACATATATTCAATATTACAGGCATTTTTAGACGGATTGCATATTTGATTTTGGAATTATGTATATTATATATATATATATATATATATATAATTATATAACTTTCATATATAGTATGACAGCTAAACTGTTAAATTGTGTAAAAAAAACAAACTTGTGTCTTTACAAACCTTTAAAAATATTTTTTCCAGTAAAACTCACAAAGATACATTCCTCAAGGCATTATTAGCCATTTTGTCAGTATACGGTCATTATGAGTAAAACCAAATTTGTGTATATGTAAACCTTACCAAAATACCTGATTCTGGTAAAACTCACATAGATACAATATTACAGGCATTTTTAGACGTATTGCAAGTTTGGTTTTGGAGTTATGTTTTATATTTAGTATGCCAGTTATACTGTCATATTAAGTAAAAAACTAACTTGTGTCTTTACAAACCTTACAATTTTATTTATTTTTTTCCAGGAAAACTCACAAAGATACATTGCTCCAGGCATTATTAGCCATTTTGCATTTGTGGTTTAGGAATTATGTTTAAATACCTGTCATGTTAAATGTGGCAGTTATATTGTCATTATGAGTAAAACCTAGATTTTGTAATTGTAAACCTTACCAAAATACCTGATTCTGGTAAAAATCACATAGATTCAAAAGTACAGGCATTTTTAGACATAATGCATGTTTGGTTTTGGAGTTATGTTTATACAACTTTCATATTTAGTATGACAGTTAAATCATTATATTGAGTAAAAAAAATAACTTGTGTCTTTATAAACCTTACATTTTTTTTCTCCAGTAAAACTCACAAAGATACATTTCTCCAGGTATAATTAGCCATTTAGCATGTTTGGTTTAGGAGTTATGTTTAAATAACTGTCAGATTGAGTGTGGTAGTATAACTGCCACACATATTGAGTTATAAAGTTAAGTGTAAAACCTCATTTTTGTATTTGCAAACCTTACAAAAACAACTGATTCTTGTAAAACTCACATAGATTCAATATTAAAGGCATTTTAGACATTTTACATGTTTTGTTTAGGAGTTGTGTTTGAATACATTAGTACTGCTTTTTTCGTTAAGGCAAGTCCAAATGGCAGGAGGCCACGGGGAAGACACAGGACACATTGGGAAGATTATATCAGCTGGCTGGCCTGGGAACGCCTCGGGATCCCCGAGAAGAGCTGGACGAAGTAGCTGGGGATAGGGAATCTGGGCTTCTCTGCTTAGGCTGCAGCCCCCGCAACACGACCTCGGATAAGCGGAAGAAAATAGATGGATTTAGTATGACAGTTATACTATCATATTGAGTAAAAAAAAACTAACTTTTGTTTTTGTAAACATTAAAAATATATTTTTTCTAGTAAAACTCACAAAGATACATGGAGTTTAAATAACTGTCATAGTAAGTAAAACCTATTTTTTGTATTTGAAAACCTTACAAAAATAACTGATTCTAGTAAAACTCACATGGATTCAATATTACAGGCATTTTTTTCCCATTTTGCATGTTTGGTTTAGAAATTATGATGGAACACCTTTTTATTGCTTTTTTCGCATTATCTCAGGATTTTAAGAATATTACTGTCACATTGAGTAAAAACTACTTTTTGTGTTTGCAAGGATTAAAAAAAGCATATTTTTCGAGAAAAACTCCTAAGGATGCATTATTTCAGGCATCATTAGCCATTTAGCATTTGTAGTTTAGGAGTTATGTTTAAATAACTGTCATATTAAATGTACTCTCATATAGAGTAAAACCTAATTTTTGTATTTGCAAACCTTACAAAAACAACTGATTCTAGTAAAACTCACATGCATTCATTATTACAGTTATTTTTAGACATTTTGCCTGTTTCGTTTAGAAATTATGATGGAATACATTTGTATTGCTTTTTTCGCATTATCTCAGGATTTTAGGAATATTACTGTCATATTGAGTAAAAAACTACTTTTTGTGTTTGCAAGCCTTAAAAAAGCATATGTTTCGAGTAAAACTCACAAGAAGCATTATTTCAGGCAATATTAGCTCATTTTTATGTGTAATTTAGGAGTTATGTTTAATTTACGGTCATATTGAGTGTACATTGTCATGGTGTAAAAAAACACATTTTTTTATTTGCAAAAATTTCAAACACAGCTGATTCTAGTAAAATTCACATGGATTCAATATTACAGGCATTTTTACACATATTGCATGTTTGACTTAGGAAATATGATTGAATACATTTTTATTGCATTTTTCGCATTATCTCAGGATTTTAGGGATATAACTGTCATAATGAGTAAAAAAGTACTTTTTGTGTTTGCAAGATTTAAAAAAGCATATGTTCAGAGTAAAACTCCGTAGAATGCATTATTTGAGGCAACATTAGCCATTTTGCATGTGTAGTTAGGAGTTATTTTTAAATAACTGTCATATTGAGTGTGACAGTATACTGTCATAGTGAGTAAAACTTAGTTTTTGTATTTGCAAACCTTATAAAAACAACTGATTCTAGTAAAACTCACATGGATTTAATATTACAGGCATTTTTAGACATTTTACATTGTTGGTTTAGGAAATATGTTGGAATACATTTTTATTGCTTTTTTCGCATTATCTCAGGATTTTTAAGAACATTACTGTCATATTGAGTAAAAAACTACTTTTTGTGTTTGCAAGCCTTAAAAAAGCATATGTTTCGAGTAAAACTCACAATAATGCATTAGTTCAGGCAATAATAGCTCATTTTTATGTGTAGTTTAGGAGTTATGTTTATTTACTGTTATATTGTCATGGTAAAAAAAAAACTAATTTTTTTATTTGCAAAAATTTCAAACACAACCGATTCTAGAAATCACATGGATTCAATATTACAGGCATTTTTACAAATTTTGCATGTTTAGTTTAGAAATTAAGATTGAATACATTTTTATTGCTTTTTTCGCATTATCTCAGGATTTAAAGAACATTACTGTCATATTGAGTAAAAGAAAATACTTTTTGTGTTTGCAAGCCTTAAGAAAGCATATGTTTCGAGGAAAACTCCCAAGGATCCAATATTTCAAACAATATTAGCCATTTTGCATGAGTAGTTTAGGAGTTATGATTACAAAACTGTCATATGGAGTGTGACAGTTTACTTTCGTAAAGAGTAAAACTTAATTTTTGTTTTTGCAAACCTTACTAAAACAACTGATTCTAGTAAAACTCACATTGATTCTATAATACAGGCATTTTTACACATTCTGCATGTTTAAGTTAGAAATTATGATTGAATACTTTTTTGTTGCTTTTTTTGCATTATCTCAGGATTTAAAGAACATTACTGTCATATTGAGTAAAAAATACTTTTTGTGTTTGCAAACCTTAAGAAAGCATATGTTTCGAAGAAAACTCCCAAGGATCCATTATTTCAAACATTATTAGCCATTTTGCATGAGTAGTTTAGGAGTTATGATTACAAAACTGTCATATGGAGTGTGACAGTTTACTTTTGTAAAGAGTAAAACTTAATTTTTGTTTTTGCAAACCTTACTAAAACAACTGATTCTAGTAAAACTCACATTGATTCTATAATACAGGCATTTTTACACATTTTGCATGTTTAAGTTAGAAATTATGATTGAATACATTTTTGTTGCTTTTTTTGCATTATCTCAGGATTTAAAGAACATTACTGTCATATTGAGTAAAAAATACTTTTTGTGTTTGCAAACCTTAAGAAAGCATATGTTTCGAAGAAAACTCCCAAGGATCCGTTATTTCAAACATTATTAGCCATTTTGCATGAGTAGTTTAGGAGTTATGATTAAATAAATGTCATATTGAGTGTGACAGTTTACTTTCACAAAGAGTAAAACCTAATTTTTGTTTTTGCAAACTTCACTAAAACAACTGATTCTAGTAAAACTCACATGGATTCAATAATACAGGCATTTTTACACATTTTGCACGTTTAGTTTAGAAATTATGATTGAATACATTTTATTGCCTTTTCGCATTATCTCAGGATTTTAAGAACATTACTGTCATATTGAGTAAAAAACTACTTTTTGTGTTTGCAAGCCTTAAAAAAGCATATGTTTCGAGTAAAACTCACAAGGATGCAATATTTCAGGCAATATTAGCTCATTTTTAAGTGTAGTTTAGGAGTTATGTTTATTTACTGTCATATTTAGTGTACATTGTCATGGTGAAAAAAACCTAATATTTGTATTTTCAAAAATTTCAAACAACCTAATATAGTAAAACTCACATGGATTCAATATTACAGGCATTTTTACACATTTTGCATGTTTAGTTTAGAAATTATGATTGAATACATTTTTATTGCTTTTTTCGCATTATCTCAGGATTTTAGGAACATTACTGTCATATTGAGTAAAAAAATACTTTTTGTATTTGCAAGCCTTAAGAAAGCATATGTTTCGAGGAAAACTCCCAAGGATCCATTATTTCAAACATTATTAGCCATTTTGCATGAGTAGTTTAGGAGTTATGATTAAATAAATGTCATATTGAGTGTGACAGTTTACTTTCACAAAGAGTAAAACCTAATTTTTGTTTTTGCAAACTTCACTAAAATAACTCATTCTAGTAAAACTCACATGGATTCAATAATACAGGCATTTTTACACATTTTGCACGTTTAGTTTAGGAATTATGATTGAATACATTTGTATTGCTTTTTTCGCATTATCTCAGGATTTTAAGAACATTACTGTCATATTGAGTAAAAAACTACTTTTTGTGTTTGCAAGCCTTAAAAAAGCATATGTTTCGAGTAAAACTCACAAAGATGCATTATTTCAGGCAATATTAGCTCATTTTTAAGTGTAGTTTAGGAGTTATGTTTATTTACTGTCATATTTAGTGTACATTGTCATGGTGCAAAAAACCTAATATTTGTATTTTCAAAAATTTCAAACACAACCTAATCTAGTAAAACTCACATGGATTCAATATTACAGGCATTTTTACACATTTTGCATGTTTGATTTAGGAAATATGATCGAATATATATACATTGCTTTTTTTGCATTATCTCAGTATTTTAGGAATATTACAGTCATAAAGAGTAAAACAAATACTTTTTGTGTTTGCTAGCCTTAAGAAAACATATGTTTCGAGGAAAACTCTCAAGAATCCATTATTTCAAACATTATTAGCCATTTTGCATGAGTAGTTTAGGAGTTATGATTAAAAAACTGTCATATTGAGTGTGACAGTTTACTTTCACAAAGAGTAAAACCTAATTTTTGTTTTTGCAAACTTCACAAAAACAACTCATTCTAGTAAAACTCACATGGATTCATTAATACAGGCATTTTTACACATTTTGCACGTTTAGTTTAGAAATTATGATTGAATACATTTTATTGCTTTTTTCGCATTATCTCAGGATTTTAAGAACATTACTGTCATATTGAGTAAAAAACTACTTTTTGTGTTTGCAAGCCTTAAAAAAGCATATGTTTCGAGTAAAACTCACAAGGATGCAATATTTCAGGCAATATTAGCTCATTTTTAAGTGTAGTTTAGGAGTTATGTTTATTTACTGTCATATTTAGTGTACATTGTCATGGTGAAAAAAACCTAATATTTGTATTTTCAAAAATTTCAAACACAACCTAATATAGTAAAACTCACATGGATTCAATATTACAGGCATTTTTACACATTTTGCATGTTTAGTTTAGAAATTATGATTGAATACATTTTTATTGCTTTTTTCGCATTATCTCAGGATTTTAAGAACATTACTGTCATATTGAGTAAAAAAATACTTTTTGTATTTGCAAGCCTTAAGAAAGCATATGTTTCGAGGAAAACTCCCAAGGATCCATTATTTCAAACATTATTAGCCATTTTGCATGAGTAGTTTAGGAGTTATGATTAAAAAACTGTCATATTGAGTGTGACAGTTTACTTTCACAAAGAGTAAAACCTAATTTTTGTTTTTGCAAACTTCACAAAAACAACTCATTCTAGTAAAACTCACATGGATTCAATAATACAGGCATTTTTACACATTTTGCACGTTTAGTTTAGAAATTATGATTGAATACGTTTTATTGCTTTTTTCGCATTATCTCAGAATTTTAAGAACATTACTGTCATATTGAGTAAAAAACTACTTTTTGTGTTTGCAAGCCTTAAAAAAGCATATGTTTCGAGTAAAACTCACAAGGATGCAATATTTCAGGCAATATTAGCTCATTTTTAAGTGTAGTTTAGGAGTTATGTTTATTTACTGTCATATTTAGTGTACATTGTCATGGTGAAAAAAACCTAATATTTGTATTTTCAAAAATTTCAAACACAACCTATTATAGTAAAACTCA
Organism: Nerophis lumbriciformis; assembly: GCF_033978685.3. Taxonomy (NCBI): domain Eukaryota; kingdom Metazoa; phylum Chordata; class Actinopteri; order Syngnathiformes; family Syngnathidae; genus Nerophis; species Nerophis lumbriciformis. Next base: position 16,805,928 of record NC_084565.2, read on the forward strand.
CATGGATTCAATATTACAGGCATTTTTACACATTTTGCATGTTTAGTTTAGAAATTATGATTGAATACATTTTTATTGCTTTTTTCGCATTATCTCAGGATTTTAAGAACATTACTGTCATATTGAGTAAAAAAATACTTTTTGTATTTGCAAGCCTTAAGAAAGCATATGTTTCGAGGAAAACTCCCAAGGATCCATTATTTCAAACATTATTAGCCATTTTGCATGAGTGGTTTAGGAGTTATGATTAAAATATTGTCATATTGAGTGTGACAGTTTACTTTCATAAAGAGTAAAACCTAATTTTTGTTTTTGCAAACCTTACTAAAACAACTGATTCTAGTAAAACTCACATTGATTCTGTAATACAGGCATTTTTACACATTTTGCATGTTTAAGTTAGAAATTATGATTGAATACATTTTTGTTGCTTTTTTTGCATTATCTCAGGATTTAAAGAACATTACTGTCATATTGAGTAAAAAATACTTTTTGTGTTTGCAAACCTTAAGAAAGCATATGTTTCGAAGAAAACTCCCAAGGATCCATTATTTCAAACATTATTAGCCATTTCGCATGAGTAGTTTAGGAGTTATGATTAAATAAATGTCATATTGAGTGTGACAGTTTACTTTCACAAAGAGTAAAACCTAATTTTTGTTTTTGCAAACTTCACTAAAACAACTGATTCTAGTAAAACTCACATGGATTCAATAATACAGGCATTTTTACACATTTTGCACGTTTAGTTTAGAAATTATGATTGAATACATTTTATTGCTTTTTTCGCATTATCTCAGGATTTTAAGAACATTACTGTCATATTGAGTAAAAAACTACTTTTTGTGTTTGCAAGCCTTAAAAAAGCATATGTTTCGAGTAAAACTCACAAGGATGCAATATTTCAGGCAATATTAGCTCATTTTTAAGTGTAGTTTAGGAGTTATGTTTATTTACTGTCATATTTAGTGTACATTGTCATGGTGAAAAAACCTAATATTTGTATTTTCAAAAATTTCAAACACAACCTAATATAGTAAAACTCACATGGATTCAATATTACAGGCATTTTTACACATTTTGCATGTTTAGTTTAGAAATTATGATTGAATACATTTTTATTGCTTTTTTCGCATTATCTCAGGATTTTAGGAACATTACTGTCATATTGAGTAAAAAAATACTTTTTGTATTTGCAAGCCTTAAGAAAGCATATGTTTCGAGGAAAACTCCCAAGGATCCATTATTTCAAACATTATTAGCCATTTTGCATGAGTGGTTTAGGAGTTATGATTAAAAAATTGTCATATTGAGTGTGACAGTTTACTTTCATAAAGAGTAAAACCTAATTTTTGCTTTTGCAAACCTTACTAAAACAACTGATTCTAGTGAAACTCACAAGGATATAATATTACTGGCACTTTTACACATTTTGCATGTTTAGTTTAGAAATTATGATTGAATACATTTTTATTGCTTTTTTCGCATTATCTCAGGATTTTAAGAACATTACTGTCATATTGAGTAAAACAATACTTTTTGTATTTGCAAGCCTTAAGAAAGCATATGTTTCGAGGAAAACTCCCAAGGATCCATTATTTCAAACATTATTAGCCATTTTGCATGAGTGGTTTAGGAGTTATATTTAAAAAATTGTCATATTGAGTGTGACAGTTTACTTTCATAAAGAGTAAAACCTAATTTTTGCTTTTGCAAACCTTACTAAAACAACTGATTCTAGTGAAACTCACAAGGATATAATATTACTGGCATTTTTAGACATTTATCATCGTTGGTTTAGGAATTATGTTGGAATACATTTTTATTGCTTTTTTCGCATTATCTCAGAATTTTAAGAACATTACTGTCATATTGAGTAAAAAACTACTTTTTGTGTTTGCAAGCCTTAAAAAAGCATATGTTTCGAGTAAAACTCACAAGGATGCATTATTTCAGGCAATATTAGCTCATTTTTAAGTGTAGTTTAGGAGTTATGTTTATTTATTGTCATATTTAGTGTACATTGTCATGGTGAAAAAAACCTAATATTTGTATTTTCAAAAATTTCAAACACAACCTAATCCAGTAAAACTCACATGGATTCAATATTACAGGCAATTTTACACATTTTGCATGTTTGATTTAGGAAATATGATCGAATATATATTCTTTTTTTTTTTTTGCATTATCTCAGTATTTTAGGAATATTACAGTCATAAAGAGTAAAAAAAAATACTTTTTGTGTTTGCTAGCCTTAAGAAAACATGTTTCGAGGAAAACTCCCAAGAATCCATTATTTCAAACATTATTAGCCATTTTGCATGAGTAGTTTAGGAGTTATGATTAAAAAACTGTCATATTGAGTGTGACAGTTTACTTTCACAAAGAGTAAAACCTAATTTTTGTTTTTGCAAACTTCACAAAAACAACTCATTCTAGTAAAACTCACATGGATTCAATAATACAGGCATTTTGCACGTTTAGTTTAGAAATTATGATTGAATACGTTTTATTGCTTTTTTCGCATTATCTCAGAATTTTAAGAACATTACTGTCATATTGAGTAAAAAACTACTTTTTGTGTTTGCAAGCCTTAAAAAAGCATATGTTTCGAGTAAAACTCACAAGGATGCAATATTTCAGGCAATATTAGCTCATTTTTAAGTGTAGTTTAGGAGTTATGTTTATTTACTGTCATATTTAGTGTACATTGTCATGGTGAAAAAAACCTAATATTTGTATTTTCAAAAATTTCAAACACAACCTAATATAGTAAAACTCACATGGATTCAATATTACAGGCATTTTTACACATTTTGCATGTTTAGTTTAGAAATTATGATTGAATACATTTTTATTGCTTTTTTCGCATTATCTCAGGATTTTAGGAACATTACTGTCATATTGAGTAAAAAAATACTTTTTGTATTTGCAAGCCTTAAGAAAGCATATGTTTCGAGGAAAACTCCCAAGGATCCATTATTTCAAACATTATTAGCCATTTTGCATGAGTGGTTTAGGAGTTATGATTAAAAAATTGTCATATTGAGTGTGACAGTTTACTTTCATAAAGAGTAAAACCTAATTTTTGCTTTTGCAAACCTTACTAAAACAACTGATTCTAGTGAAACTCACAAGGATATAATATTACTGGCATTTTTAGACATTTTGCATTGTTGGTTTAGGAATTATGTTGGAATACATTTTTATTGCTTTTTTCGCATTATCTCAGAATTTTAAGAACATTACTGTCATATTGAGTTAAAAAATACTTTTTGTGTTTGCAAGCCTTAAGAAAGCATATGTTTCGAGGAAAACTCCCAAGGATCCATTATTTCAAAAATTATTAGCCATTTTGCATGAGTAGTTTAGTAGTTATGATTAAAAAATTGTCTATTGAGTGTGACTTTTACTTTCATAAAGAGTAAAACCTAATTTTTGTTTTTGCAAACTTTACTAAAACAACTGATTCTAGTAAAACTCACATGGTTTCAAAAATACAGGCATTTTTACACATTTTGCATGTTTGGTTTAGAAATTATGATTGAATACATTTTTTTTGCTTTTTTTTGCATTATCTCAGGAATTTAAGAAAATTACTGTCATATTGAGTAAAAAAATACTTTTTGTGTTTGCAAGCCTTAAGATATGTTTCGAAGAAAACTCCCAAGGATCCATTATTTCAAACATTATTAGCCATTTTGCATGAGTAGTTTAGGAGTTATGATTAAAAAATTGTCATATTGAGTGTGACAGTTTACTTTCATAAAGAGTAAAACCAAATTTTTGTTTTTGCAAACCTTACTAAAACAACTGATTCTAGTAAAACTCAAATTTAACTCACATATAATATTACAGAAATTTTTAGACATTTCGCATTGTTGGTTTAGGAATTATGTTGGAATACATTTATTTTGCTTTTGTTGCATTATCTCAGAATTTTAAGAACATTACTGTCATATTGAGTAAAAACTACTTTTTGTGTTTGCAAGCCTTAAAAAAAGCATATGTTTCGAGTAAAACTCACAAGAATGCATTTTTTCAGGCAATATTAGCTCATTTTTAAGTGTAGTTTAGGAGTTATGTTTAATTTACTGTCATATTGAGTGTACATTGTCATGGTGAAAAAAACCAATTTTTTGTAATTGCAAACCTTTCAAACACAACTGATTCTAGTAAAACATACATTGATTCAATATTACAGGCATTGTTACACATTTTGCATGTTTTGTTTAGGAATTACAATGGAATACATTTTTTTTTTTGCTTTTTTCATATTATCTCAGGATTTTAAGAACATTACTGTCATATTGAGTAAAAAACTACTTTTTGTGTTTGCAAGATTTACAAAAGCATATGTTTCGATGAAAACTCCTAAGGATGCATTATTTCAGTCATCAATAGTCATTTTGCTTGTGTGGAATAGGAGTTTTTAAATAACTGTCATATTGCGTGTGGCAGTTATACTGTCATTATGAGTAAAACCTAATTTTTGTATTTTTAAACCTTATAAACCTCCTGATTCTAGTAAAATTCACAAAGATACAACAAGATATTACAGGCATTTTTAGACATAATGCAGGTTTGGTTTTGGAGTTAGGTTTATAACTTTTCATATTTAGTATGACAGTTATACTGTCATATTAAGTAAAAAAAAAAAAAAAAAAAAGACGTGTCTTTGCAAACTTTACAAAATGTTTTTTTCCAGTAAAACTCACAAAGATGTGGTTAGGGCCTTGCATGCCAGCTCCCGCCATCAGTGTGTGAATGTGTGTGTGAATGGATGAATGGAAAAATAGTGTCAAAGCGCTTTGTGTACCTTGAAGGTAGAAAAGCGCTATACAAGTATAACCCATTTACCATAGTGAGTAAAACCAAATGTTTGTATTTACAAACCTTACAAAAACAACCCATTCTAGTAAAAGTCACACAGATACAATATTTTAGGCATTTTTAGACATAATGCATGTTTGGTTTTGGAGTTATGTTTATATAACCTACTTTCTGAGCCGCCACCTTATCGTGGTAGAGGAGTTTGCGTGTCCCACTGATCCTAGGAGCTATGCTGTCTTTGGGCTTCTATGCCCCCTCGTAGGCTCTCCCAAGACAAATAGGTCCTAGGTGAGGGATCAGACAAAGAGCAGCTCAAAGACCTTTATGAAAAGTACAAATCGAGGTCCTAGATTTTTCCTCGCCCGGACGCGGGTCACCGTGGCTGCCCTGTGGAGCCAGGCCCAGAGGTGGGGCACGATGGCGAGCGCCTGTTGGCTGGCTCAGCTCAATGAAGCAACGTGGTTCCCTCCTCCAATGGGCTCACCACTCATGGGCTGGGTTATAGAGGTCGGGTGCAGTGTGAGCTGAGCGGCAGCCGAAGGCAGGGCACTTGGCGGTCCGATCATCGGCTACATAAGCTAGCTCTTCTGACGTGTAATGTCACCTCGCTGGGAGGGAAGGAGCCTGAGCTGGTGTGCGAGGTGGAGAAGTTCCGGCTAGATATAGTTGGACTCACTTCGACGCACAGGAACCTGTTCCATCGAGAGGGGCTGGACAGTCTTCCACTATGGCGTTGCAAGCAATGAGAGGCTGGGGTGGCAATTCTTGTTGTCCCCCCGGCTCAAAGACAAGAGTATGGGGTATCGGACTGTCTGATTGTGGCGGGTCGCTCCCTGTATGATCAGTGTAGGGCAGCCTTGGTCCGCCAAGGCTGCCCTTTGTCACCGATTCTGTTGTTAACTTTTATGGACAGAATTGCAGTCATGGCATTGAGGGGATCCGGTTTGGTGGTTGCAGGATGAGGTCTTTGCTTTTTGCAGTTGATGTGGTCCTGATGGCTTCAACTGGCCAGGATCTCCAGCTCTCATTGGATGGCCGAGTATGAAGCGACTGGGATGAGAATCAGCACCTCCAAGTCCGAGTCCATGGTTCTCGCCCGGTAAAGGGTGGGGTGCCATTTCCAGGTTGAGGAGGCGATGGCACATACTAGATGGCCCCAAGTGGAGGAGTTCAAGTACTTAGGAGTCTTGTTCACGAGTGAGGGAAGAGTGGATCATGAGATCCACAGGCGGATCGGTGCGGCGTCTTCAGTAATGAGGACGCTATATCGATCCATTGTGGTGAAGAAGGAGCTGAGCCAGAATTAAAAGCTCTAAATTTACCGGTCGATCTACATTCCCATCCTGCACCCATGGTCATGGTTATGACCGAAAAGACAAGATCCCGGGTACAAGCGGCCGAATTGAGTTTCCTCCGCCGGGTGGCGGGTCTCTCCCTTAGAGATAGGATAAGAAGCTCTGTTATCAGGGAGGAACTCCGAGTAAAGCGCTGCTCCTCCACTTGAGAGGAGCCAGAGGAGGTGGTTCGGGCATCTGCTCAGGATGCCACCAGGCATTATTAGACATTTTTCATGTGTGGTTTAGGAAATATGTTTAAATAACTGTGATATTGAATGTGGCAGTTATACTGTTATTATGTGTAAAACCAAATTTTTATATTTGCAAACCTTACAAAAACAACTGATTCTAGTAAAACTCACATAGATTCAATATTACAGGCATTTTTAGACATTTCACATGTTTTAATACATTTTTATTGCTTTTTTCGTTAGGGCAAGTCCGATCGGCAGGAAGCCACGGGGAAGACCCAGGACACATTGGGAAGACTATGTCTCAGGCTGGCCTGGGAACGCCTCGAGATCCCCCGAGAAGAGCTGGACAAAGTGGCTGGGGAGAGGGAAGTCTGGGCTTCTCTGCTTAGGCTGTTGCCCCCGCAACCCGACCTCGGATAAGCCGAAGAAAATGGATGGATTTAGTATGACAGTTATACTGTCATATTGAGTAAAAAAAACTATTTTTCATAGATTCAATATTACAGGCATCTTTAGATGGATTGCATGTTTGGTTTTGGAGATATGTTTATACAACTTTCATATTTAGTATGACAGTTATACTGTCATATTGAGTAAAACAAAAAAAACTTGTGTCTGCAAACCTTTCAAAAGATTATTATTCTAGTAAAACTAACAAAGAGACATTTTTCCAAGCATTATTAGCATTTGTTGTTTTGGAGTTATAATGCTTGCGTTGAGAGGCGACGGGCTCGGGTGGCAATTCTTGTTGCCCCCCGGCTCAAAGCCTGCACGTTGGAGTTCAACCCAGTGGACCAGTGGGTAGCTTTCCTCCGCCTTCGGGTGGGGGGACGGGTCCTGACTGTTGTTTGGCCTTACGCGCCAAACGGCAGCTCAGAGTACCCACCCTTTTTGGATTCACTCGAGGGAGTACTGGAAAGTGCTCCACCGGGTGATTCCCTTGTTCTACTGGGGGCCTTCAACGCTCATCTTGGCAACAACATTGAAACCTGGAGAGGCGTGATTGGGAAGAATGGCCGCCCGGATCTGAACCCGAGTGGTGTTTTGTTATTGGACTTTTGTGCTCGTCACAGATTGTCAATAACAAACACCAAGTTCAAACATAAGGGTGTCCATATGTGCACTTGGCACCAGGACACCCTAGGCCGCAGTTCCATGATCGATTTTGTAGTTGTGTCATCGGATTTGCGGTCTCATGTTTTGGACACTCGGGTGAAGAGAGGGGCGGAGCTTTCTACCGATCACCACCTGGTGGTGAGTTGGCTGCGATGGTGGGGGAGGATGCCTGACAGACCTGGCAGGCCCAAACGCATTTTGAGGGTTTGCTGGGAACGCCTCCGGAAGAATTTTGAACATGTCACGAGGGAGGCGCTGGACATTGAGTCTGAGTGGACCATGTTCCGTGCCTCTCTTGTCGAGCCGGCTGATTGGAGCTGTGGCCGCAAGGAGTTTGGTGCCTGTCGTGGCGGTAATCCTAGAACCCGCTGGTGGACACCAGCAGTGAGGGATGCCGTCAAGCTGAAGAAAGAGCCTATCGGGTCCTTTTGGCTCATGGGACTCCAGAGGCAGCCGACAGGCCAAGCGAAGTGCGGCTTCAGCGGTCGCAGAGGCAAAAACTCGGACATGGGAGGAGTTTGGAGAAGCCATGGAAAACGACTTCCAGACGGCTTCGAAGCAATTCTGGACCACCATCCGCCGGATCAAGGGGGGGGAGCAGTGCACTGTAACACCGTGTATGGTGAGGATGGTGCGCTGCTGACCTCTACTGCAGCTGTTATTGATCGGTGGAGGGAATACTTCGAAGACCTCCTTAATCCCACCAACATGTCTTCCTATGAGGAAGCAGTGCCTGGGGAATCTGTGGTGGGCTCTCCTATTTCTGGGGCTGAGGATGCCAAGGTAGTTAAAAAGCTCCTCAATGGCAACGCCCTGGGGGTGGATGAGATCCGTCCGGAGTTCCTTAAGGCTCTGGATGCTGTGGGGCTGTCTTGGTTGACAAGACTCTGCAACATCGCGTGGACATCGGGGGAGGTACTTCTGGATTGGGAGACCGGGGTGGTGGTTCCTCTCTTTAAGAAGGGGAACCAGAGGGTGTGTTTCAACTATCGTGAGATCACACTCCTCAGTCTTCCCGGTAAGGTCAATTCATGTGTACTGGAGAAGAGGCTACGCCGGATAGTCGAACCTCGGATTCAGGAGGAACAGTGTGGTTTACGTCCTGGTCGTGGAACTGCGGACCAGCTTTATACTCTCGGCAGGGTCCTTGAGGGTGCATGGGAGTTTGCCCAACCAGTCTACATGTGCTTTATGGACTTGGAGAAGGCATTCGACCATTTACCCCTGGAAGTCCTGTGGGGAGTGCTTAGAGAGTATGGGGTAACGGACTGTCTTATTGTGGCGGTTCGCTCCCTTTGCAAGAGTCAGAGCTTGGTCCGGCAATGCGGACCCGTTTCCAGTGAGGGTTGGACTCCGCCAAGGCTGCCCTTTGTCACCGATTCTGTTCATAACCTTTATGGACAGAATTTCTAGGCGCAGTCAGGGCGTTGAGGGGATCCGGTTTGGTGTCTGCAGGATTAGGTCTCTGCTATTTGCAGATGATGTGGTCCTGATGGCTTCATCTGGCCAAGATCTTCAGCCCTTACTGGATCGGTTCGCAGACGAGTGTGAAGTGACTGGGATGTGAATCAGCACCTCCAAGTCCGAGTCCATGGTTCTCGCCCGGAAAAGGGTGGAGTTGGGGAGGAGATCTTGCCCCAAGTGGAGGAGTTCAAGGACCTCAGAGTCTTGTTCACGAGTGAGGGAAGAGTGGATCGTGAGATCGACAGGCGGAACGGTGCGGCGTCTTCAGTAATGCGGACGCTGTATTGATCCGTTGTGGTGAAGAAGGAGCTGAGCCGGAAGGCAAAGCTCTCGATTTACCGGCCGATCTACGTTCCCATCCTCACCTATGGTCATGAGCTTTGTGTCATGGCCGAAAGGACAAAATCACGGGTACAAGCGGCCGAAATGAGTTTCCTCCGCCGGGTGGCGGGGCTCTCCCTTAGAGATAGGGTGAGAAGCTCTGTCATCCGGGAGGAGCTCAAAGTAAAGCCATTGCTCCTCCATTTCGAGAGGAGCCAGATGAGGTGGTTCGGGCATCTGGTCAGGATGCCACCCGAACGCCTCCCTAGGGAGGTGTTTCGGGCATGTCCGAAGGAACATGCCCAGGAAGACCCAGGAAACGGGAAGCTTATCTCTCCCGGCTGGCCTGGGAACGCCCCACGATCCCCCGGGAGGAGCTGGACGAAGTGGCTGGGGAGAGGAAAGTCTGGGCTTCCCTGCTTAGGCTGCAGCCCCCGCGACCCGACCTCGGATAAGCGGAAGAAAATGGATGGCTGGATGGATGGAGTTATGTTTAAATAACTGTCATAAAGAGTAAAACCTCATTTTTGTATTTGTAAACCTTACCAAAACAACTGATTTTAGTAAAACTCACACAGATTCAATATTAAAGGCATTTTTAGACATTTTGCTTATTTGGTGTAGGAATTATGATGGAATACATTGTTTTTGATTATTTCGCATTATCTCAGTATTTGAAGAACTTTACTGTCATATTGAGGAAAACAAATACTTTTTGTGTTTGCAAGCCTTAAAAAAGCATATGTTTCGAGTAAAACTCACAAGAATGCCTTATTTCAGGCATTATTAGCCATTTTTTATGTGTAGTTTAGGCATACTTGCCAAGCCTCCTGGATTTTCCAGGAGACTCCCGAAATTCAGCGCCTCTCCCGAAAACCTCCCGGGACAAATTTTCTCCCGAAAATCTCCCGAAATTCAGGCTGATCTGAGTGAGGACAGCCTGTATTCACGTCTGCTTTCCCACGATATAAACAGCATGCCTGCCCAATCACGTTATAACTGTAGAATGATCGAGGGCGAGTTCTTGGTTTCTTATGTGGGTTTATTGTTAGGTAGTTTCATTAACGTCCTCCCAGCGCGGTAACAACACAAAACAACAGCAGTCACGTTTTCGTCTACCGTAAAGCAGTTTGTCTGCCGTAAACAGCAATGTTGTGACACTCTTTAAACAGGGCAATACTGCCATCTACTGTACATGCATATGTGACAATAACATCCAGGAGAGTGCAGTGCACAACTGCGCACACAACAAGGAGACGAAGCAGAAGAACGCGGAAGATACAGCCATGGCGACGCCGACGACGAGTAAGATGAAGAAACACGCTTATAAGTTCCAAGCCGCAGCTGCGATTGGACCTGGATAGCCTCCGGGAAGAAGTAGTGGAATACCAAGTGCTTGGCAGTGAAAATCTTCCTCAGGAAGCAAAGATTGACCGGTTTTTGGCCATGCTCGGGAGGGATGGAAAATTCCAGACTCTCGTGCATTTGATGAAAGCACTTTTGTGCGTGCCACACAGCAATGCATCATCAGAGAGGGTGTTCAGCATGGTTATAAAAATAGTGACAGAGAATAGAACAAGGATGGACAATTCAACCCTTAACTCAACAATGAGTAGATGAGTGTTATGTGTGTGTATATGTGTAAATAAATGAAAACTGAAATTCAAGTATTTATTTTATATATATATATATATATATATATATATATATATATATATATATATATATATATATATATATATATATATATATATATATATATATATATATATATATATATGTCTTATATCTCCTGATGATTGAGGGAACCCCTCATGAAACAGGCCTGTAGAGATGAAGTAGTCTTGTGATTTTTTCCCCCACACATACATATATATATATATATATATATATATATATATATATATATATATAGCTAGAATTCACTGAAAGTCAAGTTTTTTTATATATGTGTGTATATATAAATATATATATATATATATATATATATATATATATATGAAATACTTGACTTGGTGAATTCTAGCTCTAAATATACTCCTCCCCTCTTAACCACACCCCCAACCACGCCCCCACCCCACCCCCGACCATGCCTTCCCCACCCCCACCTCCTGAAATCGGAGGTCTCAATGTTGGCAAGTATGAGTTTAGGAGTTATGTTTAAATAACTGTCATAGTGAGTGTGGCAGTTACACTGTCATATTGAGTAAAAAAAACTAACTTGTGTCTTTGCAAACCTCACAAAAGAAAAGGTTTCTAATAAAAATCACAAAGATACATTTCTTCACGCATTATTAGACATTTTTCATGTGTGGTTTAGGAGTTATGTTTAAATAACTGTCATATTGAGTGTGGCAGTTATACTGTCATTATGTGTAAAACCTAATTTTGTATTTGCAAACCTTATAAAAACAACTGATTCTAGTAAAACATAGATTCAATTTTACAGGCATTTTTAGACATTTTACATGTATGGTTTAGGAGTTGTGTTTGAATACATTTTTTATTGCTATTTTCGTTAGGGCAAGGCCGACCGGCAGGAGGCCACGGGGAAGACCCAGGACACATTGGGAAGACTATCATTCAAGTACCTTGGGGTGTGGGTGGATATGACGCTGCACGTTTAGTTCCTCTTCCAGCCGTCAGTTGGAACTCTGCCAAAGTTTAGATTGTTTCTTCCGACGCCTCCCGCCGGTGTCCTGACGACACCTTCAAGTCCTGCCGGGAGGAACACTGTGACACTCACCTTTTCTTCTTTTGAGGAAATCCATGTGATTTGCATAAGAATGCAAATCACATGGATTTAATATAAGCTGGACTGGACTGTTAACACAGACCACTTGTACAGGAAAGGACAGAGCTGTACTTCCTGAGGCGACTGTCCTTTGTCCCACACGCCATTAGACTGTACAACTCTTCTCTGGGGGAGGGGGGCTACTAGGATGACAGGGGATGCAATTCAATGAGTGCAATATTTTTTCAAAACATGGTCACTACTGCCTAGTTTCTCTTTTTATATTCTTATTTTACTGTTATATTTTTATTCTCATTGTTGCTTTTTATTTTTATTCTATTGTAATATGTTTCTATTTTGTTTCAATTTATACCCCCATTATTTACTTTTCACTTTTTACAATTTTGTACACTACTGCTGGAATTTCAATTTTCCTGAGGGAACTCTCCTGAAGGAATCAATAAAGTACTATCTATCTATCTATCTATTTATGTCTCCTGGCTGGCCTGTAAATGCCTCAGGATCCCCCGAGAAGAGCTGGACAAAGTGGCTGGGGAGAGGAAAGTCTGGGCTTCTCTGCTTAGGCTGCTGCCCCCGCAACCTGACCTCGGATAAGCAGGAAGAAAATGGATGGATTTAGTATGACAGTTATACTGTCATATTAAGTAAAAAACTAACTTGTGTATTTGCAAACATTAGAAAAATATTTTTTTTCTAGTAAAACTCACAAAGATACATAACTCAAGGCATTATTAACCATTTTGCATGTGTGGTTTAGGACTTATGTTTAAATAATCGTCAGATTGAGTGTGACAGTATACTGTCATAGTGAGTAAAACCCATCCATCCATCCATCCATCTTCTTCCGCTTATCCGAGGTCGGGTCGCGGGGGCAGCAGCCTAAGCAGGGAAGCCCAGACTTCCCTCTCCCCAGCCACTTCGTCCAGCTCCTCCCGGGGGATCCCGAGGCGTTCCCAGGCCAGCCGGGAGACATAGTCTTCCCAACGTGTCCTGGGTCTTCCTCGTGGCCTCCTACCGGTCGGACATGCCCTAAACACCTCCTTAGGGAGGCGCTCGGGTGGCATCCTGACCAGATGCCTGAACCACCTCATCTGGCTCCTCTCGATGCGGAGGAGCAGCGGCTTTACTTTGAGCTCCCCCCGGATGACAGAGCTTCTCACCCTATCTCTAAGGGAGAGCCCCGCCACCCGGCGGAGGAAACTCATTTCGGCCGCTTGTACCCGTGATCTTGTCCTTTCGGTCATAACCCAAAGCTCATGACCATAGGTGAGGATGGGAACGTAGATCGACCGGTAAATTGAGAGCTTTGCCTTCCGGCTCAGCTCCTTCTTCACCACAACGGATCGATACAGCGTCCGCATTACTGAAGACGCCGCACCGATCCGCCTGTCGATCTCACGATCCACTCTTCCCTCACTCGTGAACAAGACTCTGAGGTACTTGAACTCCTCCACTTGGGGCAAGATCTCCTCCCCAACCCGGAGATGGCACTCCACCCTTTTCCGGGCGAGAACCATGGACTCGGACTTGGAAGTGCTGATTCTCATCCCAGTCGCTTCACACTCAGCTGCGAACCGATCCAGTGAGAGCTGAAGATCCTGGCCAGATGAAGCCATCAGGACCAAATCATCTGCAAAAAGCAGAGACCTAATCCTGCAGCCACCAAACCGGATCCCCTCAACGCCTTGACTGCGCCTAGAAATTCTGTCCATAAAAGTTATGAACAGAATCGGTGACAAAGGGCAGCCTTGGCGGAGTCCAACCCTCACCGGAAACGTGTCCGACTTACTGCCGGCAATGCGAACCAAGCTCTGACACTGATCATACAGGGAGCGGACCGCCACAATCAGACAGTCCGAAACCCCATACTCTCTGAGCACTCCCCACAGGACTTCCCGAGGGACACGGTCGAATGCCTTCTCCAAGTCCACAAAGCACATGTAGACTGGTTGGGCAAACTCCCATGCACCCTCAAGGACCCTGCCGAGAGTATAGAGCTGGTCCACAGTTCCACGACCAGGACGAAAACCACACTGTTCCTCCTGAATCCGAGGTTCGACTATCCGGCGTAGCCTCCTCTCCAGTACACCCGAATAGACCTTACTGGGAAGGCTGAGGAGTGTGATCCCCACGGTAGTTAGAACACACCCTCCGGTTCCCCTTTTTAAAGAGAGGAACCACCACCCCGGTCTGCCAATCCAGAGGTACTGCCCCCGATGTCCACGCGATGCTGCAGAGTCTTGTCAACCAAGACAGCCCTACAGCATCCAGAGCCTTAAGGAACTCCGGGCGGATCTCATCCACCCCCGGGGCCTTGCCACCGAAGAGCTTTTTAACTACCTCAGCAACCTCAGCCCCAGAAATAGGAGAGCCCACCACAGATTCCTCAGGCACTGCTTCCTCATAGGAAGACGTGTTGGTGGGATTGAGGAGGTCTTCGAAGTATTCCCTCCACCGATCCACAACTTCCGCAGTCGAGGTCAGCAGAACACCATCCGCACCATACACGGTGTTGGTAGTGCACTGCTTCCCCTTCCTGAGGCGGTGGATGGTGGTCCAGAATCGCTTCGAAGCCGTCCGGAAGTCGTTTTCCATGGCTTCCCCGAACTCCTCCCATGTCCGAGTTTTTGCCTCCGCGACCGCTGAAGCCGCACACCGCTTGGCCTGTCGGTACCTGTCCGCTGCCTCAGGAATCCCATGAGCCAAAAGAACCCGATAGGACTCCTTCTTCAGCTTGACGGCATCCCTCACCGCCGGTGTCCACCAACGGGTTCTAGGATTACCGCCACGACAGGCACCAACTACCTTGCGGCCACAGCTCCAATCAGCCGCCTCGACAATAGAGGTGCGGAACATGGTCCACTCGGACTCAATGTCCAGCACCTCCCTCGTGACAAGTTCAAAGTTCTTCCGGAGGTGGGAATTGAAACTCTCTCTGACAGGAGACTCTGCCAGACGTTCCCAGCAAACCCTCACAATGCGTTTGGGCCTGCCAGGTCTGTCCGGCATCCTCCCCCACCATCGCAGCCAACTCACCACCAGGTGGTGATCGGTAGAAAGCTCCGCCCCTCTCTTCACCCGAGTGTCCAAAACATGAGGCCGCAAATCCGATGACACAACTACAAAGTCGATCATAGAACTGCGGCCTAGGGTGTCCTGGTGCCAAGTGCACATATGGACACCCTTATGCTTGAACATGGTGTTCGTTATGGACAATCCGTGACGGGCACAAAAGTCCAATAACAAAACACCACTTGGGTTCAGATCCGGGCGGCCATTCTTCCCAATCACGCCTCTCCAGGTTTCACTGTCGTTGCCAATATGAGCGTTGAAGTCCCCCAGTAGAACGAGGGAATCACCCGGGGGAGCACTCTCAAGTACTCCCTCGAGTGAATCCAAAAAGGGTGGGTACTCTGAGCTGCTGTTTGGCGCGTAAGCGCAAACAACAGTCAGGACCCGTCCCCCCACCCGAAGGCGGAGGGAAGCTACCCTCTTGTCCACCGGGTTGAACTCCAACATGCAGGCTCTGAGCCGGGGGGCAACAAGAATTGCCACCCCAGCCCATCGCCTCTCACTGCTGGCAACGCCAGAGTGGAAGAGAGTCCAGCCCCTCTCGAGAGAACTGGTTCCAGAGCCCTTGCTGTGCGTCGAGGTGAGTCCGACTATATCCAACCGGAACTTCTCTACCTCGCGCACTAGCTCAGGCTCCTTCCCCCCCAGCGAGGTGACGTTCCACGTCCCAAGAGCTAGCTTTTGTAGCCGAGGATCGGACCGCCAAGTGCCCTGCCTTCGGCTACCGCCCAGCTCACATTGCACCCGACCTCTATGGCCCCTGCTATGGGTGGTGAGCCCATTGGAGGGGGGACCCACGTTGCCTCTTCGGGCTGTGCCCGGCCGGGCCCCATGGGCTCGCCATCGTGCCCCAACTCCGGGCCTGGCTCCGGAGGGGGGCCCCGGTGACCCGCGTCCGGGCGAGGGAAATCTGAGTCTCGGTTCTTGCATTTCCATAGAAGTCTTCGAGCTGCTCTTTGTCTGATCCCTCACCTAGGACCTGTTTGTCTTGGGAGACCCTACCAGGGGGCATGGAAGCCCCCGGACAACATAGCTCCTAGGATCATTGGGACACGCAAACTCCTCTACCACGTTAAGGTGGCAGCTCAGAGAGGAGTGAGTAAAACCCATATTTTGTAATTGCAAACCTTATGAAAACAAATGATTCTACTAAAACTCACATGGATACAATATTACAGGAATTTTTAGACATAATGCATGTTTGGTTTTGGAGTAATGTTTATATAACTTTCATATTTTGTATGACAGTAATACTGTCATATTGAATAAAAAAAACTAACTTGTATCTGTACAAACCTTAAAAAATATTTTTTTTTCCAGTAAAACTCACAAAGAGACATTTCTCCAGGCATTATTAGCCATTGTGCACATGTGGTTTAGGAGTTATGTTTAAATAAATGTCAAATTGAATGTGGCAGTTATACTGTTATTCTGAGTAAAACCTAATTTTTGTAAATGTTAACCTTACCACAATACCTGATTCTGGTAAAACTCACATAGATTCAATATTACAGGCATTTTTAGACATTTTACATGTTTGGTTTAGAGTTGTGTTTGAATACATTTGTATTGCTTTTTTCATTAGGTCAAGTCCGACGGGCAGGAGGCCGCGGGGAAGACCCAGGACACATTGGGAAGACTATGTCTCCCGGCTGGGCTGTCGAACGCCTCGGGATCCCCCGAGAAGAGCTGGACGAAGTGGTTGGGGATAGGGAAGTCCGGGCTTCTCTGCTTAGGCTGCTGCCCCTGCAACCGGACCTCGGATAAGCGGAAGAAAATGGATGGATTTAGTATGACAGTTATACTGTCATATTAAGTAAAAAAAACTAACTTACAAAATATATTTTTTCTAGTAAAACTCACAAAGATACATATCTACAGGCATTATTAGCCATTTTGCATGTGTGGTTTAGGAGTTATGTTTAAACAACTGTCATATTGAATGTGGCAGTAATACTGTCATCATGACCTAATTTTTGTAATTGTAAACCTTACCAAAATACCTGATTCTGGTAAAACTCACAAAGATTCAATATTACAGGCATTTTTAGACAGATTACATGTTTGGTTTTGGGGTTATGTTTATACAACTTTCATATTTAGTATAACAGTTATACTATCATATTGAGTACAAAAAACAAACTTGTGTCTTTGCAAACCATACAAAAGATCATTGTTTTAGTCATTTTGCATTTGTTGTTTAGGAGTTATGTTTAAATAACTGTCATAGTGAGTAAAACCTAATTTTTGTATTTGCAAAAACCTTACAAAAACAACTGATTCTAGTAAAACTCACATGGATGCAATATTGCAGGCATTTTTAGACATGATGCATGTTTGATTTTGGAGTTGTGTTTATATAACTTTCATATTTAGTATTACAGTAATACTGTCATATTGAGTAATAAAAACTAACTTGTGTCTTTACAAACCTTACAAAATATTTTTTTTCCTGCAAAACTCACAAAGAGACATTTCTCCAGGCATTATTAGCCATTTGGCATGTGTGGTTTAGGAGTTATGTTTAAATAACTGTCAGATTGAGTGTGACAGTATACTGTGAGTAAAACCCATATTTTGTATTTGCAAACCTTACAAAAACAACTGATTCTAGTAAAACTCACATGGATACAAAATTACAGGCATTTTTAGAGATAATGCATGTTTGGTTTGGTTTTGGAGTTATGTTTATATAACTTTCATATTTAGTATGACAGTAACACTGTCATATTGAGTAAAAAAAACTAACTTGTGTCGGTACAAACATTACGAAATATTTTTTTTCCAGTAAAACTCACAAAGAGACATTTCTCCAGGCATTAATTGCCATTGTGCATGTGTGGTTTAGGAGTTATGTTTAAATAGATGTCAAATTGAATGTGGCAGTTATACTGTCATTATGAGTGAAACCTAATTTTTGTAATTGTAAACCTTACCAAAATACCTGATTCTGGTAAAACTCACATAGATCCAATATTACATGCATTTTTAGAAGGTTGGTTTGGTTTTGGAGTTTTGATTATACAACTTTCATATTTATACTGTATATTACCATTGAGTAAAAAAAAACCTAACTTGTGTCTTTGCAAACCTTACAAAAGATCGTTATTCTAGTAAAGACTTAGACTTAGACTTAGACTTTCTTTTTATTGTCATTCAAATTTGAACTTTACAGCACAGATAAGAACGAAATGTCGTAGTGCAGGATAAAAAAGCAATAAGGTGCATATTTCGATACATAAATATATATAAATAATATATAAATACTATATATATATATATATATATATATATATATATATATATATATATATATATATATATATATATATATATATATATATATATATATATATATATATATATATACATATATATATATATATATATATATATATAATAAATAAATATATATAAATATATATAAATAGATAAATAGATTACTGTGCAGATAAATATATTGCACTTTTTCCACATGCGCCCACGTTTATGTATGTTATATTGTTTATTTCATTCCAGCGAGTTAATTCATTTTGAGGGGAGTTGAGGAGATAATTTAATTATGATGCGTTCAAGAGTCTTACGGCCTGAGGGAAGAAGCTGCTACAGAAGCTGGAGGTTCTGCTTCGGAGGCTGCGGAACCTCTTTCTAGAGTCCAGCAGTGAAAACTGTCCTTGGTGGGGGTGGGAGGAGTCTTTGCAAATTTTCTGAGCCCTGGTCAGGCAGCACTTTTTGCGATCTCCTGGATAGGAGGAAGAGGAGTCCTGATGATCTTTTCCGCCGTCCTCACCACTCTCTGGAGATACTTCCAGTCTGAGGCACTGCAGGCTCCAGTCCAGACAGAGATGCTGTTGGTCAGCAGGCTCGCTATAACAACGATACATCTCTCCAAGCATTATTAGCTATTTTGCATTTGTTGTTTAGGAGTTATGTTTAACTGTCAAAGTAAATAAAACCTAATTTTGGTATTTGAAAACCTTACAAAAACAACTGATTCTAGTAAAACTCACACAGATACAATATTACAGGCATTTTTAGACATAATACATGTTTGGTTTTGGAGTAATGTTTGGCGCAGTGGAAGAATGGCCGTGCGCGACCCGAGGGTCCCTGGTTCAATCCCCACCTAGTACCAACCTCGTCATGTCCGTTGTGTCCTGAGCAAGACACTTCACCCTTGCTCCTGATGGGTGCTGGTTAGCGCCTTGCATGGCAGCTCCCTCCATCAGTGTGTGAATGGGTAAATGTGGAAGTAGTGTCAAAGCGCTTTGAGTACCTTGAAGGTAGAAAAGCGCTATACAAGTACAACCCATTTATTTATATATAGTATGACAGCTATACTGTTATATTGAGTAAAAAAAACTAACTTGTGTCTTTACAAACCTTACACAATATATTTTTTCTAGTAAAACTCAAAGAGACATTTCCCCAGGTATTATTAGCCATTGTGCATGTGTGGTTTAGGAGTTATGTTTAAATAAATGTCAAATTGAATGTGGCAGGTATACTGTCATGAGTAAAACCTAATTTTTGTAATTGTAAACCTTACCAAAATACCTGATTCTGGTAAAACTCACATAGATTGAATATTACATGCATTTTTAGACGAATTGCTTGTTTGGTTTTGGAGTTATGTTTTTACAACTTTCATATTTAGTATGACAGTTATATACTGTCATATTGAGTAAAAAAACAACTAACTTGCGTCTTTGCAAACCTTACAAAAGATCATTATTCTGGTAAAGACTTAGACTTTCTTTTTATTGTCATTCAAATTTGAACTTTACAGATAACACAATTTCGTTACATAAGCTCATGGTAGTGCAGGATAAAAAAGCAATAAGGTGCATATATAAATAAATAAATATAAATAATATATAAATATACATATAAAATAAATAAATATACTTAAATATATATAAATAAATAAAAAGATTACTGTGCAGATAAATATATTGCACTTTTTCCACATGCGCCTACGTTTATGGGTGTATGTTATATTGTTTTTTGTTTATTCCAGCGAGTTAATCCATTTTGAGGGGAGTTGAGGGGATAATTTAATTATAATGCGTTCAAGAGTCTTACGGCCTGAGGGAAGAAGCTGGAGGTTCTGCTTCGGAGGCTGCGGAACCTCTTTCTAGAGTCCAGCAGTGAAAACAGTCCTTGGTGGGGGTGGGAGGAGTCTTTGCAAATTTTCTGAGCCCTGGTCAGGCAGCGCTTTTTGCGATCTCCTGGATAAGAGGAAGAGGATTCCTGAAGATCTTTTCCGCCGTCCTCACCACTCTCTGGAGAGACTTCCAGTCTGAGGCACTGCAGGCTCCAGTCCAGACAGAGATGCTGTTGGTCAGCAGGCTCTCTATAACAAAGATACAGTTCTCCAAGCATTATTAGCTATTTGCATTTGTTGTTTAGGATTTATGTTTAAATAACTGTCATAGTGAGTAAAACCTAAATTTTGAATTTGCAAACCTTACAAAAACAACTGATTTTAGTAAAACTCACAGATACAATATCACAGGCATTTTTAGACATAATGCATGTTTGGTTTTGGAGTTGTGTTTATATAACTTTCATATTTAGTATTACAGTATTACTGTCATATTGAGTAAAAAAAAACAACTAACTTGTGTCTTTACAAACCTTACAAAATATTTTTCCCAGTAAAACTCAAAGATACATTTCTACAGGCATTATTAGCCATTTTGCATGTGAGGTTTAGGATTTATGTTTAAAATATTGAGTGTGACAGTAAAGTCATAGTGAGTAAAACAAACTAACTTGTGTCTTTGCAATGCTTACAAAAGAAAATGTTACTAGTAAAACTCACAAAAGATACATTTCTTCATGCATTATTAGAAAATGTTAATGTGTAGTTTAGGAGTTATGTTTCAATAACTGTCAAATCGAGTGTGGCAGTATTTTGTATTTGCAAACCTTACAAAAACAACTGATTCTAGTAAAACTCACATAGATTCAATATTGCAGGCATTTTAGACATTTCACATGTTTTGTTTAGGAGTTGTGTTTGAATACATTTTAATTGCTTTTTTCGTTAGGGCAAGTCCGACCGGCAGGAGGCCACGGGGAAGCCCCAGGACACATTGGGAAGACTATGTCAGCCGGCTGGCCTGGGAACGCTTCGGGATCCCCCGAGAAGAGCTGGACGAAGTGGCTGGGGAGAGGGAAGTCTGGGCTTCTCTGCTTAGGCTGCTGCCCCCGCAACCCGACCTCGGATAAGCGGAAGAAAATGGATACATTTAGTATGACAGTTATACTATTATATTGAGTAAAAAAAACTAACTTGTGTCTTTAAAAAACCTTACAAATTATATGTTTTCTAGTAAAACTCACAAAGATACATCTCCAGGCATTATAAGCCATTTTGCATGTGGTTTAGGGGTTATGTTTAAATAACTGCCATATTGAAAGTGGCAGTTATACTGTCATTATGAGTAAAACCTAATATTTGTAATTGTAAACCTTAACAAAATACCTGATTCTGGTAAAACTCACATAGATTCAATATTACAGGCATTTTTAGACGGATTGCATGTGTAGTTTTGAAATTATGTTTATACAACTTTCTTATTTAGTATGGCAGTGATATTATCATATTGAGTAAAAAAAACTAACTTGTGTCTTTGCAAACCATACAAAAGAACATTTTAATAAAACTCAAAGATACATCTCCAGGCATTATTAGCCATTTTGCATTTGTTGTTTAGGAGTTATGTTTAAATAACTGGCATAGTGAATAAAACCTAATTTTTGTATTTGCAAACCTTATAAAAACAACTGATTCTAGTAAAACTCACATGGATTTAATATTACAGGCATTTTTAGACATTTTGCATTGTTGGTTTAGGAATTATGTTGGAATACATTTTTATTGCTTTTTTCGCATTATCTCAGGATTTTAAGAACAATACTGTCATATTGAGTAAAACACTACTTTTTGTGTTTGCAAGCCTTAAAAAAGCATATGTTTCGAGTAAAACTCACAATAATGCATTAGTTCAGGCAATATTAGCTCATTTTTATGTGTAGTTTAGGAGTTATGTTTATTTACTGTTATATTGTCATGGTGAAAAAAACCTAATTTTTTTTATTTGCAAAAATTTCAAACACAACCGATTCTAGTAAAACTCACATGGATTCAATATTACAGGCATTTTTACAAATTTTGCATGTTTAGTTTAGAAATTAAGATTGAATATATTTTCATTGCTTTTTTTGCATTATCTCAGTATTTTAGGAATATTACTCACATATTGAGTAAAAAACTACTTTTTGTGTTTGCAAGATTTGAAAAAGCATATGTTTCGAGTAAAACTCCGTAGAATGCATTATTTGAGGCATCATTAGACATTTTGCATGTGTAGTTTAGGAGTTATGATTAAATAAATGTCATATTGAGTGTGACAGTTTACTTTCATAAAGAGTAAAACCTAATTTTTGTTTTTGCAATCCTTACTAAAACAACTGATTCTAGTTAAACTCACATGGATTCAATAATACAGACATTTTTACACATTTTGCATGTTTAGTTTAGAAATTATGATTGAATACATTTTTATTGCTTTTTTCGCATTATCTCAGGATTTTAAGATCATTACTGTCATATTGAGTAAAACAAATACTTTTTGTGTTTGCAAGCCTTAAGAAAGCATATGTTTCGAGGAAAACCCCCAAGGATCCATTATTTCAAACATTATTAGCCATTTTGCATGAGTAGTTTAGGAGTTATGATTAAAAAACTGTCATATTGGTATGACAGTTTACTTTTATAGAGAGAAACACCTAATTTTTTTTTGCAAACTTTACTAAAACAACTGATTCTAGTAAAACTCACATGGATTCAATAATACAGGCATTTTTACACATTTTGCATCTTTAGTTTAGAAATTATGATTGAATACATTTTTAGTGTTTTTTTTCGCATTATCTCAGGATTTTAAGAACATTACTGTCATTCCATCCATCCATTTTCTACCGCTTATTCCCATTGGGGTCGCGGGGGGCGCTGGAGCCTATCTCAGCTACAATCGGGCGGAAGGCGGGCTACACCCTGGACAAGTCGCCAGCTCATCGCAGGGCCTAAAAAAAATACTTTTTGTGTTTGCAAGCCTTAAGAAAGCATATGTTTCGAGGAAAACTCCCAAGGATCCATTATTTCAAACATTATTAGCCATTTTGCATGAGTAGTTTAGGAGTTATGATTAAAAAACTGTCATATTGAGTATGACAGTTTACTTTTATAGAGAGAAACACCTAATTTTTGTTTTTGCAAACTTTACTAAAACAACTGATTCTAGTGAAACTCACATGGATTTAATATTACTGGCATTTTTAGACATTTTGCATTGTTGGTTTAGGATTTATGTTGGAATACATTTTTATTGCTTTTTTCGCATTATCTCAGAATTTTAAGAACATTAATGTCATATTGAATAAAAACTACTTTTTGTGTTGGCAAGCCTTAAAAAAGCATATGTTTCGAGTAAAACTCACAAGAATGCATTATTTCAAACATTATTAGCCATTTTGCATGAGTAGTTTAGGAGTTATGATTAAAAAATTGTCATATTGAGTGTGACAGTTTACTTTCATAAAGAGTAAAACCTAATTTTTGTTTTTGCAAACCTTACTAAAACAACTGATTCTTGTAAAATTCACATGGATTCAATAATACAGGCATTTTTACACATTTTGCATGTTTAGTTTAGAAATTATGATTGAATGAATACATTTTTATTTCTTTTTTTGCATTATCTCAGGATTTAAAGAACATTACTGTCATATTGAGTAAAAAATACTTTTTGTGTTTGCAAACCTTAAGAAAGCATATGTTTCGAGGAAAACTCCCAAGGATCCATTATTTCAAACATTAGCCATTTTGCATGAGTAGTTTAGGAGTTATGATTAAAAAACTGTCATATTGAGTATGACAGTTTACTTTTATAGAGAGAAACACCTAATTTTTGTTTTTGCAAACTTTACTAAAACAACTGATTCTAGTGAAACTCACATGGATTTAATATTACTGGCATTTTTAGACATTTTGCATTGTTGGTTTAGGATTTATGTTGGAATACATTTTTATTGCTTTTTTCGCATTATCTCAGAATTTTAAGAACATTACTGTCATATTGAATAAAAACTACTTTTTGTGTTGGCAAGCCTTTAAAAAGCATATGTTTCGAGTAAAACTCACAAGAATGCATTATTTCAAACATTATTAGCCATTTTGCATGAGTAGTTTAGGAGTTATGATTAAAAAATTGTCATATTGAGTGTGACAGTTTACTTTCATAAAGAGTAAAACCTAATTTTTGTTTTTGCAAACCTTACTAAAACAACTGATTCTTGTAAAACTCACATGGATTTAATATTACAGGCATTTTTAGACATTTTGCATTGTTGGTTTAGGAATTATGTTGGAATACATTTTTATTGCTTTTTTCGCATTATCTCAGAATTTTAAGAACATTACTGTCATATTGAATAAAAACTACTTTTTGTGTTTGCAAGCCTTAAGAAAGCATATGTTTCGAGTAAAACTCACAAGAATGCATTATTTCAGGCAACATTAGCTCATTTTTAAGTGTAGTTTAGGAGTTATGTTTAATTTACTGTCATATTGAGTGTACATTGTCATGGTGAAAAAAACCTAATTTTTGTATTTGCAAAAATTTCAAACACAACCTAATCTAGTAAAACTCACATGGATTCAATATTACAGGCATTTTTACACATTTTGCATGTTTGATTTAGGAAATATGATTGAATATATTTTCCTTGCTTTTTTCGCATTATCTCAGTATTTTAGGAATATTACTGTCATATTGAGTTAAAAGCTACTTTTTGTGTTTGCAACATTTGAAAAAGCATATGTTTCGAGTAAAACTCCGTAGAATGCACTATTTGAGGCATCATTAGACATTTTGCATGTGTAGTTTAGGAGTTATGATTAAATAAATGTCATATTGATTGTGACAGTTTACTTTCATAAAGAGTAAAACCTAATTTTTGTTTTTGCAAACCTTACTAAAACAACTGATTCTAGTTAAACTCACATGGATTCAATAATGCAGGCATTTTTACACATTTTGCATGTTTAGTTTAGAAATTATGATTGAATACATTTTTATTGCTCTTTTCGCATTATCTCAGGATTTTAAGAACATTACTGTCATAAAGAGTAAAAAAAAATACTTTTTGTGTTTGTTAGCCTTAAGAAAACATATGTTTCGAGGAAAACTCCCAAGAATCCATTATTTCAAACATTATTAGCCATTTTGCATGAGTAGTTTAGGAGTTATGATTAAAAAACTGTCATATTGAGTGTGACAGTTTACTTTCACAAAGAGTAAAACTTAATTTTTGTTTTTGCAAACTTCACTAAAACAACTGATTCTTGTAAAACTCACATGGATTCAATAATACAGGCATTTTTACACTTTTTGCACGTTTAGTTTAGAAAATTATGATTGAATACATTTTATTGCTTTTTTCGCATTATCTCAGGATTTTAAGAACATTACTGTCATATTGAGTAAAAAACTACTTTTTGTGTTTGCAAGCCTTAAAAAAGCATATGTTTCGAGTAAAACTCACAAGGATGCATTATTTCAGGCAATATTAGCTCATTTTTAAATGTAGTTTAGGAGTTATGTTTAATTTACTGTCATATTGAGTGTACATTGTCATGGTGAAAAAACCTAATATTTGTATTTCTGAAAATTTCAAACACAACCTAATCTAGTAAAACTTACATGGATTCAATATTACAGGCATTTTTACACATTTTGCATGTTTGATTTAGGAAATATTATTGAATATATTTTCATTGCTTTTTTTGCATTATCTCAGTATTTTAGGAATATTACTGTCATATTGAGTAAAAAACTACTTTTTGTGTTTGCAAGATTTGAAAAAGCATATGTTTCGAGTAAAACTCCGTAGATAGCATTATTTGAGGCATCATTGGACATTTTGCATGTGTAGTTTAGGAGTTATGATTAAATAAATGTCATATTGAGTGTGACAGTTTACTTTCATAAAGAGTAAAACCTAATTTTTGTTTTTGCAAACCTTACTAAAACAACTGATTCTAGTTAAACTCACATGGATTCAATAATACAGGCATTTTTACACATATTGCATGTTTAGTTTAGAAATTATGATTGAATACATTTTTATTGCTTTTTTTGCATTATCTCAGGATTTTAAGAACATTACTGTCATATTGAGTAAAAAAATACTTTTTGTGTTTGCAAGCCTTAAGAAAGCATATGTTTCGAAGAAAACTCCCAAGGATCCATTATTTCAAACATTATTAGCCATTTTGCATGAGTGGTTTAGGAGTTATGATTACAAAATTGTCATATTGTAGGCTATCCCAAGACAAATAGGTCCTAGGTGAGGGATCAGACAAAGAGCAGCTCAAAGACCTTTATGAAAAGTACAAATCGAGGTCCTAGATTTTTCCTCGCCCGGACGCGGGTCACCGTGGCTCCCCTGTGGAGCCAGGCCCAGAGGTGGGGCACGATGGCGAGCGCCTGTTGGCTGGCTCAGCTCAATGAAGCAACGTGGTTCCCTCCTCCAATGGGCTCACCACTCATGGGCTGGGTTATAGAGGTCGGGTGCAGTGTGAGCTGAGCGGCAGCCGAAGGCAGGGCACTTGGCGGTCCGATCATCGGCTACATAAGCTAGCTCTTCTGACGTGAAATGTCACCTCGCTGGGAGGGAAGGAGCCTGAGCTGGTGTGCGAGGTGGAGAAGTTCCGGCTAGATATAGTTGGACTCACTTCGACGCACAGGAACCTGTTCCATCGAGAGGGGCTGGACAGTCTTCCACTATGGCGTTGCAAGCAATGAGAGGCTGGGGTGGCAATTCTTGTTGTCCCCCCGGCTCAAAGACAAGAGTATGGGGTATCGGACTGTCTGATTGTGGCGGGTCGCTCCCTGTATGATCAGTGTAGGGCAGCCTTGGTCCGCCAAGGCTGCCCTTTGTCACCGATTCTGTTGTTAACTTTTATGGACAGAATTGCAGTCATGGCATTGAGGGGATCCGGTTTGGTGGTTGCAGGATGAGGTCTTTGCTTTTTGCAGTTGATGTGGTCCTGATGGCTTCAACTGGCCAGGATCTCCAGCTCTCATTGGATGGCCGAGTATGAAGCGACTGGGATGAGAATCAGCACCTCCAAGTCCGAGTCCATGGTTCTCGCCCGGTAAAGGGTGGGGTGCCATTTCCAGGTTGAGGAGGCGATGGCACATACTAGATGGCCCCAAGTGGAGGAGTTCAAGTACTTAGGAGTCTTGTTCACGAGTGAGGGAAGAGTGGATCATGAGATCCACAGGCGGATCGGTGCGGCGTCTTCAGTAATGAGGACGCTATATCGATCCATTGTGGTGAAGAAGGAGCTGAGCCAGAATTAAAAGCTCTAAATTTACCGGTCGATCTACATTCCCATCCTGCACCCATGGTCATGGTTATGACCGAAAAGACAAGATCCCGGGTACAAGCGGCCAAATTGAGTTTCCTCCGCCGGGTGGCGGGTCTCTCCCTTAGAGATAGGATAAGAAGCTCTGTCATCCGGGAGGAACTCCGAGTAAAGCGCTGCTCCTCCACTTGAGAGGAGCCAGATGAGGTGGTTCGGGCATCTGCTCAGGATGCCACCCGAACGCCTTTCGAGGGAGGTGTTTAGGGCAAGTCCGACCGGCAGGAGGCCACGGGGAAGACCCAGGACACATTGGGAAGATTATGTCTCCCGGCTGGCCTGGGAACGCCTCAGGATCCCCCGAGAAGAGCTGGAAGAAGTTCCTGGGGAGAGGGAAGTCTGGGCTTCTCTGTTTAGGCTGCTGCCCCAGCAACCCGACCTCGGTTAAGCGGAAGAAAATGGATGGATTTAGTAACGACAACAAAAAATGCCCATCCATCCATTTTCTACCGCTTATTCCCTTTTGGGGTGGCAGGGGGCGCTGGAGCCTATCTCAGCTACAATCGGGCGGAAGGCTGGGTACACCCCGGACAAGTCGCCACCTCATCGCAAAAAATGATTCTAGTAAAACTCACATGGATACAATTTTACAGGTATTTTTAGACATAATGCATGTTTGGTTTTGGAATTATGTTTATATAACTTTCATATGTATTATGACAGTTATACTGTCATCTTGAGTAAAACTAACTTGTGTCTTTACAAACATTACAAACTATGTTTTTCCAGTAAAACTCACAAAAATAATTTTTTTCCAGGCATTATTAGACATTTTTCATGTGTGGTTTAGGAAATATGTTTAAATAACTGTGATATTGAATGTGGCAGTTATACTGTTATTATGTGTAAAACCAAATTTTTATATTTGCAAACCTTACAAAAACAACTGATTCTAGTAAAACTCACATAGATTCAATATTACAGGCATTTTTAGACATTTCACATGTTTTAATACATTTTTATTGCTTTTTTCGTTAGGGCAAGTCCGATCGGCAGGAAGCCACGGGGAAGACCCAGGACACATTGGGAAGACTATGTCTCACGCTGGCCTGGGAACGCCTCGAGATCCCCCGAGAAGAGCTGGACAAAGTGGCTGGGGAGAGGGAAGTCTGGGCTTCTCTGCTTAGGCTGTTGCCCCCGCAACCCGACCTCGGATAAGCCGAAGAAAATGGATGGATTTAGTATGACAGTTATACTGTCATATTGAGTAAAAAAAACAATTTTTCATAGATTCAATATTACAGGCATCTTTAGATGGATTGCATGTTTGGTTTTGGAGATATGTTTATACAACTTTCATATTTAGTATGACAGTTATACTGTCATATTGAGTAAAACAAAAAAAACTTGTGTCTGCAAACCTTACAAAAGATTATTATTCTAGTAAAACTAACAAAGAGACATTTTTCCAAGCATTATTAGCATTTGTTGTTTTGGAGTTATAATGCTTGCGTTGAGAGGCGACGGGCTCGGGTGGCAATTCTTGTTGCCCCCCGGCTCAAAGCCTGCACGTTGGAGTTCAACCCAGTGGACCAGTGGGTAGCTTTCCTCCGCCTTCGGGTGGGGGGACGGGTCCTGACTGTTGTTTGGCCTTACGTGCCAAACGGCAGCTCAGAGTACCCACCCTTTTTGGATTCACTCGAGGGAGTACTGGAAAGTGCTCCACCGGGTGATTCCCTCGTTCTACTGGGGGCCTTCAACGCTCATCTTGGCAACAACAGTGAAACCTGGAGAGGCGTGATTGGGAAGAATGGCCGCCCGGATCTGAACCCGAGTGGTGTTTTGTTATTGGACTTTTGTGCTCGTCACAGATTGTCAATAACAAACACCAAGTTCAAACATAAGGGTGTCCATATGTGCACTTGGCACCAGGACACCCTAGGCCGCAGTTCCATGATCGATTTTGTAGTTGTGTCATCGGATTTGCGGTCTCATGTTTTGGACACTCGGGTGAAGAGAGGGGCGGAGCTTTCTACCGATCACCACCTGGTGGTGAGTTGGCTGCGATGGTGGGGGAGGATGCCTGACAGACCTGGCAGGCCCAAACGCATTGTGAGGGTTTGCTGGGAACGCCTCCGGAAGAACTTTGAACATGTCACGAGGGAGGCGCTGGACATTGAGTCTGAGTGGACCATGTTCCGTGCCTCTCTTGTCGAGCCGGCTGATTGGAGCTGTGGCCGCAAGGAGTTTGGTGCCTGTCGTGGTGGTAATCCTAGAACCCGCTGGTGGACACCAGCAGTGAGGGATGCCGTCAAGCTGAAGAAAGAGCCTATCGGGTCCTTTTGGCTCATGGGACTCCAGAGGCAGCCGACAGGCCAAGCGAAGTGCGGCTTCAGCGGTCGCAGAGGCAAAAACTCGGACATGGGAGGAGTTTGGAGAAGCCATGGAAAACGACTTCCAGACGGCTTCGAAGCAATTCTGGACCACCATCCGCCGGATCAAGGGGGGGGAGCAGTACACTGTAACACCGTGTATGGTGAGGATGGTGCGCTGCTGACCTCTACTGCAGCTGTTATTGATCGGTGGAGGGAATACTTCGAAGACCTCCTTAATCCCACCAACATGTCTTCCTATGAGGAAGCAGTGCCTGGGGAATCTGTGGTGGGCTCTCCTATTTCTGGGGCTGAGGATGCCAAGGTAGTTAAAAAGCTCCTCAATGGCAACGCCCTGGGGGTGGATGAGATCCGTCCGGAGTTCCTTAAGGCTCTGGATGCTGTGGGGCTGTCTTGGTTGACAAGACTCTGCAACATCGCGTGGACATCGGGGGCGGTACTTCTGGATTGGGAGACCGGGGTGGTGGTTCCTTTCTTTAAGAAGGGGAACCAGAGGGTGTGTTTCAACTATCGTGAGATCACACTCCTCAGTCTTCCCGGTAAGGTCAATTCATGTGTACTGGAGAAGAGGCTACGCCGGATAGTCGAACCTCGGATTCAGGAGGAACAGTGTGGTTTACGTCCTGGTCGTGGAACTGCGGACCAGCTTTATACTCTCGGCAGGGTCCTTGAGGGTGCATGGGAGTTTGCCCAACCAGTCTACATGTGCTTTATGGACTTGGAGAAGGCATTCGACCATTTACCCCTGGAAGTCCTGTGGGGAGTGCTTAGAGAGTATGGGGTAACGGACTGTCTTATTGTGGCGGTTCGCTCCCTTTGCAAGAGTCAGAGCTTGGTCCGGCAATGCGGACCCGTTTCCAGTGAGGGTTGGACTCCGCCAAGGCTGCCCTTTGTCACCGATTCTGTTCATAACCTTTATGGACAGAATTTCTAGGCGCAGTCAGGGCGTTGAGGGGATCCGGTTTGGTGTCTGCAGGATTAGGTCTCTGCTATTTGCAGATGATGTGGTCCTGATGGCTTCATCCGGCCAAGATCTTCAGCCCTTACTGGATCGGTTCGCAGACGAGTGTGAAGTGACTGGGATGTGAATCAGCACCTCCAAGTCCGAGTCCATGGTTCTCGCCCGGAAAAGGGTGGAGTTGGGGAGGAGATCTTGCCGCAAGTGGAGGAGTTCAAGGACCTCAGAGTCTTGTTCACGAGTGAGGGAAGAGTGGATCGTGAGATCGACAGGCGGAACGGTGCGGCGTCTTCAGTAATGCGGACGCTGTATTGATCCGTTGTGGTGAAGAAGGAGCTGAGCCGGAAGGCAAAGCTCTCGATTTACCGGTCGATCTACGTTCCCATCCTCACCTATGGTCATGAGCTTTGTGTCATGGCCGAAAGGACAAAATCACGGGTACAAGCGGCCGAAATGAGTTTCCTCCGCCGGGTGGCAGGGCTCTCCCTTAGAGATAGGGTGAGAAGCTCTGTCATCCGGGAGGAGCTCAAAGTAAAGCCATTGCTCCTCCATTTCGAGAGGAGCCAGATGAGGTGGTTCGGGCATCTGGTCAGGATGCCACCCGAACGCCTCCCTAGGGAGGTGTTTCGGGCATGTCCGAAGGAACATGCCCAGGAAGACCCAGGAAACGGGAAGCTTATCTCTCCCGGCTGGCCTGGGAACGCCCCAGGATCCCCCGGGAGGAGCTGGACGAAGTGGCTGGGGAGAGGAAAGTCTGGGCTTCCCTGCTTAGGCTGCAGCCCCCGCGACCCGACCTCGGATAAGCGGAAGAAAATGGATGGCTGGATGGATGGAGTTATGTTTAAATAACTGTCATAAAGAGTAAAACCTCATTTTTGTATTTGTAAACCTTACCAAAACAACTGATTTTAGTAAAACTCACACAGATTCAATATTAAAGGCATTTTTAGACATTTTGCTTATTTGGTGTAGGAATTATGATGGAATACATTGTTTTTGCTTATTTCGCATTATCTCAGTATTTGAAGAACTTTACTGTCATATTGAGGAAAACAAATACTTTTTGTGTTTGCAAGCCTTAAAAAAGCATATGTTTCGAGTAAAACTCACAAGAATGCCTTATTTCAGGCATTATTAGCCATTTTTTATGTGTAGTTTAGGCATACTTGCCAAGCCTCCTGGATTTTCCAGGAGACTCCCGAAATTCAGCGCCTCTCCCGAAAACCTCCCGGGACAAATTTTCTCCCGAAAATCTCCCGAAATTCAGGCTGATCTGAGTGAGGACAGCCTGTATTCACGTCTGCTTTCCCACGATATAAACAGCATGCCTGCCCAATCACGTTATAACTGTAGAATGATCGAGGGCGAGTTCTTGGTTTCTTATGTGGGTTTATTGTTAGGTAGTTTCATTAACGTCCTCCCAGCGCGGTAACAACACAAAACAACAGCAGTCACGTTTTCGTCTACCGTAAAGCAGTTTGTCTGCCGTAAACAGCAATGTTGTGACACTCTTTAAACAGGGCAATACTGCCATCTACTGTACATGCATATGTGACAATAACATCCAGGAGAGTGCAGTGCACAACTGCGCACACAACAAGGAGACGAAGCAGAAGAACGCGGAAGATACAGCCATGGCGACGCCGACGACGAGTAAGATGAAGAAACACGCTTATAAGTTCCAAGCCGCAGCTGCGATTGGACCTGGATAGCCTCCGGGAAGAAGTAGTGGAATACCAAGTGCTTGGCAGTGAAAATCTTCCTCAGGAAGCAAAGATTGACCGGTTTTTGGCCATGCTCGGGAGGGATGGAAAATTCCAGACTCTCGTGCATTTGATGAAAGCACTTTTGTGCGTGCCACACAGCAATGCATCATCAGAGAGGGTGTTCAGCATGGTTATAAAAATAGTGACAGAGAATAGAACAAGGATGGACAATTCAACCCTTAACTCAACAATGAGTAGATGAGTGTTATGTGTGTGTATATGTGTAAATAAATGAAAACTGAAATTCAAGTATTTATTTTATATATATATATATATATATATATATATATATATATATATATATATATATATATATATATATGTCTTATATCTCCTGATGATTGAGGGAACCCCTCATGAAACAGGCCTGTAGAGATGAAGTAGTCTTGTGATTTTTTCCCCCACACATACATATATATATATATATATATATATATATATATATATATATATATATATATATATATATATATATATATATAGCTAGAATTCACTGAAAGTCAAGTTTTTTTTATAAATGTGTGTATATATAAAAATATATATATATATATATATATATATATATATATATATATATATATATATATATATATATATATATATATATATATATATATATATAAATCTCTTGACGATTGAGGGTACCCCCCCTCATGAAACAGGCCTGTAGAGATGAAATAGTCTTGTGATTTTTTTTCCCACACATACATATATATATATATATATATATATATATATATATATATATATATATATATATATATATATATATATATGAAATACTTGACTTGGTGAATTCTAGCTCTAAATATACTCCTCCCCTCTTAACCACACCCCCAACCACGCCCCCACCCCACCCCCGACCATGCCTTCCCCACCCCCACCTCCTGAAATCGGAGGTCTCAATGT
The DNA here is from genome assembly GCF_033978685.3 of Nerophis lumbriciformis. Lineage (NCBI taxonomy): Eukaryota > Metazoa > Chordata > Actinopteri > Syngnathiformes > Syngnathidae > Nerophis > Nerophis lumbriciformis. The sequence continues at coordinate 16,839,488 of NC_084565.2, forward strand.
TGGCAAGTATGAGTTTAGGAGTTATGTTTAAATAACTGTCATAGTGAGTGTGGCAGTTACACTGTCATATTGAGTAAAAAAAACTAACTTGTGTCTTTGCAAACCTCACAAAAGAAAAGGTTTCTAATAAAAATCACAAAGATACATTTCTTCACGCATTATTAGACATTTTTCATGTGTGGTTTAGGAGTTATGTTTAAATAACTGTCATATTGAGTGTGGCAGTTATACTGTCATTATGTGTAAAACCTAATTTTGTATTTGCAAACCTTATAAAAACAACTGATTCTAGTAAAACATAGATTCAATTTTACAGGCATTTTTAGACATTTTACATGTATGGTTTAGGAGTTGTGTTTGAATACATTTTTTATTGCTATTTTCGTTAGGGCAAGGCCGACCGGCAGGAGGCCACGGGGAAGACCCAGGACACATTGGGAAGACTATCATTCAAGTACCTTGGGGTGTGGGTGGATATGACGCTGCACGTTTAGTTCCTCTTCCAGCCGTCAGTTGGAACTCTGCCAAAGTTTAGATTGTTTCCTCCGACGCCTCCCGCCGGTGTCCTGACGACACCTTCAGGTCCTGCCGGGAGGAACACTTTTTCTTCTTTTGAGGAAATCCATGTGATTTGCATAAGAATGCAAATCACATGGATTTAATATAAGCTGGACTGGACTGTTAACACAGACCACTTGTACAGGAAAGGACAGAGCTGTACTTCCTGAGGCGGCTGTCCTTTGTCCCACACGCCATTAGACTGTACAACTCTTCTCTTGGGGGAGGGGGGCTACTAGGATGACAGGGGATGCAAATCAATAAGAGTGCAATATTTTTTCAAAACATGGTCACTACTGCCTAGTTTCTCTTGTTATATTCTTATTTTACTGTTATATTTTTATTCTCATTGTTGCTTTTTATTTTTAGTCTATTGTAATATGTTTCTATTTTGTTTAAATTTATACCCCCATTATTTACTTTTCACTTTTTACAATTTTGTACACTACTGCTGGAATTTAAATTTTCCTGAGGGAACTCTCCTGAAGGAATCAATAAAGTACTATCTATCTATCTATCTATTTATGTCTCCTGGCTGGCCTGTAAATGCCTCAGGATCCCCCGAGAAGAGCTGGACAAAGTGGCTGGGGAGAGGAAAGTCTGGGCTTCTCTGCTTAGGCTGCTGCCCCCGCAACCTGACCTCGGATAAGCAGGAAGAAAATGGATGGATTTAGTATGACAGTTATACTGTCATATTAAGTAAAAAACTAACTTGTGTCTTTGCAAACATTAGAAAAATATTTTTTTTCTAGTAAAACTCACAAAGATACATAACTCAAGGCATTATTAACCATTTTGCATGTGTGGTTTAGGACTTATGTTTAAATAATCGTCAGATTGAGTGTGACAGTATACTGTCATAGTGAGTAAAACCCATATTTTGTAATTGCAAACCTTATGAAAACAAATGATTCTACTAAAACTCACATGGATACAATATTACAGGAAATTTTAGACATAATGCATGTTTGGTTTTGGAGTAATGTTTATATAACTTTCATATTTTGTATGACAGTAATACTGTCATATTGAATAAAAAAAACTAACTTGTATCTGTACAAACCTTAAAAAATATTTTTTTTCCCAGTAAAACTCACAAAGAGACATTTCTCCAGGCATTATTAGCCATTGTGCACATGTGGTTTAGGAGTTATGTTTAAATAAATGTCAAATTGAATGTGGCAGTTATACTGTTATTATGAGTAAAACCTAATTTTTGTAAATGTTAACCTTACCACAATACCTGATTCTGGTAAAACTCACATAGATTCAATATTACAGGCATTTTTAGACATTTTACATGTTTGGTTTAGAGTTGTGTTTGAATACATTTGTATTGCTTTTTTCATTAGGGCAAGTCCGACGGGCAGGAGGCCGCGGGGAAGACCCAGGACACATTGGGAAGACTATGTCTCCCGGCTGGGCTGTCGAACGCCTCGGGATCCCCCGAGAAGAGCTGGACGAAGTGGTTGGGGATAGGGAAGTCCGGGCTTCTCTGCTTAGGCTGCTGCCCCTGCAACCGGACCTCGGATAAGCGGAAGAAAATGGATGGATTTAGTATGACAGTTATACTGTCATATTAAGTAAAAAAAACTAACTTACAAAATATATTTTTTCTAGTAAAACTCACAAAGATACATATCTACAGGCATTATTAGCCATTTTGCATGTGTGGTTTAGGAGTTATGTTTAAATAACTGTCATATTGAATGTGGCAGTAATACTGTCATCATGACCTAATTTTTGTAATTGTAAACCTTACCAAAATACCTGATTCTGGTAAAACTCACAAAGATTCAATATTACAGGCATTTTTAGACAGATTACATGTTTGGTTTTGGGGTTATGTTTATACAACTTTCATATTTAGTATAACAGTTATACTATCATATTGAGTACAAAAAACAAACTTGTGTCTTTGCAAACCATACAAAAGATCATTGTTTTAGTCATTTTGCATTTGTTGTTTAGGAGTTATGTTTAAATAACTGTCATAGTGAGTAAAACCTAATTTTTGTATTTGCAAAAACCTTACAAAAACAACTGATTCTAGTAAAACTCACATGGATGCAATATTGCAGGCATTTTTAGACATGATGCATGTTTGATTTTGGAGTTGTGTTTATATAACTTTCATATTTAGTATTACAGTAATACTGTCATATTGAGTAATAAAAACTAACTTGTGTCTTTACAAACCTTACAAAATATTTTTTTTCCTGCAAAACTCACAAAGAGACATTTCTCCAGGCATTATTAGCCATTTGGCATGTGTGGTTTAGGAGTTATGTTTAAATAACTGTCAGATTGAGTGTGACACTATACTGTGAGTAAAACCCATATTTTGTATTTGCAAACCTTACAAAAACAACTGATTCTAGTAAAACTCACATGGATACAAAATTACAGGCATTTTTAGAGATAATGCATGTTTGGTTTTGGAGTTATGTTTATATAACTTTCATATTTAGTATGACAGTAACACTGTCATATTGAGTAAAAAAAACTAACTTGTGTCGGTACAAACATTACGAAATATTTTTTTTCCAGTAAAACTCACAAAGAGACATTTCTCCAGGCATTAATTGCCATTGTGCATGTGTGGTTTAGGAGTTATGTTTAAATAGATGTCAAATTGAATGTGGCAGTTATACTAAAACCTAATTTTTGTAATTGTAAACCTTACCAAAATACCTGATTCTGGTAAAACTCACATAGATCCAATATTACATGCATTTTTAGACGGATTGCATGTTTGGTTTTGGAGTTTTGATTATACAACTTTCATATTTATACTGTATATTACCATTGAGTAAAAAAAAACCTAACTTGTGTCTTTGCAAACCTTACAAAAGATCGTTATTCTAGTAAAGACTTAGACTTAGACTTAGACTTTCTTTTTATTGTCATTCAAATTTGAACTTTACAGCACAGATAAGAACGAAATGTCGTAGTGCAGGATAAAAAAGCAATAAGGTGCATATTTCGATACATAAATATATATAAATAATATATAAATACTATATATATATATATATATATATATATATATATATATATATATATATATATATATATATATATATATATATATACATATATATATATGTATGTACATATATATATATATATATATATATATATATAATAAATATATATAAATATATATAAATAGATAAATAGATTACTGTGCAGATAAATATATTGCACTTTTTCCACATGCGCCCACGTTTATGGGTGTATGTTATATTGTTTATTTCATTCCAGCGAGTTAATTCATTTTGAGGGGAGTTGAGGAGATAATTTAATTATGATGCGTTCAAGAGTCTTACGGCCTGAGGGAAGAAGCTGCTACAGAAGCTGGAGGTTCTGCTTCGGAGGCTGCGGAACCTCTTTCTAGAGTCCAGCAGTGAAAACTGTCCTTGGTGGGGGTGGGAGGAGTCTTTGCAAATTTTCTGAGCCCTGGTCAGGCAGCACTTTTTGCGATCTCCTGGATAGGAGGAAGAGGATTCCTGAAGATCTTTTCCGCCGTCCTCACCACTCTCTGGAGATACTTCCAGTCTGAGGCACTGCAGGCTCCAGTCCAGACAGAGATGCTGTTGGTCAGCAGGCTGGCTATAACAACGATACATCTCTCCAAGCATTATTAGCTATTTTGCATTTGTTGTTTAGGAGTTATGTTTAACTGTCAAAGTAAATAAAACCTAATTTTGGTATTTGAAAACCTTACAAAAACAACTGATTCTAGTAAAACTCACACAGATACAATATTACAGGCATTTTTAGACATATTACATGTTTGGTTTTGGAGTAATGTTTGGCGCAGTGGAAGAATGGCCGTGCGCGACCCGAGGGTCCCTGGTTCAATCCCCACCTAGTACCAACCTCGTCATGTCCGTTGTGTCCTGAGCAAGACACTTCAACCTTGCTCCTGATGGGTGCTGGTTAACGCCTTGCATGGCAGCTCCCTCCATCAGTGTGTGAATGGGTAAATGTGGAAGTAGTGTCAAAGCGCTTTCAGTACCTTGAAGTTAGAAAAGCGCTATACAAGTACAACCCATTTATTTATTTATTTATATATAGTATGACAGCTATACTGTTATATTGAGTAAAAAAAACTAACTTGTGTCTTTACAAACCTTACACAATATATTTTTTCTAGTAAAACTCAAAGAGACATTTCCCCAGGTATTATTAGCCATTGTGCATGTGTGGTTTAGGAGTTATGTTTAAATAAATGTCAAATTGAATGTGGCAGGTATACTGTCATGAGTAAAACCTAATTTTTGTAATTGTAAACCTTACCAAAATACCTGATTCTGGTAAAACTCACATAGATTGAATATTACATGCATTTTTAGACGGATTGCTTGTTTGGTTTTGGAGTTATGTTTTTACAACTTTCATATTTAGTATGACAGTTATATACTGTCATATTGAGTAAAAAAAACAACTAACTTGCGTCTTTGCAAACCTTACAAAAGATCATTATTCTGGTAAAGACTTAGACTTTCTTTTTATTGTCATTCAAATTTGAACTTTACAGATAACACAATTTCGTTACATAAGCTCATGGTAGTGCAGGATAAAAAAGCAATAAGGTGCATATATAAATAAATAATATATAAATATACATACAAAATAAATAAATATACTTAAATATATATAAATAAATAAAAAGATTACTGTGCAGATAAATATATTGCACTTTTTCCACATGCGCCTACGTTTATGGGTGTATGTTATATTGTTTTTTGTTTATTCCAGCGAGTTAATCCATTTTGAGGGGAGTTGAGGGGATAATTTAATTATAATGCGTTCAAGAGTCTTACGGCCTGAGGGAAGAAGCTGGAGGTTCTGCTTCGGAGGCTGCGGAACCTCTTTCTAGAGTCCAGCAGTGAAAACAGTCCTTGGTGGGGGTGCGAGGAGTCTTTGCAAATTTTCTGAGCCCTGGTCAGGCAGCACTTTTTGCTATCTCCTGGATAAGAGGAAGAGGATTCCTGAAGATCTTTTCCGCCGTCCTCACCACTCTCTGGAGAGACTTCCAGTCTGAGGCACTGCAGGCTCCAGTCCAGACAGAGATGCTGTTGGTCAGCAGGCTCTCTATAACAAAGATACAGTTCTCCTAGCATTATTAGCTATTTGCATTTGTTGTTTAGGATTTATGTTTAAATAACTGTCATAGTGAGTAAAACCTAAATTTTGTATTTGCAAACCTTACAAAAACAACTGATTCTAGTAAAACTCACAGATACAATATCACAGGCATTTTTAGACATAATGCATGTTTGGTTTTGGAGTTGTGTTTATATAACTTTCATATTTAGTATTACAGTATTACTGTCATATTGAATAAAAAAAAACAACTAACTTGTGTCTTTACAAACCTTACAAAATATTTTTCCCAGCAAAACTCAAAGATACATTTCTACAGGCATTATTAGCCATTTTGCATGTGCGGTTTAGGATTTATGTTTAAATAACTGTCATATTGAGTGTGACAGTAAAGTCATAGTGAGTAAAACAAACTAACTTGTGTCTTTGCAATGCTTACAAAAGAAAATGTTACTAGTAAAACTCACAAAAGATACATTTCTTCATGCATTATTAGAAAATGTTAATGTGTAGTTTAGGAGTTATGTTTCAATAACTGTCAAATTGAGTGTGGCAGTTGTACTGTCATTAAGTGTTAAACCTAATTTTTGTATTTGCAAACCTTACAAAAACAACTGATTCTAGTAAAACTCACATAGATTCAATATTGCAGGCATTTTAGACATTTCACATGTTTTGTTTAGGAGTTGTGTTTGAATACATTTTAATTGCTTTTTTCGTTAGGGCAAGTCCGACCGGCAGGAGGCCACGGGGAAGCCCCAGGACACATTGGGAAGACTATGTCAGCCGGCTGGCCTGGGAACGCTTCGGGATCCCCCGAGAAGAGCTGGACGAAGTGGCTGGGGAGAGGGAAGTCTGGGCTTCTCTGCTTAGGCTGCTGCCCCCGCAACCCGACCTCGGATAAGCGGAAGAAAATGGATACATTTAGTATGACAGTTATACTATTATATTGAGTAAAAAAAACTAACTTGTGTCTTTAAAAAACCTTACAAATTATATGTTTTCTAGTAAAACTCACAAAGATACATCTCCAGGCATTATAAGCCATTTTGCATGTGGTTTAGGGGTTATGTTTAAATAACTGCCATATTGAAAGTGGCAGTTATACTGTCATTATGAGTAAAACCTAATTTTTGTAATTGTAAACCTTAACAAAATACCTGATTCTGGTAAAACTCACATAGATTCAATATTACAGGCATTTTTAGACGGATTGCATGTGTAGTTTTGAAATTATGTATATACAACTTTCTTATTTAGTATGGCAGTGATACTATCATATTGAGTAAAAAAAACTAACTTGTGTCTTTGCAAACCATACAAAAGAACATTTTAGTAAAACTCAAAGATACATCTCCAGGCATTATTAGCCATTTTGCATTTGTTGTTTAGGAGTTATGTTTAAATAACTGGCATAGTGAATAAAACCTAATTTTTGTATTTGCAAACCTTATAAAAACAACTGATTCTAGTAAAACTCACATGGATTTAATATTACAGGCATTTTTAGACATTTTGCATTGTTGGTTTAGGAATTATGTTGGAATACATTTTTATTGCTTTTTTCGCATTATCTCAGGATTTTTAAGATCATTACTGTCATATTGAGTAAAAAACTACTTTTTGTGTTTACAATCCTTAAAAAAAGCATACCGGTATGTTTCGAGTAAAACTCACAATAATGCATTATTTCAGGCAATATTAGCTCATTTTTATGTGTAGTTTAGGAGTTATGTTTATTTACTGTCATATTGAGCATTGTCATGGTGAAAAAAAAACTAATTTTTTTATTTGCAAACATTTCAAACACAACCGATTCTAGTAAAACTCACATGGATTCAATATTACAGGCATTTTCACACATTTTGCATGTTTGATTTAGGAAATATGATTGAATATATTTTCATTGCTTTTTTCGCATTATCTCAGGATTTTAGGAATATTACTGTCATATTGAGTAAAAAACTACTTTTTGTGTTTGCAAGATTTGAAAAAGCATATGTTTCGAGTAAAACTCCGTAGAATGCATTATTTGAGGCATCATTAGCCATTTTGCATGTGTAGTTAGGAGTTATTTTTAGATAACTGTCATATTGAGTGTGACAGTATACTGTCATAGTGAGTAAAACTTAATTTTTGTATTTGCAAACCTTATAAAAACAACTGATTCTAGTAAAACTCACATGGATTTAATATTACAGGCATTTTTAGACATTTTGCATTGTTGGTTTAGGAATTATGTTGGAATACATTTTTATTGCTTTTTTCGCATTATCTCAGGATTTTAAGAACAATACTGTCATATTGAGTAAAACACTACTTTTTGTGTTTGCAAGCCTTAAAAAAGCATATGTTTCGATTAAAACTCACAATATTGCATTAGTTCAGGCAATATTAGCTCATTTTTATGTGTAGTTTAGGAGTTATGTTTATTTACTGTTATATTGTCATGGTGAAAAAAACCTAATTTTTTTATTTGCAAAAATTTCAAACACAACTGATTCTAGTAAAACTCACATGGATTCAATATTACAGGCATTTTTACAAATTTTGCATGTTTAGTTTAGAAATTAAGATTGAATATATTTTCATTGCTTTTTTTGCATTATCTCAGTATTTTAGGAATATTACTCACATATTGAGTAAAAAAACTACTTTTTGTGTTTGCAAGATTTGAAAAAGCATATGTTTCGAGTAAAACTCCGTAGAATGCATTATTTGAGGCATCATTAGACATTTTGCATTTGTAGTTTAGGAGTTATGATTAAATAAATGTCATATTGAGTGTGACAGTTTATTTCATAAAGAGTAAAACCTAATTTTTGTTTTTGCAAACCTTACTAAAACAACTGATTCTAGTTAAACTCACATGGATTCAATAATACAGGCATTTTTACACATTTTGCATGTTTAGTTTAGAAATTATGATTGAATACATTTTTATTGCTTTTTTCGCATTATCTCAGGATTTTAAGAACATTACTGTCATATTGAGTAAAAAAAATACTTTTTGTGTTTGCAAGCCTTAAGAAAGCATATGTTTCGAGGAAAACTCCCAAGGATCCATTATTTCAAACATTATTAGCCATTTTGCATGAGTAGTTTAGGAGTTATGATTAAAAAACTGTCATATTGAGTATGACAGTTTACTTTTATAGAGAGAAAAACCTAATTTTTGTTTTTGCAAACTTTACTAAAACAACTGATTCTAGTAAAACTCACATGGATTCAATAATACAGGCATTTTTACACATTTTGCATATTTAGTTTAGAAATTATGATTGAATACATTTTTAGTGCTTTTTTCGCATTATCTCAGGATTTTAAGAACATTACTGTCATATTGAGTAAAAAAATACTTTTTGTGTTTGCAAGCCTTAAGAAAGCATATGTTTCGAAGAAAACTCCCAAGGATCCATTATTTCAAACATTATTAGCCATTTTGCATGAGTGGTTTAGGAGTTATGATTAAAAAATTGTCATATTGAGTATGACAGTTTACTTTCATAAAGAGTAAAACCTAATTTTTGCTTTTGCAAACATTACTAAAACAACTGATTCTAGTGAAACTCACATGGATTTAATATTACTGGCATTTTTAGACATTTTGCAATGTTGGTTTAGGATTTATGTTGGAATACTCTTTTATTGCTTTTTTCGCATTATCTCAGAATTTTAAGAACATTACTGTCATATTGAGTAAAAAAAATACTTTTTGTGTTTGCAAGCCTTAAGAAAGCATATGTTTCGAGGAAAACTCCCAAGAATCCATTATTTCAAACATTATTAGCCATTTTGCATGAGTAGTTTAGGAGTTATGATTAAAAAACTGTCATATTGAGTGTGACAGTTTACTTTCATAAAGAGTAAAACCTAATTTTTGTTTTTGCAAACTTCACTTAAACAACTGATTCTAGTAAAACTCACATGGATTCAGAAAATACAGGCATTTTTACACATTTTGCATGTTTAGTTTAGAAATTATGATTGAATGAATACATTTTTATTTCTTTTTTTGCATTATCTCAGGATTTAAAGAACATTACTTTCATATTGAGTAAAAAATACTTTTTGTGTTTGCAAACCTTAAGAAAGCATATGTTTCGAAGAAAACTCCCAAGGATCCATTATTTCAAACATTATTAGCCATTTTGCATGAGTAGTTTAGGAGTTATGATTAAAAAATTGTCATATTGAGTGTGACAGTTTACTTTCATAAAGAGTAAAACCTAATTTTTGTTTTTGCAAACCTTACTAAAAGAACTGATTCTTGTAAAACTCACATGGATTTAATATTACAGGCATTTTTAGACATTTTGCATTGTTGGTTTAGGAATTATGTTGGAATACATTTTTATTGCTTTTTTCGCATTATCTCAGAATTTTAAGAACATTACTGTCATATTGAATAAAAACTACTTTTTGTGTTTGCAAGCCTTAAGAAAGCATATGTTTCGAGTAAAACTCACAAGAATGCATTATTTCAGGCAACATTAGCTCATTTTTAAGTGTAGTTTAGGAGTTATGTTTAATTTACTGTCATATTGAGTGTACATTGTCATGGTGAAAAAGACCTAATTTTTGTATTTGCAAAAATTTCAAACACAACCTAATCTAGTAAAACTCACATGGATTCAATATTACAGGCATTTTTACACATTTTGCATGTTTGGTTTAGGAAATATGATTGAATATATTTTCCTTGCTTTTTTCGCATTATCCCAGTATTTTAGGAATATTACTGTCATATTGAGTTAAAAGCTACTTTTTGTGTTTGCAAGATTTGAAAAAGCATATGTTTCGAGTAAAACTCCGTAGAATGCATTATTTGAGGCATCATTGGACATTTTGCATGTGTAGTTTAGGAGTTATGATTAAATAAATGTCATATTGAGTGTGACAGTTTACTTTCATAAAGAGTATAACCTAATTTTTGTTTTTGCAAACTTCACTAAAACAACTGATTCTAGTAAAACTCACATGGATTCAATAATACAGGCAATTTTACACATTTTGCACGTTTAGTTTAGAAATTATGTTTTGAATACCTTTTTATTGCTTTTTTCGCATTATCTCAGGATTTTAAGAACATTACTGTCATATTGAGTAAAAAACTACTTTTTGTGTTTGCAAGCCTAAAAAAGCATATGTTTCGAGTAAAACTCACAAGGATGCATTATTTCAGGCAATATTTGCTCATTTTTAAATGTAGTTTAGGAGTTATGTTTAATTTACTGTCATATTGAGTGTACATTGTCATGGTGAAAAAACCTAATATTTGTATTTCCGAAAATTTCAAACACAACCTAATCTAGTAAAACTCACATGGATTCAATATTACAGGCATTTTTACACATTTTGCATGTTTGATTTAGGAAATATGATTGAATATATTTTCATTGCTTTTTTTTGCATTATCTCAGTATTTTAGGAATATTACTGTCATATTGAGTAAAAAACTACTTTTTGTGTTTGCAAGATTTGAAAAAGCATATGTTTCGAGTAAAACTCCGTAGATAGCATTATTTGAGGCATCATTGGACATTTTGCATGTGTAGTTTAGGAGTTATGATTAAATAAATGTCTTATTGAGTGTGACAGTTTACTTTCATAAAGAGTATAACCTAATTTTTGTTTTTGCAAACCTTACTAAAACAACTGATTCTAGTTAAACTCACATGGATTCAATAATACAAGCATTTTTACACATATTGCATGTTTAGTTTAGAAATTATGATTGACTACATTTGTATTGCTTTTTTTGCATTATCTCAGGATTTTAAGAACATTACTGTCATATTGAGTAAAAAACTACTTTTTGTGTTTGCAAGCCTTAAAAAAGCATATGTTTCGAGTAAAACTCACAAGGATGCATTATTTCAGGCAATATTAGCTCATTTTTAAGTGTAGTTTAGGAGTTATGTTTATTTACTGTCATATTTAGTGTACATTGTCATGGTGAAAAAACCCTAATATTTGTATTTTCAAAAATTTCAAACACAACCTAATTGAGTAAAACTCACATGGATTCAATATTACAGGCATTTTTACACATTTTGCATGTTTGATTTAGGAAATATGATTGAATATATTTTCATTGTTTTTTTGCATTATCTCAGTATTTTAGGAATATTACTGTCATATTGAGTAAAAAAATACTTTTTGTGTTTGCAAGCCTTAAGAAAGCATATGTTTCGAAGAAAACTCCCAAGGATCCATTATTCCAAACATTATTAGCCATTTTGCATGAGTGGTTTAGGAGTTATGATTAAAAAATTGTCATATTGTAGGCTATCCCAAGACAAATAGGTCCTAGGTGAGGGATAAGACAAAGAGCAGCTCAAAGACCTTTATGAAAAGTACAAATCGAGGTCCTAGATTTTTCCTCGCCCGGACGCAGGTCACCGTGGCTCCCCTGTGGAGCCAGGCCCAGAGGTGGGGCACGATGGCGAGCGCCTGTTGGCTGGCTCAGCTCAATGAAGCAACGTGGTTCCCTCCTCCAATGGGCTCACCACTCATGGGCTGGGTTATAGAGGTCGGGTGCAGTGTGAGCTGAGCGGCAGCCGAAGGCAGGGCACTTGGCGGTCCGATCATCGGCTACATAAGCTAGCTCTTCTGACGTGAAATGTCACCTCGCTGGGAGGGAAGGAGCCTGAGCTGGTGTGCGAGGTGGAGAAGTTCCGGCTAGATATATTTGGACTCACTTCGACGCACAGGAACCTGTTCCATCGAGAGGGGCTGGACAGTCTTCCACTATGGCGTTGCAAGCAATGAGAGGCTGGGGTGGCAATTCTTGTTGTCCCCCCGGCTCAAAGACAAGAGTATGGGGTATCGGACTGTCTGATTGTGGCGGGTCGCTCCCTGTATTGTTCAGTGTAGGGCAGCCTTGGTCCGCCAAGGCTGCCCTTTGTCACCGATTCTGTTGTTAACTTTTATGGACAGAATTGCAGTCATGGCGTTGAGGGGACCCGGTTTGGTGGTTGCAGGATGAGGTCTTTGCTTTTTGCAGTTGATGTGGTCCTGATGGCTTCAACTGGCCAGGATCTCCAGCTCTCATTGGATGGCCGAGTATGAAGCGACTGGGATGAGAATCAGCACCTCCAAGTCCAAATCACCAAAATGATTCCCGGGCGCGGCCACCGCTGCTGCCCACTGCTCCCCTCACCTCCCAGGGGGTGATCAAGGGTGATGGGTCAAATGCAGAGAATAATCTCGCCACACCTAGATTACTGTCATATTGAGTGTACATTGTCATGGTGAAAAAAACCAAATTTTTCTAATTGCAAACCTTTCAAACACAACTGATTCTAGTAAAACATACATTGATTCAATATTACAGGCATTTTTACACATTTTGCATGTTTGGTTTTTTCAGGCAATATTAGCTCATTTTTAAGTGTAGTTTAGGAGTTATGTTTAATTTACTGTCATATTGAGTGTACATTGTCATGGTGAAAAAAACCTAATTTTTCTAATTGCAAACCTTTCAAACACAACTGATTCTAGTAAAACATACATTGATTCAATATTACAGGCATTTTTACACATTTTGCATGTTTGGTTTAGGAATTATAATGGAATGCATTTTTTTTTTTGCTTTTTTCGTATTATCTCAGGATTTTAAGAACATTACTGTCTTATTGAGTAAAAAACTACTTTTTGTGTTTGCAAGATTTAAAAAAGCATATGTTTCGAGGAAAACTCCTAAGGATGCATTATTTCAGGCATCAATAGCCATTTTGCTTGTGTGGAATAGGAGTTTTTAAATAACTGTCATATTGCGTGTGGCAGTTATACTGTCATTATGAGTAAAACCTAATTTTTGTATTTTTAAACCTTATAAACCTCCTGATTCTAGTAAAATTCACAAAGATACAACAAGATATTACAGGCATTTTTAGACATAATGCAGGTTTGGTTTTGGAGTTAGGTTTATAACTTTTCATATTTAGTATGACAGTTATACTGTCATCTTAAGTAAAAAAAAAAATAAAAAAAAAAGACGTGTTTTTGCAAACCTTACAAAATATTTTTTTCCAGTAAAACTCACAAAGATACATATCTCTTATTAGCCATTTTGCATGTGTGGTTTTTAAATAACTGTCAGATACAGAGACAGAGACAGTATACATGGGGAAGGCACATGTTTGAATACATTTTTATTGCTTTTTTCGTTAGGGCAAGTCCGATCGGCAGGAGGCCACAGGGAAGACCCAGGACACATTGGGAAGACTATGTCTCAGACTGGCCTGGGAACGCCTCGAGATCCCCCGAGAAGAGCTGGACAAAGTGGCTGGGGAGAGGGAAGTCTGGGCTTCTCTGCTTAGGCTGTTGCCCCCGCAACCCGACCTCGGATAAGCGGAAGAAAATGGATGGATTTAGTATGACAGTTATACTCTCATATTGAGTAAAAAAAACTATTTTTCATAGATTCAATATTACAGGCATCTTTAGATGGATTGTATGTTTGGTTTTGGAGATATGTTTATACAACTTTCATATTTAGTATGACAGTTATACTGTCATATTGAGTAAAAAAAACAAAAAACTTGTGTCTGCAAACCTTTCAAAAGATTATTATTCTAGTAAAACCAACAAAGATACATTTTTCCAAGCATTATTAGCATTTGTTGTTTTGGAGTTATAATGCTTGCGTTGAGAGGCGACGGGCTCGGGTGGCAATTCTTGTTGCCCCCCGGCTCAAAGCCTGCACGTTGGAGTTCAACCCAGTGGACCAGTGGGTAGCTTTCCTCCGCCTTCGGGTGGGGGGACGGATCCTGACTGTTGTTTGGCCTTACGCGCCAAACGGCAGCTCAGAGTACCCACCCTTTTTGGATTCACTCGAGGGAGTACTGGAAAGTGCTCCACCGGGTGATTCCCTCGTTCTACTGGGGGCCTTCAACGCTCATCTTGGCAACAACAGTGAAACCTGGAGAGGCGTGATTGGGAAGAATGGCCGCCCGGATCTGAACCCGAGTGGTGTTTTGTTATTGGACTTTTGTGCTCGTCACAGATTGTCAATAACAAACACCAAGTTCAAACATAAGGGTGTCCATATGTGCACTTGGCACCAGGACACCCTAGGCCGCAGTTCCATGATCGATTTTGTAGTTGTGTCATTGGATTTGCGGTCTCATGTTTTGGACACTCGGGTGAAGAGAGGGGCGGAGCTTTCTACCGATCACCACCTGGTGGTGAGTTGGCTGCGATGGTGGGGGAGGATGCCTGACAGACCTGGCAGGCCCAAACGCATTGTGAGGGTTTGCTGGGAACTCCTCCGGAAGAACTTTGAACATGTCACGAGGGAGGCGCTGGACATTGAGTCTGAGTGGACCATGTTCCGTGCCTCTCTTGTCGAGCCGGCTGATTGGAGCTGTGGCCGCAAGGAGTTTGGTGCCTGTCGTGGCGGTAATCCTAGAACCCGCTGGTGGACACCAGCAGTGAGGGATGCCGTCAAGCTGAAGAAAGAGCCTATCGGGTCCTTTTGGCTCATGGGACTCCAGAGGCAGCCGACAGGCCAAGCGAAGTGCGGCTTCAGCGGTCGCAGAGGCAAAAACTCGGACATGGGAGGAGTTGGAGAAGCCATGGAAAACGACTTCCAGACGGCTTCGAAGCGATTCTGGACCACCATCCGCCGGCTCAAGGGGGGGGAGCAGTGCACTGTAACACCGTCTATGGTGAGGATGGTGCGCTGCTGGCCTCTACTGCAGCTGTTATTGATCGGTGGAGGGAATACTTCGAAGACCTCCTTAATCCCACCAACATGTCTTCCTATGAGGAAGCAGTGCCTGGGAAATCTGTGGTGGGCTCTCCTATTTCTGGGGCTGAGGATGCCAAGGTAGTTAAAAAGCTCCTCAATGGCAACGCCCTGGGGGTGGATGAGATCCGTCCGGAGTTCCTTAAGGCTCTGGATGCTGTGGGGCTGTCTTGGTTGACAAGACTCTGCAACATCGCGTGGACATCGGGGGCGGTACTTCTGGATTGGGAGACCGGGGTGGTGGTTCCTCTCTATAAGAAGGGGAACCAGAGGGTGTGTTTCAACTATCGTGAGATCACAAACCTCAGTCTTCCCGGTAAGGTCTATTCATGTGTACTGGAGAAGAGGCTACGCCGGATAGTCGAACCTCGGATTCAGGAGGAACAGTGTGGTTTACGTCCTGGTCGTGGAACTGCGGACCAGCTTTATACTCTCGGCAGGGTCCTTGAGGGTGCATGGGAGTTTGCCCAACCAGTCTACATGTGCTTTATGGACTTGGAGAAGGCATTCGACCATTTACCCCTGGAAGTCCTGTGGGGAGTGCTTAGAGAGTATGGGGTAACGGACTGTCTCATTGTGGCGGTTCGCTCCCTTTGCAAGAGTCAGAGCTTGGTCCGGCAATGCGGACCCGTTTCCAGTGAGGGTTGGACTCCGCCAAGGCTGCCCTTTGTCACCGATTCTGTTCATAACCTTTATGGACAGAATTTCTAGGCGCAGTCAGGGCGTTGAGGGGATCCGGTTTGGTGTCTGCAGGATTAGGTCTC
The DNA here is from genome assembly GCF_033978685.3 of Nerophis lumbriciformis. NCBI lineage: Eukaryota > Metazoa > Chordata > Actinopteri > Syngnathiformes > Syngnathidae > Nerophis > Nerophis lumbriciformis. Next base: position 16,855,682 of record NC_084565.2, read on the forward strand.
TGCTATTTGCAGATGATGTGGTCCTGATGGCTTCATCTGGCCAAGATCTTCAGCCCTCACTGGATCGGTTCGCAGACGAGTGTGAAGTGACTGGGATGTGAATCAGCACCTCCAAGTCCGAGTCCATGGTTCTCGCCCGGAAAAGGGTGGAGTGCCATCTCCGGGTTGGGGAGGAGATCTTGCCCCAAGTGGAGGAGTTCAAGGACCTCAGAGTCTTGTTCACGAGTGAGGGAAGAGTGGATCGTGAGATCGACAAGCGGAACGGTGCGGCGTCTTCAGTAATGCGGACGCTGTATTGATCCGTTGTGGTGAAGAAGGAGCTGAGCCGGAAGGCAAAGCTCTCGATTTACCGGTCGATCTACGTTCCCATCCTCACCTACGGTCATGAGCTTTGTGTCATGGCCGAAAGGACAAAATCACGGGTACAAGCGGCCGAAATGAGTTTCCTCCGCCGGGTGGCGGGGCTCTCCCTTAGAGATAGGGTGAGAAGCTCTGTCATCCGGGAGGAGCTCAAAGTAAAGCCATTGCTCCTCCATTTCGAGAGGAGCCAGATGAGGTGGTTCGGGCATCTGGTCAGGATGCCACCCGAACGCCTCTCTAGGGAGGTGTGAGTAAAACCAATATTTTGTATTTGCAAACCTTACAAAAACAACTGATTCTAGTTAAACTCACATGAATACAATATTACAGGCATTTTTAGATATAATGCATGTTCGGTTTTGGAGTTATGTTTATAATTTTTTTACATTTAGTATGACAGTTATACTGTCATATTGAGTAAAAAAACTTGTGTCTTTGCAAACCTTACAAAAGATCATTACTCTAGTAAAACTAACAAAGATACATTTCTCCAGGTTTAATAGCCATTTTCATGTGTCGTTTATGAGTTATGTTTAAATAACTGTCATATTGAGTGTGGCACTTAACACTCATTATATCCATTTTGCACACATGCAAAATGGATATAATGCCTGGAGAAATGTATCTTTGTGAGATTACTGGAAAAACATATTTTGTAAGGTTTGTAAAGAAACAATTTAGTTTTTTTACTTAATATGATGAGGTGGCGACTTTTCCAGGGTGTCCCCGCCTTCCGCCCGATTGTAGCTGAGATAGGCTCCAGTGCCCCCCGCGACCCCGAAGGGAATGAGCGGTAGACAATGGATGGATGGATGGACAGTATACTGTCACACTAAATGTAAAAGTAGTATAAACATAACTCCAAAACCAAACATGCATTATGTCTAAAAATGCCTGTAATATTGTATCAATGTGAGTTTTACTAGAATCAGTTGTTTTTGTAAGTTTTGCAAATACAAAATATTGGTTTTACTCACTATGACAGTATACTGTCACATTCAATCTGACAGCTATTTAAACATAACTCCTAAACCACACATGCAAAATGACTAAAAATGCCTAGAAAAATGTATCTCTGTGAATTTTAATGGAAAAAAATATTTGTAAGGTTTTTAAAATTACAAGTTTGTCATTTTTTACTCAATTTGACAGTATAACTGTCATACTATATATGAAAGTTATATACACATAACCAAACCAAACTTGCAATCCGTCTAAAAATGCCTGTAATATTGAATCTATGTGAGTTTTACCAAAATCAGGTATTTTGGTAAGGTTAACAAATACAAAAATTAGGTTTTACTCATAATGACAATATAACTGCCACATTTAACATGACAGGTATTTAAACATAATTCCTAAACCAAACATGATAAATGGCTAATAATGCCTGGAGAAATGTATCTTTGTGAGTTTTACAGGAAAAACATAATTTGTAAGGTTTATAAAGACACAAGGTAGTTTTTTTTACTCAATATGATGGTATAACCGTCATACTAAATATGAAAGTTATATAAACATAACTCCAAAATCAAACATGAAATTTGTCTAAAAATACCTGTAATATTGTATCTATGTGAGTTTTACCAGAATCAGGTATTTTGGTAAGGTTTACAAATACAAAAATTAGGTTTTACTCACTATGACAGTATACTGTCACATTCAATCTGACAGTTTTGTAAACATAACTCCTAAACCACACATGCAAAATGGATAATAATGCCTGGAGAAATGTATCTTTGTGAGTTTTACTAGGAAAAATATTTTGTAAGGTTTGTAAAGACACACGTTAGTTTTTTTTTACTCAATATGACAGTATAACTGTCATACTACATATATATATATATATATATATATATATATATATATATATATATATATATATATATATATATATATATATATATATATATATATATATAAACATGACTCCAAAACCAAACTTGCAATCCGTCTAAAAATGTCTGTAATATTGAATCTATGTGAGTTTTACCAAAATGAGGTATTTTGGTAAGGTTGACAAATAAAAAAAATAGGTTTTACTGATAGTGACATTATAAGTGCCACACTCAATATGACAGTTATTTAAACATAACTCATAAACGACACACGAAAATGGCTATTAAACCTGGAGAAATCTTTGTTAGTTTTACTAGAGTAATGATCTTTTGTAAGGTTTGCAAAGACACAAGTTTTTTTACTCAATATGACGGTATAACTGTCAAACTAAATAAAAAAGTTATGGAAACATAACTCCAAAACCAAACTCAAAAACCAAACATGCAATCCATTTAAAAATGCCTGTAATATTAAATATATGTGAGTTTTATCAGAATCAGGTATTTTGGTAAGGTTTACAATAACAAAATTAGGTTTTACTCATAATGACAGTATAACTGCCACGCTCAATATGAGAGTTATTTAAACATAACTCCTAAAACACACATGCAAAATGACTAATAATGCGTGGAAAAATGTGTCTTTGTGATTTTTAATGGAAAAAAATATTTTGTAAGGTTTGTAAAGATACTGTTTTTTTTTTTTAACTCAATATGATGGTATAACTGTCATACTAAATATGAAAGTTTTATAAACATAACTCCAAAACCAAACTTGCAATTCGTAAAAAAATGGCTGTAATATTGAATATATGTGATTTTTACCAGAATCAGGTATTTTGGTAAGGATTACAAATACAAAAATGAGGATAACCGCAACTTTTTTTAAACATAACTCCTAAACAAAACATGCTGAATGGCTAATAATGCCTGGAGAAATGTATCTTTGTGAGTTTTACTGGGGGAAAAAAAATAAAAAAATTGTAAGGTTTGTAAAGACACAAGTTAGTTTTTTCTAACTCAAAAAGACAGTATAACTGTCATACTAAATGGAAAAGTTATATAAACATAACTCCAAAACCAAACATGCATTATGTCTAAAAATGCCTGAAATGTTGTATCCATGTGAGTTATACTAGAATCAGTTGTTTTTGTAAGTTTTACTCACTATGACAGTATACTGTCACATTCGATCTGACAGTTATTTAAACATAACTCCTAAACCACACATTCAAAATGACTAATAATGCCTGGAGAAATGTATCTCTGTGAATTTTTCTGTATATATTTTGTAAGGTTTGTTATAACACAAGTTTTTTTTACTCAATATGACAGCAGTATACTGTCCAAGTGAGTAAAACCAATATTTTGTATTTGCAAACCTTAAAAAAACAACTGATTCTAGTAAAACTCACATGGATACAATGTTACAGGCATTTTTAGACATAATCCATGTTTGGTTTTGGAGTTTTGTTTATATACATTTTACATTTAGTATGACAGTTATACTGTCATATGGAGTAAAAAACAACTAACTTGTGTCTTTACAAACCTTACAAAAATGTTTTTTTTTTCAGTAAAACTCACAAAGATGCATTTCTCCAGTCATTATTAGCCATTTAGCATGTTTGGTTTAGGAGTTTTGTTTAAATAACTGTCATTTTGAACGTTGCAGTTATACTGTCATAATGAGTAAAACCTAATTTATGTATTTGTAAACCTTACCAAAATACCTGTTTCTGGTAAAACTCACATAGATTCAATATTACAGGCATTTTTAGATGAATTGCATGTTTGGTTTTGAAGTTAGTTTATATAACTTTCAAATTTAGTAAGACAGTATACCATCATATTGAGTAAAACAAACTAACTTGTGTCCAAACAAACCTTACAAAATATTTTTTTTCCTGTAAAACTCACAAAAATACATTTCTCCAGGCATTATTAGCCATTTTGCATCTGTGGTTTAGAATTTATGTTTAAATAACAGTCAGATTGAATGTGACAGTATACTGTCATAGTGAGTAAAACCAAAATGTTGTATTTGCAAACCTTACAAAAACAAATGTTTCTACTAAAACTCACTTGGATACAATATTATAGGCAATTTAAGACATAATGCATGTTTGGTTTAGGAATTATTTTGAAAAACTATTTTATTGCTTTTTTTGCATTTTATCAGGATTTTAAAAACATCACCGTCATATTGAGAAAAAAGCTACTTTTTGTAATTGCAAGCCTTAAAAAAGCATATGTTCGAGTAAAACTGACAAGGATGCATTGTTTTAGGCATTATTAGCATTTTTGCATGTGTGGTTTAGGAGTTATGTTTAAATAGCTGTCATTTTGCGTGTGGCAGTTATACTGTCATTATGAGTACAACTTATTTTTTGTATTTGTGAACCTTACCAAAATACCTGATTGTAGTAAAACTCACATAGATACAATATTACAGGCATTTTAAGACATAATGCATGTTTGGTTTTGGAATTATGTTTATATAACTTTCATATTTAGTATGACAGTTATACTGTCCTATTGAGTAAAAAAAACTAACTTATACACCTTACAAAATTTACTTCCCAGTAAAACTCACAAAGATACATTTCTCCAGGCATTATTAGTCATTTTGTATGTGTGGTTTAGGAGTTATGTTTAAATAACTGTCAGATTGAATGTGACAGTATACTGTCATAGCGAGTAAAACCATTTTTTTTGTATTTGCAAACCTTACAAAAACAACTTATTCTAGTAAAACTCACATGGATACAATATTACAGGCATTTTTTAGACATAAAGCATATTTGGTTTTGGAGTTATGTTTATATACATTTTACATTTAGTATGACAGTTATACTGTCATATGGAGTAAAAAACAACTAACTTGTGTCTTTACAAACCTTACAAAAATGTGTTTTTTTTTCAGTAAAACTCACAAAGATGCATTTCTCCAGTCATTATTAGCCATTTAGCATGTTTGGTTTAGGAGTTATGTTTAAATAACTGTCATTTTGAACGTTGCAGTTATACTGTCATTATGAGTAAAACCTAATTTTTGTATTTGTAAACCTTACCAAAATACCTCTTTCTGGTAAAACTCACATAGATTCAATATTACAGGCATTTTTAGATGAATTGAATGTTTGGTTTTGAAGTTAGTTTATATAACTTTCAAATTTAGTAAGACAGTTATACCATCATATTGAGTAAAACAAACTAACTTGTGTCCAAACAAACCTTACAAAATATTCTTTTTCCAGTAAAACCCACAAAAATACATTTCTCCAGGCATTATTAGCCATTTTGCATCTGTGGTTTAGAATTTATGTTTAAATAACAGTCAGATTGAATGTGACAGTATACTGTCATAGTGAGTAAAACCAAAATGTTGTATTTGCAAACCTTACAAAAACAAATGATTCTACTAAAACTCACTTCGATACAATATTATAGGCAATTTAAGACATAATGCATGTTTGGTTTAGGAATTTTGTTGAAAAAGTATTTTATTGCTTTTTTTTGCATTTTATCAGGATTTTAAAAACATCACCGTCATATTGAGAAAAAAAACTACTTTTTGTAATTGCAAGCCTTAAAAAAGCATATGTTCGAGTAAAACTGACAAGGATGCATTGTTTTAGGCATTGTTAGCATTTTTGCATGTGCGGTTTAGGAGTTATGTTTAAATAACTGTCACTTTGCGTGTGGCAGTTATACTGTCATTATGAGTACAACTTATTTTTTGTATTTGTGAACCTTACCAAAATACCTGATTGTAGTAAAACTCACATAGATACAATATTACAGGCATTTTAAGACATAATGCATGTTTGGTTTCGGAATTATGTTTATATAACTTTCATATTTAGTATGACAGTTATACAGTCATATTGAGTAAAAAAAAACTAACTTGTGTCTTTACAAACCTTACAAAATTTATTTCCCAGTAAAACTCACAAAGATACATTTCTCCAGGCATTATTAGTCATTTTGTATGTGTGGTTTAGGAGTTATGTTTAAATAACTGTCAGATTGAATGTGACAGTATACTGTCATAGCGAGTAAAACCAATATTTTGTATTTGCAAACCTTACAAAAACAACTTATTCTAGTAAAACTCACATGGATACAATATTACAGGCATTTTTTAGACATAAAGCATGTTTGGTTTTGGAGTTATGTTTATATAAATTTTACATTTAGTATGAGAGTTATACTGTCATATGGAGTAAAAAACAACTAACTTGTGTCTTTACAAACCTTACAAAAAAATGTTTTTTCCAGTAAAACTCACAAAAATGCATTTTGCCAGTCATAATTAGCCATTTAGCATGTTTGGTTTAGGAGTTATGTTTAAATAACTGTCATTTTGAACGTGGCAGTTATACTGTCATTATGAGTAAAACCTAATTTTTGTATTTGTAAACCTTACCAAAATACCTGATTCTGGTAAAACTCACAGAGATTTAATATTACAGGCATTTTTAGACGGATTGCAAGTTTGATTTTGGAGTTATGTTTATATAACTTTCATATTTAATATGACAGTTATACTGTCATATTGAGTAAAAAAAACTAACTTGTGTTTTTACAAACCTTACAAAATATTTTTTTTCCTGTAAAATTCACTAAAATACATTTTTCCAGGCATTATGTCATTTTGCATGTGTGGTTTAGGAGTTATGTTTAAATAACTGTCAGATTGAATGTAACAGTATACTGTCATATTGAGTAAAACCAATATTTTGTATTTGAAAACCTTACAAAAACAACTGATTCTACTAAAACTCACATGGATACAATATTACAGGCATTTTTAGACAAAATGCATGTTTGGTTTTGGAGTTATGTTTATCTAACTTTTCCATTTAGTATGACAGTTATACTGTCTTTTTGAGTTAAAAAAAACTAACTTGTGTCTTTACAAACCTTACAAAATTTTTTTTCCAGTAAAACTCACAAAGATACATTTCTCCAGGCATTATTAGCCATTTTGCATCTGTGGTTTAGAATTTATGTTTAAATAACAGGCAGATTGAATGTGACAGTATACTGTCATAGTGAGTAAAACCTAATTTTTGTATTTGCAAAACATACAAAAACAACTGATTCTAGTAAAACTCACATGGATACAATATTACAGACATTTTCAGACATAATGCATGTTTGGTTTTGGAGTTATGTTTATACTACTTTTACATTTAGTATGACAGTTATACTGTCCATCCATCCATCCATTTTCTACCGCTTATTCCCTTCGGGGGGTGCTGGAACCTATCTCAGCTATAATCAGGCGGAAGGCGGGGTACACCCTGGAAAAGTCGCTAGCTCATCATATTAAGTAAAAAAAAAACTAAATTGTTTCTTTACAAACCTTACAAAATATTTTTTTTCCAGTAATTTCACAAAGATACATTTCTCCAGGCATTATAGCCATTTTGCATGTTTGGTTTGGTAGTTATGATTAAATAACTGTCAAATTGAATGTGACAGTATACTATCATGGTGAGTAAAACCAATATTTTGTATTTGCAAACCTTACAAAAACAACTTATTCTCGTAAAACTCAACAATTGATTTTAGTAAAACTCGCATGGATACAAAATTACAGGCATTTTTAAACATAATGCATGTTTGGTTTTGGAGTTATGTTTATATATTTTTTACATTTAGTATTACAGTTATACTGTCATATTGAGTAAAAAATACTAACTTGTGTCTTTATAAACCTTAAAAAAAATGTTTTCCAGTAAAACTCACAAAGATACATTTCTCCAGGCATTATTAGCCATTAACCATGTTTGGTTTAGAGTTATGTTTAAATAACTGTCATATTGAGTGTGGCAGATATACTGTCATTATGAGTAAAACCTATTTTTTGTATTTGTAAAATTACCAAAATAACTGATTCTGATAAAACTCACATGGATAAAATATTACAGGATTTTTTTAGACATAAAGCATGTTCCCATCATATTGAGTAAAAAAAACTAACTTGTGTGTATACAAACCTTACAAAATATTTTTTTCCCAGTAAAACTCACAAAAATACATTTCTCCAGTTATTATTAGCCATTTTGCATCTGTGGTTTAGAATTTGTGTTTAAATAACAGTCAGATTGAATGTGACAGTATACTGTCATAGTGAGTAAAACCTAGATTTTTTTATTTGTAAACCTTAACAAAATACCTGATTCTAGTAAAACTCACATAGATTCAATATTACAGGCATTTTTAGACGGATTGCATGTTTGGTATTGGAGTTATGTTTATATAACTTTTACATTTATTATGACAGTTATACAAACATATTGAATAAAAAAAAACTATTTTGTGTCTTATCAAACCTTACAAAATGTTTGTTTTCCTGTAAAACTCACAAAGATACATTTCTCCAGGCATTATTAGCCATTTTGCATGTGTGGTTTGTTATGTTAACATAACCGTCATATTGAGGGTGGCAGTTATACTGTCATTATGTGTAAAACCTAATTTTTGTATTTATAAACCTTACCAAAATTCCTGATTCTGGTAAAACTCACATAGATACAATATTACAGGCATTTTTAGACATAATGCATGTTTGGTTTTGGAGTTATGTTTATATACATTTTTCCAGGCATTATTAGCTATTTATCATGTTTGGTTTAGGAGTTATGTTTAAATAACTGTCATAACAAATAATGCAGTTATACTGTCATTATGAGTAAAACCCAAGTTTTGTATTTGTAAACCTTACCAAAATACCTGATTCTGGTAAAACTCATATAGATTCAATATTCGATATATATATATATATATATATATATATATATATATATATATATATATATATATATATATATATATATATATATATATATATATATATATATATATATATATATATATTCGATATATATATATATATTCAATAATATCCGTTTAAGACGGATTGCAAGTTTCGTTTAAGAGTTTGGTTTTGGAATGATGTTTATATTACTTTTATATTTAGTTTGACAGTTATACCATCATATTGAGTAAAAAAACAAAAAACTTCTGTCTTTACAAACCTTACAAAATATTATTTTCTAGTAAAACTCACAAAGATACATTTCTCCAGGCATTATTAGCTATTTAACATGTTTGGTTTAGGAGTTATGTTTAAATAACTGTTATTTTGAATATGGCAGTTATACTGTCATTATGAGTAAAACCCAATTTTTGTATTTGTAAACCTTACCAAAATACCTGATTCTGGTAAAACTCACATAGATTCAATATTACAGGCATTTTTAGACGGATTGCATGTTTGGTATTGGAGTTATGTTTCTATAACTTTTACATTTATTATGACAGTTATACAAACATATTGAATAAAAAAACCTATTTTGTGTCTTATCAAACCTTACAAAAATTTGTTTTCCTGTAAAACTCACACAGATACATTTCTCCAGGCATTATTAGCCATTTTGCATGTGTGGTTTAGGAGTTATGTTAACATAACCGTCATATTGAGGGTGGCAGTTATGCTGTCATTGTGAGTAAAACCTAATTTTTGTATTTATAAACCTTACCAAAATTCTTTATTCTGGTAAAACTCACATAGATACAATATTGCAGGCATTTTTAGACATAATGCATGTTTGGTTTTGGAGTTATGTTTATATACATTTTTCCAGGCATTATTAGCTATTTATCATGTTTGGTTTAGGAGTTATGTTTAAATAACTGTCATATCAAATAATGCAGTTATACTGTCATTATGAGTAAAACCCAAGTTTTGTATTTGTAAACCTTACCAAAATACCTGATTCTGGTAAAACCCATATAGATTCAACATTACAGGCAGTTTAAGACGAATTGCAAGTTTGGTTTAGGAGTTTGGTTTTGGAATGATGTTTATATTACGTTTATATTTAGTTTGAAAGTTATACCATCATATTGAGTAAAAAAAAAAAAAACTTTTGTCTTTACAAACCTTACAAAATATTTTTTTCTAGTAAAACTCACAAAGATACATTTCTCCAGGCATTATTAGCTATTTAGCATGTTTGGTTTAGGAGTTATGTTTAAATAACTGTTATTTTGAATATGGCAGTTATGTCATTATGAGTAAAACCCAATTTTTGTATTTGTAAACCTTACCAAAATACCTGATTCTGGTAAAACTCACATAGATTCAATATTACAGGCATTTTTAGATGTATTGCAAGTTTGGTTTTGGAGTTATGTTTATTTAACTTTCATATTTAGTATGACAGTTCTAATGTCATATTAAGTACAAAAATTAACTTGTGTCTTTACAAACCTTATAATTTTTTATTTATTTTTTTCCCAGGAAAACTCTTAAAGATACATTTCTCCAGGCATTATTAGCCATTTTGTATTTGTGGTTTAGGAGTTACAATATGTTTAAATAACTGTCAGATTGAATGTGACAGTATACTGTCATAATGAGTAAAACCTAATGTTTGTATTTGTAAACCTTACCAAAAATACCTGATTCTGGTAAAAATCACATAGATACAATATTGCAGGCAGTTTTAGACATAATGCATGTTTGGTTTTGGAGTTATGTTTATACAACTTTTATATTTAGTATTACAGTTATACCATCATATTGAGTAAAAAAAACCAACTTGTGTCTTTATAAACCTTACAAAAAAAATGTTTTCCAGTAAAACTCACAAAGATACATTTCTCTAGGCATAATTAGCCATTTATCATGTTTGGTTTAGGAGTTATGTTTAAACAACTGTCATATTGAGTGTGGCAGTTATACTGTCATTATGAGTAAAACCTATTTTTTGTTTTCGTAAAACTTACCAATATACCTGATTCTGGTTAAACCCACATCGATGCAATATTACAGGATTTTTTAGACATAAAGCATGTTTGGTTTTAGAGTTATGTTTATATAACTTTCATATTTAGTATGAAAGTTATACCATCATATTGAGTAAAAAACAATATAGATTCAATATTACAGACAGTTTAAGACGGATTGCAAGTTTGGTTTAGGAGTTTGTTTTTGGAATTATTTTTATAGTAATTTTATATTTAGTTTGACAGTTATACCATCATATTCAGTTAAAAAAAAAAAAACTTTTTTCTTTACAAACCTTACAAAATAGATTTTTCTAGTAAAATTCACAAAGATACAATTCTCCAGGCATTATTAGCCATTTAGCATGTTTGGTTTAGGAGTTGTGTTTAAATAACTGTTATTTTGAATATTGCAGTTATACTGTCATTATGAGTAAAACCCAATTTTTGTATTTGTAAACCTTACCTAAATACCTGATTCTGGTAAAACTCACATAGATTCAATATTACAGGCATTTTTAGACGTATTGCAAGTTTGGTTTTGGAGTTATGTTTATTTAACTTTCATATTTAGTCTGACAGTTATACTGTCATATTAAGTAAAAAAACTAACTTGTGTCTTTACAAACCTTAAAAAATATTTTTTTTTTCCAGGAAAACTCACAAAAATACATTTCTCCAGGCATTTTTAGCCTTTTAGTATTTGTGGTTTAGGAGTTATGTTTAAATAACTGTCAGATTGAATGTGACAGTATACTGTCATTATTAGTAAAACCTAATTTTTGTATTTGTAAACCTTACCAAAAATACCTGATTCTGGTAAAAATCGCATAGATACAATATTGCAGGCATTTTTGGACATACAATTTTTTTCCCCCCCCAAACTCACAAAGATACATTTCTCCAGGCATAATTAGCCATTTATCATGTTTGGTTTAGAAGTTATGTTTAAATAACTGTCATATTGAGTGTGGCAGATATTGTATTGTGTGTCATTATAAATAAAAACCTATTTTTTGTATTTGTAAACCTTACCAAAATACCTGATTCTGGTAAAACCCACACCGATACAATATTACAGGAATTTTTAGACATAAAGCATGTTTGGTTTTGGAGTTATGTTTATGTAACTTTCATATATAGTATGACAATTATACCATCACAATATTGTTTTCCAGTAAAATTCACAAATATACATTTCTCTAGGCATTATTAGTCATTTTGCATTTGTGTTTTAGGAGTTATGTTTAATTAACTGTCATATTGAGTGTGACAGTTATATTGTCACTATGAGTAAAACCTAATTTTTGTATTCGTAAACCTTACCAAAATTCCTGAATCTGATAAAACTCACATATATTCAATATTACAGGCATTTTTAGACGGATTGCATATTTGGTTTTGGAATTATGTATATTATATATATATATATATATATATATATATATATATATATATATATATATATATATATATATAATTATATAACTTTCATATATAGTATGACAGCTAAACTGTTAAATTGTGTAAAAAAAAACAAACTTGTGTCTTTACAAACCTTTAAAAATATTTTTTCCAGTAAAACTCACAAAGATACATTCCTCAAGGCATTATTAGCCATTTTGTCAGTATACGGTCATTATGAGTAAAACCAAATTTGTGTATATGTAAACCTTACCAAAATACCTGATTCTGGTAAAACTCACATAGATACAATATTACAGGCATTTTTAGACGTATTGCAAGTTTGGTTTTGGAGTTATGTTTTATATTTAGTATGCCAGTTATACTGTCATATTAAGTAAAAAACTAACTTGTGTCTTTACAAACCTTACAATTTTATTTATTTTTTTCCAGGAAAACTCACAAAGATACATTGCTCCAGGCATTATTAGCCATTTTGCATTTGTGGTTTAGGAATTATGTTTAAATACCTGTCATGTTAAATGTGGCAGTTATATTGTCATTATGAGTAAAACCTAGATATTGTAATTGTAAACCTTACCAAAATACCTGATTCTGGTAAAAATCACATAGATTCAAAAGTACAGGCATTTTTAGACATAATGCATGTTTGGTTTTGGAGTTATGTTTATACAACTTTCATATTTAGTATGACAGTTATATCATTACATTGAGTAAAAAAAATAACTCGTGTCTTTATAAACCTTACATTTTTTTTTCCTGTAAAACTCACAAAGATACATTTCTCCAGGTATAATTAGCCATTTAGCATGTTTGGTTTAGGAGTTATGTTGAAATAACTGTCAGATTGAGTGTGGTAGTATAACTGCCACACATATTGAGTTATAAAGTTAAGTGTAAAACCTAATTTTTGTATTTGCAAACCTTACAAAAACAACTGATTCTTGTAAAACTCACATAGATTCAATATTAAAGGCATTTTAGACATTTTACATGTTTTGTTTAGGAGTTGTGTTTGAATACATTAGTACTGCTTTTTTCGTTAAGGCAAGTCCAAACGGCAGGAGGCCACAGGGAAGACACAGGACACATTGGGAAGATTATATCAGCTGGCTGGCCTGGGAACGCCTCGGGATCCCCCGAGAAGAGCTGGACGAAGTAGCTGGGGATAGGGAAGTCTGGGCTTCTCTGCTTAGGCTGCAGCCCCCGCAACACGACCTCGGATAAGCGGAAGAAAATAGATGGATTTAGTATGACAGTTATACTATCATATTGAGTAAAAAAAAAAAAAACTTTTGTTTTTGTAAACATTAAAAATATATTTTTTCTAGTAAAACTCACAAAGATACATGTAGTTTAAATAACTGTCATAGTAAGTAAAACCTATTTTTTGTATTTGAAAACCTTACAAAAATAACTGATTCTAGTAAAACTCACATGGATTCAATATTACAGGCATTTTTTCCCATTTTGCATGTTTGGTTTAGAAATTATGATGGAACACATTTTTATTGCTTTTTTCGCATTATCTCAGGATTTTAAGAATATTACTGTCACATTGAGTAAAAACTACTTTTTGTGTTTGCAAGGATTAAAAAAAGCATATTTTTCGAGTAAAACTCCTAAGGATGCATTATTTCAGGCATCATTAGCCATTTAGCATTTGTAGTTTAGGAGTTATGTTTAAATAACTGTCATATTAAATGTAACAGTATACTCTCATATAGAGTAAAACCTAATTTTTGTATTTGCAAACCTTACAAAAACAACTGATTCTAGTAAAACTCACATGCATTCAATATTACAGTTATTTTTAGACATTTTGCCTGTTTCGTTTAGAAATTATGATGGAATACATTTGTATTGCTTTTTTCGCATTATCTCAGGATTTTAGGAATATTACTGTCATATTGAGTAAAAAACTACTTTTTGTGTTTGCAAGCCTTAAAAAAGCATATGTTTCGAGTAAAACTCACAAGAATGCATTATTTCAGGCAATATTAGCTCATTTTTATGTGTAATTTAGGAGTTATGTTTAATTTACGGTCATATTGAGTGTACATTGTCATGGTGTAAAAAAACACATTTTTTTATTTGCAAACATTTCAAACACAGCTGATTCTTGTAAAATTCACATGGATTCAATATTACAGGCATTTTTACACATATTGCATGTTTGACTTAGGAAATATGATTGAATACATTTTTATTGCTTTTTTCGCATTATCTCAGGATTTTAGGGATATAACTGTCATAATGAGTAAAAAACTACTTTTTGTGTTTGCAAGATTTAAAAAAGCATATGTGTAGAGTAAAACTCCTTAGAATGCATTATTTGAGGCAACATTAGCCATTTTGCATGTGTAGTTAGGAGTTATTTTTAAATAACTGTCATATTGAGTGTGACAGTATACTGTCATAGTGAGTAAAACCTAATTTTTGTATTTGTAAACCTTATAAAAACAACTGATTCTAGTAAAACTCCCACGAATTTAATATTACAGGCATTTTTAGACATTTTGCATTGTTGGTTTAGGAAATATGTTGGAATACATTTTTATTGCTTTTTTCGCATTATCTCAGGATTTTTAAGAACATTACTGTCATATTGAGTAAAAAACTACTTTTTGTGTTTGCAAGCCTTAAAAAAGCATATGTTTCGAGTAAAACTCACAATAATGCATTATTTCAGGCAATATTAGCTCATTTTTATGTGTAGTTTAGGGGTTATGTTTATTTACTGTTATATTGTCATGGTAAAAAAAAAACTAATTTTTTTATTTGCAAAAATTTCAAACACAACCGATTCTAGTAAAACTCACATGGATTCAATATTACAGGCATTTTTACAAATTTTGCATGTTTAGTTTAGAAGTTAAGATTGAATACATTTTTATTGCTTTTTTCGCATTATCTCAGGATTTAAAGAACATTACTGTCATATTGAGTAAAAAAAATACTTTTTGTGTTTGCAAGCCTTAAGAAAGCATATGTTTCGAGGAAAACTCCCAAGGATCCAATATTTCAAACATTATTAGCCATTTTGCATGAGTAGTTTAGGAGTTATGATTAAAATATTGTCATATTGAGTGTGACAGTTTACTTTCATAAAGAGTAAAACCTAATTTTTGTTTTTGCAAACCTTATCAAAACAACTGATTCTTGTAAAACTCACATGGATTTAATATTACAGGCATTTTTAGACATTTTGCATTGTTGGTTTAGGAATTATGTTGGAATACATTTTTATTGCTTTTTTCGCATTATCTCAGAATTTTAAGAACATTACTGTCATATTGAATAAAAACTACTTTTTGTGTTGGCAAGCCTTAAAAAAGCATATGTTTCGAGTAAAACTCACAAGAATGCATTATTTAAGGCAACATTAGCTCATTTTTAAGTGTAGTTTAGGAGTTATGTTTAATTTACTGTCATATTGAGTGTAAATTTATGGTGAAAAAAAAACTAATTTTTGTATTTGCAAAAATTTCAAACACAACCTAATCTTGTAAAACTCACATGGATTCAATATTACAGGCATTTTTACACATTTTGCATGTTTGATTTAGGAAATATGATTGAATATATTTTCATTGCTTTTTTCGCATTATCTCAGTATTTTAGGAATATTACTGTCATATTGAGTAAAAAGCTACTTTTTGTTTGCAAGATTTGAAAAAGCATATGTTTCGAGTAAAACTCCGTAGAATGTATTATTTATGGCATAATTAGACATTTTGCATGTGTAGTTTAGGAGTTATGATTAAATAAATGTCATATTGAGTGTGACAGTTTACTTTCATAAAGAGTAAAACCTAATTTTTGTTTTTGCAAACCTTACTAAAACAACTGATTCTAGTTAAACTCACATGGATTCAATAATACAGGCATTTTTACACATTTTGCATCTTTAGTTTAGAAATTATGATTGAATACATTTTTATTGCTTTTTTCGCATTATCTCAGGATTTTAAGAACATTACTGTCATATTGAGTAAAAAACTACTTTTTGTGTTTGCAAGCCTTAAGAAAGCATATGTTTCGAGTAAAACTCACAAGGATGCATTATTTCAGGCAATATTAGCTCATTTTTAAGTGTAGTTTAGGAGTTATGTTTATTTACTGTCATATTTAGTGTACATTGTCATGGTGAAAAAAACCTAATATTTGTATTTTCAAAAATTTCAAACACAACCTAATCTAGTAAAACACACACGGATTCCATATTACAGGCATTTTTACACATTTTGCATGTTTGATTTAGGAAATATGATTGAATATATTTTCATTGTTTTTTTTTGCATTATCTCAGTATTTTAGGAATATTACTGTCATAAAGAGTAAAGAAAATACTTTTTGTGTTTGCTAGCCTTAAGAAAACATATGTTTCGAGGAAAACTCCCAAGAATCCATTATTTCAAACATTATTAGCCATTTTGCATCAGTAGTTTAGGAGTTATGATTAAAAAACTGTCATATTGAGTACGACAGTTTACTTTCACAAAGAGTAAAACCTAATTTTTGTTTTTGCAAACTTCACAAAAACAACTCATTCTAGTAAAACTCACATGGATTCAATAATACCGCATTTTTACACATTTTGCACGTTTAGTTTAGAAATTATGTTGGAATACATTTTCATTGCTTTTTTCGCATTATCTCAGGATTTTAAGAACATTACTGTCATATTGAGTAAAAAACTACTTTTTGTGTTTGCAAGCCTTAAAAAAGCATATGTTTCGAGTAAAACTCACAAGGATGCATTATTTCAGGCAATATTAGCTCATTTTTAAGTGTAGTTTAGGAGTTATGTTTAATTTACTGTCATATTGAGTGTACATTGTCATGGTGAAAAAAACCTAATATTTGTATTTGCAAAAAATTTCAAACACTACCTAATCTAGTAAAACTCACATGGATTCAATATTACAGGCATTTTTACACATTTTGCATGTTTAGTTTAGAAATTATGATTGATTACATTTGTATTGCTTTTTTTGCATTATCTCAGGATTTTAAGAACATTACCGTCATATTGAGTAAAAAAATACTTTTTGTATTTGCAAGCCTTAAGAAAGCATATGTTTCGAGGAAAACTCCCAAGGATCCATTATTTCAAACATTATTAGCCATTTTGCATGAGTGGTTTAGGAGTTATGATTAAAAAATTGTCATATTGAGTGTGACAGTTTACTTTCATAAAGAGTAAAACCTAATTTTTGCTTTTGCAAACCTTACTAAAACAACTGATTCTAGTGAAACTCACAAGGATATAATATTACTGGCATTTTTAGAAATTTTGCATTGTTGGTTTAGGAATTATGTTGGAATACATTTTTATTGCTTTTTTCGCATTATCTCAGAATTTTAAGAACATTACTGTCATATTGAGTAAAAAAATACTTTTTGTGTTTGCAAGCCTTAAGAAAGCATATGTTTCGAGGAAAACTCCCAAGGATCCATTATTTCAAAAATTATTAGCCATTTTGCATGAGTAGTTTAGGAGTTATGATTAAAAAATTGTCTATTGAGTGTGACTTTTACTTTCATAAAGAGTAAAACCTAATTTTTGTTTTTGCAAACTTTACTAAAACAACTGATTCTAGTAAAACTCACATGGTTTCAAAAATACAGGCATTTTTACACATTTTGCATGTTTGGTTTAGAAATTATGATTGAATACATTTTTTTTTGCTTTTTTCGCATTATCTCAGGAATTTAAGAACATTACTGTCATATTGAGTAAAAAAATACTTTTTGTGTTAGCAAGCCTTAAGAAAGCATATGTTTCGAAGAAAACTCCCAAGGATCCATTATTTCAAACATTATTAGCCATTTTGCATGAGTAGTTTAGGAGTTATGATTAAAAAATTGTCATATTGAGTGTGACAGTTTACTTTCATAAAGAGTAAAACCAAATTTTTGTTTTTGAAAACCTTACTAAAACAACTGATTCTAGTAAAAGTCAAATTTAACTCACATATAATATTACAGAAATTTTTAGACATTTCGCATTGTTGGTTTAGGAATTATGTTGGAATACATTTATATTGCTTTTGTCGCATTATCTCAGAATTTTAAGAACATTACTGTCATATTGAGTAAAAACTACTTTTTGTGTTTGCAAGCCTTAAAAAAAGGATATGTTTCGAGTAAAACTCACAAGAATGCATTTTTTCAGGCAATATTAGCTCATTTTTAAGTGTAGTTTAGGAGTTATGTTTAATTTACTGTCATATTGAGTGTACATTGTCATGGTGAAAAAAACCAATTTTTTGTAATTGCAAACCTTTCAAAAACAACTGATTCTAGTAAAACATACATTGATTCAATATTACAGGCATTGTTACACATTTTGCATGTTTGGTTTAGGAATTACAATGGAATACATTTTTTTTTTGCTTTTTTCATATTATCTCAGGATTTTAAGAACATTACTGTCATATTGAGTAAAAAAAACTACTTTTTGTGTTTGCAAGATTTACAAAAGCATATGTTTCGAGGAAAACTTCTAAGGATGCATTATTTCAGGCATCAATAGCCATTTTGCTTGTGTGGAACAGGAGTTTTTAAATAACTGTCATATTGCGTGTGGCAGTTATACTGTCATTATGAGTAAAACCTAATTTTTGTATTTTTAAACCTTATAAACCTCCTGATTCTAGTAAAATTCACAAAGATACAACAAGATATTACAGGCATTTTTAGACATAATGCAGGTTTGGTTTTGGAGTTAGGTTTATAACTTTTCATATTTAGTATGACAGTTATACTGTCATATTAAGTAAAAAAAAAAAAAAAAAAAGACGTGTCTGCAAACCTTACAAAATATTTTTTTCCAGTAAAACTCACAAAGATGTGGTTAGGGCCTTGCATGCCAGCTCCCGCCATCAGTGTGTGAATGTGTGTGTGAATGGATGAATGGAAAAATAGTGTCAAAGCGCTTTGTGTACCTTGAAGGTAGAAAAGCGCTATACAAGTATAACCCATTTACCATAGTGAGTAAAACCAAATGTTTGTATTTACAAACCTTACAAAAACAACCCATTCTAGTAAAAGTCACACAGATACAATATTTTAGGCATTTTTAGACATAATGCATGTTTGGTTTTGGAGTTATGTTTATATAACCTACTTTCTGAGCCGCCACCTTATCGTGGTAGAGGAGTTTGCGTGTCCCACTGCTCCTAGGAGCTATGCTGTCTTTGGGCTTCTATGCCCCCTCGTAGGCTCTCCCAAGACAAATAGGTCCTAGGTGAGGGATCAGACAAAAAGCAGCTCAAAGACCTTTATGAAAAGTACAAATCGAGGTCCTAGATTTTTCCTCGCCCGGACGCGGGTCACCGTGGCTCCCCTGTGGAGCCAGGCCCAGAGGTGGGGCACGATGGCGAGCGCCTGTTGGCTGGCTCAGCTCAATGAAGCAACGTGGTTCCCTCCTCCAATGGGCTCACCACTCATGGGCTGGGTTATAGAGGTCGGGTGCAGTGTGAGCTGAGCGGCAGCCGAAGGCAGGGCACTTGGCGGTCCGATCATCGGCTACATAAGCTAGCTCTTCTGACGTGAAATGTCACCTCGCTGGGAGGGAAGGAGCCTGAGCTGGTGTGCGAGGTGGAGAAGTTCCGGCTAGATATAGTTGGACTCACTTCGACGCACAGGAACCTGTTCCATCGAGAGGGGCTGGACAGTCTTCCACTATGGCGTTGCAAGCAATGAGAGGCTGGGGTGGCAATTCTTGTTGTCCCCCCGGCTCAAAGACAAGAGTATGGGGTATCGGACTGTCTGATTGTGGCGGGTCGCTCCCTGTATGATCAGTGTAGGGCAGCCTTGGTCCGCCAAGGCTGCCCTTTGTCACCGATTCTGTTGTTAACTTTTATGGACAGAATTGCAGTCATGGCATTGAGGGGATCCGGTTTGGTGGTTGCAGGATGAGGTCTTTGCTTTTTGCAGTTGATGTGGTCCTGATGGCTTCAACTGGCCAGGATCTCCAGCTCTCATTGGATGGCCGAGTATGAAGCGACTGGGATGAGAATCAGCACCTCCAAGTCCGAGTCCATGGTTCTCGCCCGGTAAAGGGTGGGGTGCCATTTCCAGGTTGAGGAGGTGATGGCACATACTAGATGGCCCCAAGTGGAGGAGTTCAAGTACTTAGGAGTCTTGTTCACGAGTGAGGGAAGAGTGGATCATGAGATCCACAGGCGGATCGGTGCGGCGTCTTCAGTAATGAGGACGCTATATCGATCCATTGTGGTGAAGAAGGAGCTGAGCCAGAATTAAAAGCTCTAAATTTACCGGTCGATCTACATTCCCATCCTGCACCCATGGTCATGGTTATGACCGAAAAGACAAGATCCCGGGTACAAGCGGCCAAATTGAGTTTCCTCAGCCGGGTGGCGGGTCTCTCCCTTAGAGATAGGATAAGAAGCTCTGTCATCCGGGAGGAACTCCGAGTAAAGCGCTGCTCCTCCACTTGAGAGGAGCCAGATGAGGTGGTTCGGGCATTTGCTCAGGATGCCACCCGAACGCCTCCCGAGGGAGGTGTTTAGGGCAAGTCCGACCGGCAGGAGGCCACGGGGAAGACCCAGGACACATTGGGAAGATTATGTCTCCCGGCTGGCCTGGGAACGCCTCAGGATCCCCCGAGAAGAGCTGGAAGAAGTTCCTGGGGAGAGGGAAGTCTGGGCTTCTCTGTTTAGGCTGCTGCCCCCGCAACCCGACCTTGGTTAAGCGGAAGAAAATGGATGGATTTAGTAACGACAACAAAAAATGCCCATCCATCCATTTTCTACCGCTTATTCCCTTTTGGGGTGGCAGGGGGCGCTGGAGCCTATCTCAGCTACAATCGGGCGGAAGGCGGGGTACACCCCGGACAAGTCGCCACCTCATCGCAAAAAATGATTCTAGTAAAACTCACATGGATACAATTTTACAGGTATTTTTAGACATAATGCATGTTTGGTTTTGGAATTATGTTTATATAACTTTCATATGTATTATGACAGTTATACTGTCATCTTGAGTAAAACTAACTTGTGTCTTTACAAACATTACAAACTATGTTTTTCCAGTAAAACTCACAAAAATAATTTTTTCCAGGCATTATTAGACATTTTTCATGTGTGGTTTAGTAAATATGTTTAAATAACTGTGATATTGAATGTGGCAGTTATACTGTTATGTGTAAAACCAAATTTTTATATTTGCAAACCTTACAAAAACAACTGATTCTAGTAAAACTCACATAGATTCAATATTACAGGCATTTTTAGACATTTCACATGTTTTAATACATTTTTATTGCTTTTTTTGTTAGGGCAAGTCCGATCGGCAGGAGGCCACGGGGAAGACCCAGGACACATTGGGAAGACTATGTCTCAGGCTGGCCTGGGAACGCCTCGAGATCCCCCGAGAAGAGCTGGACAAAGTGGCTGGGGAGAGGGAAGTCTGGGCTTCTCTGCTTAGGCTGTTGCCCCCGCAACCCGACCTCGGATAAGCCGAAGAAAATGGATGGATTTAGTATGACAGTTATACTGTCACATTGAGTAAAAAAAACAATTTTTCATAGATTCAATATTACAGGCATTTTTAGATGGATTGCATGTTTGGTTTTGGAGATATGTTTATACAACTTTCATATTTAGTATGACAGTTATACTGTCATATTGAGTAAAACAAAAAAAACTTGTGTCTGCAAACCTTACAAAAGATTATTATTCTAGTAAAACTAACAAAGAGACATTTTTCCAAGCATTATTAGCATTTGTTGTTTTGGAGTTATAATGCTTGCATTGAGAGGCGACGGGCTCGGGTGGCAATTCTTGTTGCCCCCCGGCTCAAAGCCTGCACGTTGGAGTTCAACCCAGTGGACCAGTGGGTAGCTTTCCTCCGCCTTCGGGTGGGGGGACGGGTCCTGACTGTTGTTTGGCCTTACGCGCCAAACAGCAGCTCAGAGTACCCACCCTTTTTGGATTCACTCGAGGGAGTACTGGAAAGTGCTCCACCGGGTGATTCCCTCGTTCTACTGGGGGCCTTCAATGCTCATCTTGGCAACAACAGTGAAACCTGGAGAGGCGTGATTGGGAAGAATGGCCGCCCGGATCTGAACCCGAGTGGTGTTTTGTTATTGGACTTTTGTGCTCGTCACAGATTGTCAATAACAAACACCAAGTTCAAACATAAGGGTGTCCATATGTGCACTTGGCACCAGGACACCCTAGGCCGCAGTTCCATGATCGATTTTGTAGTTGTGTCATCGGATTTGCGGTCTCATGTTTTGGACACTCGGGTGAAGAGAGGGGCGGAGCTTTCTACCGATCACCACCTTGTGGTGAGTTGGCTGCGATGGTGGGGGAGGATGCCTGACAGACCTGGCAGGCCCAAACGCATTGTGAGGGTTTGCTGGGAACGCCTCCGGAAGAACTTTGAACATGTCACAAGGGAGGCGCTGGACATTGAGTCTGAGTGGACCATGTTCCGTGCCTCTCTTGTCGAGCCGGCTGATTGGAGCTGTGGCCGCAAGGAGTTTGGTGCCTGTCGTGGCGGTAATCCTAAAACCCGCTGGTGGACACCAGCAGTGAGGGATGCCGTCAAGCTGAAGAAAGAGCCTATCGGGTCCTTTTGGCTCATGGGACTCCAGAGGCAGCCGACAGGCCAAGCGAAGTGCGGCTTCAGCGGTCGCAGAGGCAAAAACTCGGACATGGGAGGAGTTTGGAGAAGCCATGGAAAACGACTTCCAGACGGCTTCGAAGCGATTCTGGACCACCATCCGCCGGATCAAGGGGGGGGAGCAGTGCACTGTAACACCGTGTATGGTGAGGATGGTGCGCTGCTGACCTCTACTGCAGCTGTTATTGATCGGTGGAGGGAATACTTCGAAGACCTCCTTAATCCCACCAACATGTCTTCCTATGAGGAAGCAGTGCCTGGGGAATCTGTGGTGGGCTCTCCTATTTCTGGGGCTGAGGATGCCAAGGTAGTTAAAAAGCTCCTCAATGGCAACGCCCTGGGGGTGGATGAGATCCGTCCGGAGTTCCTTAAGGCTCTGGATGCTGTGGGGCTGTCTTGGTTGACAAGACTCTGCAACATCGCGTGGACATCGGGGGCGGTACTTCTGGATTGGGAGACCGGGGTGGTGGTTCCTCTCTTTAAGAAGGGGAACCAGAGGGTGTGTTTCAACTATCGTGAGATCACACTCCTCAGTCTTCCCGGTAAGGTCAATTCATGCGTACTGGAGAAGAGGCTACGCCGGATAGTCGAACCTCGGATTCAGGAGGAACAGTGTGGTTTACGTCCTGGTCGTGGAACTGCGGACCAGCTTTATACTCTCGGCAGGGTCCTTGAGGGTGCATGGGAGTTTGCCCAACCAGTCTGCTTGTGCTTTATGGACTTGGAGAAGGCATTCGACCATTTACCTCTGGAAGTCCTGTGGGGAGTGCTTAGAGAGTATGGGGTAACGGACTGTCTTATTGTGGCGGTTCGCTCCCTTTGCAAGAGTCAGAGCTTGGTCCGGCAATGCGGACCCGTTTCCAGTGAGGGTTGGACTCCGCCAAGGCTGCCCTTTGTCACCGATTCTGTTCATAACCTTTATGGACAGAATTTCTAGGCGCAGTCAGGGCGTTGAGGGGATCCGGTTTGGTGTCTGCAGGATTAGGTCTCTGCTATTTGCAGATGATGTGGTCCTGATGGCTTCGTCTGGCCAAGATCTTCAGCCCTCACTGGATCGGTTCGCAGACGAGTGTGAAGTGACTGGGATGTGAATCAGCACCTCCAAGTCCGAGTCCATGGTTCTCGCCCGGAAAAGGGTGGAGTTGGGGAGGAGATCTTGCCCCAAGTGGAGGAGTTCAAGGACCTCAGAGTCTTGTTCACGAGTGAGGGAAGAGTGGATCGTGAGATCGACAGGCGGAACGGTGCGGCGTCTTCAGTAATGCGGACGCTGTATTGATCCGTTGTGGTGAAGAAGGAGCTGAGCCGGAAGGCAAAGCTCTTGATTTACCGGTCGATCTACGTTCCCATCCTCACCTATGGTCATGAGCTTTGTGTCATGGCCGAAAGGACAAAATCACGGGTACAAGCGGCCGAAATGAGTTTCCTCCGCCGGGTGGCGGGGCTCTCCCTTAGAGATAGGGTGAGAAGCTCTGTCATCCGGGAGGAGCTCAAAGTAAAGCCATTGCTCCTCCATTTCGAGAGGAGCCAGATGAGGTGGTTCGGGCATCTGGTCAGGATGCCACCCGAACGCCTCCCTAGGGAGGTGTTTCGGGCATGTCCGAAGGAACATGCCCAGGAAGACCCAGGAAACGGGAAGCTTATCTCTCCCGGCTGGCCAGGGAACGCCCCAGGATCCCCCGGGAGGAGCTGGACGAAGTGGCTGGGGAGAGGAAAGTCTGGGCTTCCCTGCTTAGGCTGCAGCCCCCGCGACCCGACCTCGGATAAGCGGAAGAAAATGGATGGCTGGATGGATGGAGTTATGTTTAAATAACTGTCATAAAGAGTAAAACCTCATTTTTGTATTTGTAAACCTTATCAAAACAACTGATTTTAGTAAAACTCACACAGATTCAATATTAAAGGCATTTTTAGACATTTTGCTTATTTGGTGTAGGAATTATGATGGAATACATTGTTTTTGCTTATTTCGCATTATCTCAGTATTTTAAGAACTTTACTGTCATATTGAGGAAAACAAATACTTTTTGTGTTTGCAAGCCTTAAAAAAGCATATGTTTCGAGTAAAACTCACAAGAATGCCTTATTTCAGGCATTATTAGCCATTTTTTATGTGTAGTTTAGGCATACTTGCCAAGCCTCCTGGATTTTCCAGGAGACTCCCGAAATTCAGCGCCTCTCCCGAAAACCTCCCGGGACAAATTTTCTCCCGAAAATCTCCCAAAATTCAGGCTGATCTGAGTGAGGACAGCCTGTATTCACGTCTGCTTTCCCACGATATAAACAGCATGCCTGCCCAATCACGTTATAACTGTAGAATGATCGAGGGCGAGTTCTTGGTTTCTTATGTGGGTTTATTGTTAGGTAGTTTCATTAACGTCCTCCCAGCGCGGTAACAACACAAAACAACAGCAGTCACGTTTTCGTCTACCGTAAAGCAGTTTGTCTGCCGTAAACAGCAATGTTGTGACACTCTTTAAACAGGGCAATACTGCCATCTACTGTACATGCATATGTGACAATAACATCCAGGAGAGTGCAGTGCACAACTGCGCACACAACAAGGAGACGAAGCAGAAGAACGCGGAAGATACAGCCATGGCGATGCCGACGACGAGTAAGATGAAGAAACACGCTTATAAGTTCCAAGCCGCAGCTGCGATTGGACCTGGATAGCCTCCGGGAAGAAGTAGTGGAATACCAAGTGCTTGGCAGTGAAAATCTTCCTCAGGAAGCAAAGATTGACCGGTTTTTGGCCATGCTCGGGAGGGATGGAAAATTCCAGACTCTCGTGCATTTGATGAAAGCACTTTTGTGCGTGCCACACAGCAATGCATCATCAGAGAGGGTGTTCAGCATGGTTATAAAAATAGTGACAGAGAATAGAACAAGGATGGACAATTCAACCCTTAACTCAACAATGAGTAGATGAGTGTTATGTGTGTGTATATGTGTAAATAAATGAAAACTGAAATTCAAGTATTTATTTTATATATATATATATATATATATATATATATATATATATATATATATATATATATATATATATATATATATATATATGTATATATAAATATATATATATATATATATATATATATATATATATATATATATATATATATATATATATGTCTTATATCTCCTGATGATTGAGGGAACCCCTCATGAAACAGGCCTGTAGAGATGAAGTAGTCTTGTGATTTTTTCCCCCACACATACATATATATATATATATATATATATATATATATATATATATAGCTAGAATTCACTGAAAGTCAAGTTTTTTTATATATATGTGTGTATATATAAATATATATATATATATATATATATATATATATATATATTTATATATACACACATATATAAAAAAAACTTGACTTTCAGTGAATTCTAGCTATATATATATATATATATATATATATATATATATATATATATATATATATATATATATATATGAAATACTTGACTTGGTGAATTCTAGCTCTAAATATACTCCTCCCCTCTTAACCACACCCCCAACCACGCCCCCACCCCACCCCCGACCATGCCTTCCCCACCCCCACCTCCTGAAATCGGAGGTCTCAATGTTGGCAAGTATGAGTTTAGGAGTTATGTTTAAATAACTGTCATAGTGAGTGTGGCAGTTACACTGTCATATTGAGTAAAAAAAACTAACTTGTGTCTTTGCAAACCTCACAAAAGAAAAGGTTTCTAATAAAACTCACAAAGATACATTTCTTCACGCATTATTAGACATTTTTCATGTGTGGTTTAGGAGTTATGTTTAAATAACTGTCATATTGAGTGTGGCAGTTATACTGTCATTATGTGTAAAACCTAATTTTGTATTTGCAAACCTTATAAAAACAACTGATTCTAGTAAAACATAGATTCAATTTTACAGGCATTTTTAGACATTTTACATGTATGGTTTAGGAGTTGTGTTTGAATACATTTTTTATTGCTATTTTCGTTAGGGCAAGGCCGACCGGCAGGAGGCCACGGGGAAGACCCAGGACACATTGGGAAGACTATCATTCAAGTACCTTGGGGTGTGGGTGGATATGACGCTGCACGTTTAGTTCCTCTTCCAGCCGTCAGTTGGAACTCTGCCAAAGTTTAGATTGTTTCCTCCGACGCCTCCCGCCGGTGTCCTGACGACACCTTCAGGTCCTGCCGGGAGGAACACTGTGACACTCACCTTTTCTTCTTTTGAGGAAATCCATGTGATTTGCATAAGAATGCAAATCACATGGATTTAATATAAGCTGGACTGGACTGTTAACACAGACCACTTGTACAGGAAAGGACAGAGCTGTACTTCCTGAGGCGACTGTCCTTTGTCCCACACGCCATTAGACTGTACAACTCTTCTCTGGGGGGAGGGGGGCTACTAGGATGACAGGGGATGCAAATCAATAAGAGTGCAATATTTTTTTCAAAACATGGTCACTACTGCCTAGTTTCTCTTGTTATATTCTTATTTTACTGTTATATTTTTATTCTCATTGTTGCTTTTTATTTTTATTCTATTGTAATATGTTTCTATTTTGTTTCAATTTATACCCCCATTATTTACTTTTCACTTTTTACAATTTTGTACACTACTGCTGGAATTTAAATTTTCCTGAGGGAACTCTCCTGAAGGAATCAATAAAGTACTATCTATCTATCTATCTATCTATTTATGTCTCCTGGCTGGCCTGTAAATGCCTCAGGGTCCCCCGAGAAGAGCTGGACAAAGTGGCTGGGGAGAGGAAAGTCTGGGCTTCTCTGCTTAGGCTGCTGCCCCCGCAACCTGACCTCGGATAAGCAGGAAGAAAATGGATGGATTTAGTATGACAGTTATACTGTCATATTAAGTAAAAAACTAACTTGTGTATTTGCAAACATTAGAAAAATATTTTTTTTCTAGTAAAACTCACAAAGATACATTACTCAAGGCATTATTAACCATTTTGCATGTGTGGTTTAGGACTTATGTTTAAATAATCGTCAGATTGAGTGTGACAGTATACTGTCATAGTGAGTAAAACCCATATTTTGTAATTGCAAACCTTATGAAAACAAATGATTCTACTAAAACTCACATGGATACAATATTACAGGAATTTTTAGACATAATGCATGTTTGGTTTTGGAGTAATGTTTATATAACTTTCATATTTTGTATGACAGTAATACTGTCATATTGAATAAAAAAAACTAACTTGTATCTGTACAAACCTTAAAAATTTTTTTTTTTTCCAGTAAAACTCACAAAGAGACATTTCTCCAGGCATTATTAGCCATTGTTTACATGTGGTTTAGGAGTTATGTTTAAATAAATGTCAAATTGAATGTGGCAGTTATACTGTTATTCTGAGTAAAACCTAATTTTTGTAAATGTTAACCTTACCACAATACCTGATTCTGGTAAAACTCACATAGATTCAATATTACAGGCATTTTTAGACATGTTACATGTTTGGTTTAGAGTTGTGTTTGAATACATTTGTATTGCTTTTTTCATTAGGGCAAGTCCGACGGGCAGGAGGCCGCGGGGAAGACCCAGGACACATTGGGAAGACTATGTCTCCCGGCTGGGCTGTCGAACGCCTCGGGATCCCCCGAGAAGAGCTGGACGAAGTGGTTGGGGATAGGGAAGTCCGGGCTTCTCTGCTTAGGCTGCTGCCCCTGCAACCGGACCTCGGATAAGCGGAAGAAAATGGATGGATTTAGTATGACAGTTATACTGTCATATTAAGTAAAAAAAACTAACTTACAAAATATATTTTTTCTAGTAAAACTCACAAAGATACATATCTACAGGCATTATTAGCCATGTTGCATGTGTGGTTTAGGAGTTATGTTTAAACAACTGTGATATTGAATGTGGCAGTAATACTGTCATCATGACCTAAATTTTGTAATTGTAAACCTTACCAAAATACCTGATTCTGGTAAAACTCACAAAGATTCAATATTACAGGCATTTTTAGACAGATTACATGTTTGGTTTTGGGGTTATGTTTATACAACTTTCATATTTAGTATAACAGTTATACTATCATATTGAGTACAAAAAACAAACTTGTGTCTTTGCAAACCATACAAAAGATCATTGTTTTAGTCACTTTGCATTTGTTGTTTAGGAGTTATGTTTAAATAACTGTCATAGTGAGTAAAACCTAATTTTTGTATTTGCAAAAACCTTACAAAAACAACTGATTCTAGTAAAACTCACATGGATGCAACATTGCAGGCATTTTTAGACATGATGCATGTTTGATTTTGGAATTGTGTTTATATAACTTTCATATTTAGTATTACAGTAATACTGTCATATTGAGTAATAAAAACTAACTTGTGTCTTTACAAACCTTACAAAATATTTTTTTTCCTGCAAAACTCACAAAGAGACATTTCTCCAGGCATTATTAGCCATTTGGCATGTGTGGTTTAGGAGTTATGTTTAAATAACTGTCAGATTGAGTGTGACAGTATACTGTGAGTAAAACCCATATTTTGTATTTGCAAACCTTACAAAAACAACTGATTCTAGTAAAACTCACATGGATACAAAATTACAGGCATTTTTAGAGATAATGCATGTTTGGTTTGGTTTTGGAGTTATGTTTATATAACTTTCATATTTAGTATGACAGTAACACTGTCATATTGAGTAAAAAAAACTAACTTGTGTCGGTACAAACATTACGAAATATTTTTTTTCCAGTAAAACTCACAAAGAGACATTTCTCCAGGCATTAATTGCCATTGTGCATGTGTGGTTTAGGAGTTATGTTTAAATAGATGTCAAATTGAATGTGGCAGTTATACTGTCATTATGAGTGAAACCTAATTTTTGTAATTGTAAACCTTACCAAAATACCTGATTCTGGTAAAACTCACATAGATCCAATATTACATGCATTTTTAGACGGATTGCATGTTTGGTTTTGGAGTTTTGATTATACAACTTTCATATTTATACTGTATATTACCATTGAGTAAAAAAAAACCTAACTTGTGTCTTTGCAAACCTTACAAAAGATCGTTATTTTAGTAAAGACTTAGACTTAGACTTAGACTTTCTTTTTATTGTCATTCAAATTTGAACTTTACAGCACAGATAAGAACGAAATGTCGTAGTGCAGGATAAAAAAGCAATAAGGTGCATATTTCGATACATAAATATATATAAATAATATATAAATACTATATATATATATATATATATATATATATATATATATATATATATATATATATATATATATATATATATATATATTTATATATATATATACATATATATATATATATATATATAATAAATAAATATATATAAATATATATAAATAGATAAATAGATTACTGTGCAGATAAATATTTTGCACTTTTTCCACATGCGCCCACGTTTATGGGTGTATGTTATATTGTTTATTTCATTCCAGCGAGTTAATTCATTTTGAGGGGAGTTGAGGAGATAATTTAATTATGATGCGTTCAAGAGTCTTACGGCCTGAGGGAAGAAGCTGCTACAGAAGCTGGAGGTTCTGCTTCGGAGGCTGCGGAACCTCTTTCTAGAGTCCAGCAGTGAAAACTGTCCTTGGTGGGGGTGGGAGGAGTCTTTGCAAATTTTCTGAGCCCTGGTCAGGCAGCACTTTTTGCGATCTCCTGGATAGGAGGAAGAGGAGTCCTGATGATCTTTTCCGCCGTCCTCACCACTCTCTGGAGATACTTCCAGTCTGAGGCACTGCAGGCTCCAGTCCAGACAGAGATGCTGTTGGTCAGCAGGCTCGCTATAACAACGATACATCTCTCCAAGCATTATTAGCTATTTTGCATTTGTTGTTTAGGAGTTATGTTTAACTGTCAAAGTAAATAAAACCTAATTTTGGTATTTGAAAACCTTACAAAAACAACTGATTCTAGTAAAACTCACACAGATACAATATTACAGGCATTTTTAGACATAATACATGTTTGGTTTTGGAGTAATGTTTGGCGCAGTGGAAGAATGGCCGTGCGCGACCCGAGGGTCCCTGGTTCAATCCCCACCTAGTACCAACCTCGTCATGTCCGTTGTGTCCTGAGCAAGACACTTCACCCTTGCTCCTGATGGGTGCTGGTTAGCGCCTTGCATGGCAGCTCCCTCCATCAGTGTGTGAATGGGTAAATGTGGAAGTAGTGTCAAAGCGCTTTGAGTACCTTGAAGGTAGAAAAGCGCTATACAAGTACAACCCATTTATTTATTTATTTATATATAGTATGACAGCTATACTGTTATATTGAGTAAAAAAAACTAACTTGTGTCTTTACAAACCTTACACAATATATTTTTTCTAGTAAAACTCAGAGACATTTCCCCAGGTATTATTAGCCATTGTGCATGTGTGGTTTAGGAGTTATGTTTAAATAAATGTCAAATTGAATGTGGCAGGTATACTGTCATGAGTAAAACCTAATTTTTGTACTTGTAAACCTTACCAAAATACCTGATTCTGGTAAAACTCACATAGATTGAATATTACATGCATTTTTAGACGGATTGCTTGTTTGGTTTTGGAGTTATGTTTTTACAACTTTCATATTTAGTATGACAGTTATATACTGTCATATTGAGTAAAAAAAACAACTAACTTGCGTCTTTGCAAACCTTACAAAAGATCATTATTCTGGTAAAGACTTAGACTTTCTTTTTATTGTCATTCAAATTTGAACTTTACAGATAACACAATTTCGTTACATAAGCTCATGGTAGTGCAGGATAAAAAAGCAATAAGGTGCATATATAAATAAATAAATATAAATAATATATAAATATACATATAAAATAAATAAATATACTTAAATATATATAAATAAATAAAAAGATTACTGTGCAGATAAATATATTGCACTTTTTCCACATGCGCCTACGTTTATGGGTGTATGTTATATTGTTTTTTGTTTATTCCAGCGAGTTAATCCATTTTGAGGGGAGTTGAGGGGATAATTTAATTATAATGCGTTCAAGAGTCTTACGGCCTGAGGGAAGAAAATGGAGGTTCTGCTTCGGAGGCTGCGGAACCTCTTTCTAGAGTCCAGCAGTGAAAACAGTCCTTGGTGGGGGTGGGAGGAGTCTTTGCAAATTTTCTGAGCCCTGGTCAGGCAGCGCTTTTTGCGGTCTCCTGGATAAGAGGAAGAGGATTCCTGAAGATCTTTTCCGCCGTCCTCACCACTCTCTGGAGAGACTTCCAGTCTGAGGCACTGCAGGCTCCAGTCCAGACAGAGATGCTGTTGGTCAGCAGGCTCTCTATAACAAAGATACAGTTCTCCAAGCATTATTAGCTATTTGCATTTGTTGTTTAGGATTTATGTTTAAATAACTGTCATAGTGAGTAAAACCTAAATTTTGTATTTGCAAACCTTACAAAAACAACTGATTCTAGTAAAACTCACAGATACAATATCACAGGCATTTTTAGACATAATGCATGTTTGGTTTTGGAGTTGTGTTTATATAACTTTCATATTTAGTATTACAGTATTACTGTCATATTGAGTAAAAAAAAACAACTAACTTGTGTCTTTACAAACCTTACAAAATATTTTTCCCAGTAAAACTCAAAGATACATTTCTACAGGCATTATTAGCCATTTTGCATGTGCGGTTTAGGATTTATGTTTAAATAACTGTCATATTGAGTGCGACAGTAAAGTCATAGTGAGTAAAACAAACTAACTTGTGTCTTTGCAATGCTTACAAAAGAAAATGTTACTAGTAAAACTCACAAAAGATACATTTCTTCATGCATTATTAGAACATGTTAATGTGTAGTTTAGGAGTGATGTTTCAATAACTGTCAAATTGAGTGTGGCAGTTATACTGTCATTAAGTGTTAAACCTAATGTTTGCAAACCTTAAGAAAGCATATGTTTCGAAGAAAACTCCCAAGGATCCATTATTTCAAACATTATTAGCCATTTTGCATGAGTAGTTTAGGAGTTATGATTAAAAAAATGTCATATTGAGTGTGACAGTTTACTTTCATAAAGAGTAAAACCTAATTTTTGTTTTTGCAAACCTTACTAAAACAACTGATTCTTGTAAAACTCACATGGATTTAATATTACAGGCATTTTTAGACATTTTGCATTGTTGGTTTAGGAATTGTGTTTGAATACATTTTAATTGCTTTTTTCGTTAGGGCAAGTCCGACCGGCAGGAGGCCACGGGGAAGCCCCAGGACACATTGGGAAGACTATGTCAGCCGGCTGGCCTGGGAACGCTTCGGGATCCCCCGAGAAGAGCTGGACGAAGTGGCTGGGGAGAGGGAAGTCTGGGCTTCTCTGCTTAGGCTGCTGCCCCCGCAACCCGACCTCGGATAAGCGGAAGAAAATGGATACATTTAGTATGACAGTTATACTATTATATTGAGTAAAAAAAACTAACTTGTGTCTTTAAAAAACCTTACAAATTATATGTTTTCTAGTAAAACTCACAAAGATACATCTCCAGGCATTATAAGCCATTTTGCATGTGGTTTAGGGGTTATGTTTAAATAACTGCCATATTGAAAGTGGCAGTTATACTGTCATTATGAGCAAAACCTAATTTTTGTAATTGTAAACCTTAACAAAATACCTGATTCTGGTAAAACTCACATAGATTCAATATTACAGGCATTTTTAGACGGATTGCATGTGTAGTTTTGAAATTATGTTTATACAACTTTCTTATTTAGTATGGCAGTGATACTATCATATTGAGTAAAAAAAACTAACTTGTGTCTTTGCAAACCATACAAAAGAACATTTTAGTAAAACTCAAAGATACATCTCCAGGCATTATTAGCCATTTTGCATTTGTTGTTTAGGAGTTATGTTTAAATAACTGGCATAGTGAATAAAACCTAATTTTTGTATTTGCAAACCTTATAAAAACAACTGATTCTAGTAAAACTCACATGGATTTAATATTACAGGAATTTTTAGACATTTTGCATTGTTGGTTTAGGAATTATGTTGGAATACATTTTTATTGCTTTTTTCGCATTATCTCAGGATTTTTAAGAACATTACTGTCATATTGAGTAAAAAACTACTTTTTGTGTTTGCAATCCTTAAAAAAAGCATATGTTTCGAGTAAAACTCACAATAATGCATTATTTCAGGCAATATTAGCTCATTTTTATGTGTAGTTTAGGAGTTATGTTTATTTACTGTCATATTGAGTGTACATTGTCATGGTGAAAAAAAACCTAATTTTTTTATTTGCAAACATTTCAAACACAACCGATTCTAGTAAAACTCACATGGATTCAATATTACAGGCATTTTCACACATTTTGCATGTTTGATTTAGGAAATATGATTGAATATATTTTCATTGCTTTTTTCGCATTATCTCAGGATTTTAGGAATATTACTGTCATATTGAGTAAAAAACTACTTTTTGTGTTTGCAAGATTTGAAAAAGCATATGTTTCGAGTAAAACTCCGTAGAATGCATTATTTGAGGCATCATTAGCCATTTTGCATGTGTAGTTAGGAGTTATTTTTAAATAACTGTCATATTGAGTGTGACAGTATACTGTCATAGTGAGTAAAACTTAATTTTTGTATTTGCAAACCTTATAAAAACAACTGATGCTAGTAAAACTCACATGGATTTAATATTACAGGCATTTATAGACATTTTGCATTGTTGGTTTAGGAATTATGTTGGAATACATTTTTATTGCTTTTTTCGCATTATCTCAGGATTTTAAGAACAATACTGTCATATTGAGTAAAACACTACTTTTTGTGTTTGCAAGCCTTAAAAAAGCATATGTTTCGAGTAAAACTCACAATATTGCATTAGTTCAGGCAATATTAGCTCATTTTTATGTGTAGTTTAGGAGTTATGTTTATTTAGTTATATTGTCATGGTGAAAAAAACCAAATTTTTTTATTTGCAAAAATTTAAAACACAACCGATTCTAGTAAAACTCACATGGATTCAATATTACAGGCATTTTTATAAATTTTGCATGTTTAGTTTAGAAATTAAGATTGAATATATTTTCATTGCTTTTTTTGCATTATCTCAGTATTTTAGGAATATTACTCACATATTGAGTAAAAAACTACTTTTTGTGTTTGCAAGATTTGAAAAAGCATATGTTTCGAGTAAAACTCCCAAGGATCCATTATTTCAAACATTATTAGCCATTTTGCATGAGTAGTTTAGGAGTTATGATTAAAAAACTGTCATATTGAGTATGACAGTTTACCTTTATAGAGAGAAAAACCTAATTTTTGTTTTTGCAAACTTTACTAAAACAACTGATTCTAGTAAAGCTCACATGGATTCAATAATACAGGCATCTTTACACATTTTGCATCTTTAGTTTAGAAATTATGATTGAATACATTTTTAGTGCTTTTTTCGCATTATCTCAGGATTTTAAGAACATTACTGTCATATTGAGTAAAAAAATACTTTTTGTGTTTGCAAGCCTTAAGAAAGCATATGTTTCGAAGAAAACTCCCAAGGATCCATTATTTCAAACATTATTAGCCATTTTGCATGAGTGGTTTAGGAGTTATGATTAAAAAATTGTCATATTGAGTGTGACAGTTTACTTTCATAAAGAGTAAAACCTAATTTTTGCTTTTGCAAACCTTATTAAAACAACTGATTCTAGTGAAACTCACATGGATTTAATATTACTGGCATTTTTAGACATTTTGCATTGTTGGTTTAGGATTTATGTTGGAATACATTTTTATTGCTTTTTTCGCATTATCTCAGAATTTTAAGAACATTACTGTTATATTGAGTAAAAAAAATACTTTTTGTGTTTGCAAGCCTTAAGAAAGCATATGTTTCGAGGAAAACTCCCAAGAATCCATTATTTCAAACATTATTAGCCATTTTGCATGAGTAGTTTAGGAGTTATGATTAAAAAACTGTCATATTGAGTGTGACAGTTTACTTTCATAAAGAGTAAAACCTAATTTTTGTTTTTGCAAACTTCACTTAAACAACTGATTCTAGTAAAACTCACATGGATTCAATAATACAAGCATTTTTACACATTTTGCATGTTTAGTTTAGAAATTATGATTGAATGAATACATTTTTATTTCTTTTTTTGCATTATCTCAGGATTTAAAGAACATTACTGTCATATTGAGTAAAAAATACTTTTTGTGTTTGCAAACCTTAAGAAAGCATATGTTTCGAAGAAAACTCCCAAGGATCCATTATTTCAAACATTATTAGCCATTTTGCATGAGTAGTTTAGGAGTTATGATTAAAAAAATGTCATATTGAGTGTGACAGTTTACTTTCATAAAGAGTAAAACCTAATTTTTGTTTTTGCAAACCTTACTAAAACAACTGATTCTTGTAAAACTCACATGGATTTAATATTACAGGCATTTTTAGACATTTTGCATTGTTGGTTTAGGAATTATGTTGGAATACATTTTTATTGCTTTTTTCGCATTATCTCAGAATTTTAAGAACATTACTGTCATATTGAATAAAAACTACTTTTTGTGTTTGCAAGCCTTAAGAAAGCATATGTTTCGAGTACAACTCACAAGAATGCATTATTTCAGGCAACATTAGCTCATTTTTAAGTGTAGTTTAGGAGTTATGTTTAATTTACTGTCATATTGAGTGTACATTGTCATGGTGAAAAAAAACTAATTTTTGTATTTGCAAAAATTTCAAACACAACCTAATCTAGTAAAACTCACATGGATTCAATATTACAGGCATTTTTACACATTTTGCATGTTTGATTTAGGAAATATGATTGAATATATTTTCCTTGCTTTTTTCGCATTATCTCAGTATTTTAGGAATATTACTGTCATATTGAGTTAAAAGCTACTTTTTGTGTTTGCAAGATTTGAAAAAGCATATGTTTCGAGTAAAACTCCGTAGAATGCATTATTTGAGGCATCATTAGACATTTTACATCTGGAGTTTAGGAGTTATGATTAAATAAATGTCATATTGAGTGTGACAGTTTACTTTCATAAAGAGTAAAACCTAATTTTTGTTTTTGCAAACCTTACTAAAATAACTGATTCTAGTTAAACTCAAATGGATTTAATAATACAGGCATTTTTACACATTTTGCATGTTTAGTTTAGAAATTATGATTGAATACATTTTTATTGCTTTTTTCGCATTATCTCAGGATTTTAAGAACATTACTGTCATAAAGAGTAAAAAAAATACTTTTTGTGTTTGCAAGCCTTAAGAAAGCATATGTTTCGAGGAAAACTCCCAAGAATCCATTATTTCAAACATTATTAGCCATTTTGCATGAGTGGTTTAGGAGTTATGATTAAAACATTGTCATATTGTAGGCTATCCCAAGACAAATAGGTCCTAGGTGAGGGATCAGACAAAGAGCAGCTCAAAGATACATTTCTCCAGGCATTATAAGCCATTTATCATGTTTGGTTTAGGAGTTATGATTAAAAAACTGTCATATTGAGTGTGACAGTTTACTTTCATAAAGAGTAAAACCTAATTTTTGTTTTTGCAAACTTCACTTAAACAACTGATTCTAGTAAAACTCACATGGATTCAACAATACAGGCATTTTTACACATTTTGCATGTTTAGTTTAGAAATTATGATTGAATGAATACATTTTTATTTCTTTTTTTGCATTATCTCAGGATTTAAAGAACATTACTGTCATATTGAGTAAAAAATACTTTTTGTGTTTGCAAACCTTAAGAAAGCATATGTTTCGAAGAAAACTCCCAAGGATCCATTATTTCAAACATTATTAGCCATTTTGCATGAGTAGTTTAGGAGTTATGATTAAAAAATTGTCATATTGAGTGTGACAGTTTACTTTCATAAAGAGTAAAACCTAATTTTTGTTTTAGCAAACTTCACTAAAACAACTGATTCTAGTAAAACTCACATGGATTCAATAATACAGGCATTTTTACACATTTTGCACGTTTAGTTTAGAAATTATGATTGAATACATTTTTATTGCTTTTTTCGCATTATCTCAGGATTTTAAGAACATTACTGTCATATTGAGTAAAAAAACTACTTTTTGTGTTTGCAAGCCTTAAAAAAGCATATGTTTCGAGTAAAACTCACAAGGATGCATTATTTCAGGCAATATTAGCTCATTTTTAAGTGTAGTTTAGGAGTTATGTTTAATTTACTGTCATATTGAGTGTACATTGTCATGGTGAAAAAACCTAATATTTGTATTTCCGAAAATTTCAAACACAACCTAATCTAGTAAAACTCACATGGATTCAATATTACAGGCATTTTTACACATTTTGCATGTTTGATTTAGGAAATATATTTTCATTGCTTTTTTTGCATTATCTCAGTATTTTAGGAATATTACTGTCATATTGAGTAAAAAAATACTTTTTGTGTTTGCAAGATTTGAAAAAGCATATGTTTCGAGTAAAACTCCGTAGATAGCATTATTTGAGGCATCATTGGACATTTTGCATGTGTAGTTTAGGAGTTATGATTAAATAAATGTCATATTGAGTGTGACAGTTTACTTTCATAAAGAGTAAAACCTAATTTTTGTTTTTTCAAACCTTACTAAAACAACTGATTCTAGTTAAACTCACATGGATTCAATAATACAGGCATTTTTACACATATTGCATGTTTAGTTTAGAAATTATGATTGAATACATTTTTATTGCTTTTTTTGCATTATCTCAGGATTTTAAGAACATTACTGTCATATTGAGTAAAAAAATACTTTTTGTGTTTGCAAGCCTTAAGAAAGCATATGTTTCGAAGAAAACTCCCAAGGATCCATTATTTCAAACATTATTAGCCATTTTGCATGAGTGGTTTAGGAGTTATGATTAAAACATTGTCATATTGTAGGCTATCCCAAGACAAATAGGTCCTAGGTGAGGGATCAGACAAAGAGCAGCTCAAAGACCTTTATGAAAAGTACAAATCGAGGTCCTAGATTTTTCCTCGCCCGGACGCGGGTCACCGTGGCTCCCCTGTGGAGCCAGGCCCAGAGGTGGGGCACGATGGCGAGCGCCTGTTGGCTGGCTCAGCTCAATGAAGCAACGTGGTTCCCTCCTCCAATGGGCTCACCACTCATGGGCTGGGTTATAGAGGTCGGGTGCAGTGTGAGCTGAGCGGCAGCCGAAGGCAGGGCACTTGGCGGTCCGATCATCGGCTACATAAGCCAGCTCTTCTGACGTGAAATGTCACCTCGCTGGGAGGGAAGGAGCCTGAGCTGGTGTGCGAGGTGGAGAAGTTCCGGCTAGATATATTTGGACTCACTTCGACGCACAGGAACCTGTTCCATCGAGAGGGGCTGGACAGTCTTCCACTATGGCGTTGCAAGCAATGAGAGGCTGGGGTGGCAATTCTTGTTGTCCCCCCGGCTCAAAGACAAGAGTATGGGGTATCGGACTGTCTGATTGTGGCGGGTCGCTCCCTGTATGATCAGTGTAGGGCAGCCTTGGTCCGCCAAGGCTGCCCTTTGTCACCGATTCTGTTGTTAACTTTTATGGACAGAATTGCAGTCATGGCGTTGAGGGGTGCAGGATGAGGTCTTTGCTTTTTGCAGTTGATGTGGTCCTGATGGCTTCAACTGGCCAGGATCTCCAGCTCTCATTGGATGGCCGAGTATGAAGCGACTGGGATGAGAATCAGCACCAACAAGTCCAAATCACCAAAATGATTCCCGGGCACGGCCACCGCTGCTGCCCACTGCTCCCCTCACCTCCCAGGGGGTGATCAAGGGTGATGGGTCAAATGCAGAGAATAATCTCGCCACACCTAGTGTGTGTGTGACAATCATTGGTACTTTAACTTTAACTTTTAAGTCCGAGTCCATGGTTCTCGCCCGGTAAAGGGTGGGGTGCCATTTCCAGGTTGAGGAGGCGATGGCACATACTAGATGGCCCCAAGTGGAGGAGTTCAAGTACTTAGGAGTCTTGTTCACGAGTGAGGAAAGAGTGGATCATGAGATCCACAGGCGGATCGGTGCGGCGTCTTCAGTAATGAGGACGCTATATCGATCCATTGTGTTGAAGAAGGAGCTGAGCCAGAATTAAAAGCTCTAAATTTACCGGTCGATCTACATTCCCATCCTGCACCCATGGTCATGGTTATGACCGAAAAGACAAGATCAAGCGGCCAAATTGAGTTTCCTCCGCCGGGTGGCGGGTCTCTCCCTTCGAGATAGGATAAGAAGCTCTGTCACCCGGGAGGAACTCAGAGTAAAGCGCTGTTCCTCCACTTGAGAGGAGCCAGATGAGGTGGTTCGGGCATCTGCTCAGGATGCCACCCGAACGCCTCCCGAGGGAGGTGTTTAGGGCAAGTCCGACCGGCAGGAGGCCACGGGGAAGACCCAGGACACATTGGGAAGATTATGTCTCCCGGCTGGCCTGGGAACGCCTCAGGATCCCCCGAGAAGAGCTGGAAGAAGTGGCTGGGGAGAGGGAAGTCTGGGCTTCTCTGTTTAGGCTGCTGCCCCCGCAACCCGACCTCGGTTAAGCGGAAGAAAATGGATGGATTTAGTAACGACAACAAAAAATGCCCATCCATCCATTTTTCTACCGCTTATTCCCTTTTGGGGTGGCAGGGGGCGCTGGAGCCTATCTCAGCTACAATCGGGCGGAAGGCGGGGTACACCCCGGACAAGTTGCCATCTCATCGCAAAAAATTATTCTAGTAAAACTCACATGGATACAATTTTACAGGTATTTTTAGACATAATGCATGTTTGGTTTTGGAATTATGTTTATATAACTTTCATATGTATTATGACAGTTATACTGTCATCTTGAGTAAAACTAACTTGTGTCTTTACAAACATTACAAACTAAGGTTTTTCCATTAAAACTCCCCCAAAAAAATTTTTCAAGGCATTATTAGACATTTTTCATGTGTGGTTTAGGAAATATGTTTAAATAACTGTGATATTGAATGTGGCAGTTATACTGTTATTATGTGTAAAACCAAATTTTTGTTTTTGCAAACCTTACTAAAACAACTGATTCTAGTAAAACTCACATGGATATAATATTACAGAAATTTTTAGACATTTCGCATTGTTGGTTTAGGAATTATGTTGGAATACATTTATATTGCTTTTGTCGCATTATCTCAGAATATTAAGAACATTACTGTCATATTGAGTAAAAACTACTTTTTGTGTTTGCAAGCCTTAAAAAAAGCATATGTTTCGAGTAAAACTCACAAGAATGCATTTTTTTCAGACAATATTAGCTCATTTTTAAGTGTAGTTTAGTTATGTTTAATTTACTGTCATATTGAGTGTACATTGTCATGGTGAAAAAAACCTAATTTTTCGAATTGCAAACCTTTCAAACACAACTGATTCTAGTAAAACATACATTGATTCAATATTACAGGCATTTTTACACATTTTGCATGTTTGGTTTAGGAATTATAATGGAATGCATTTTTTTGTTGTTGCTTTTTTCGTATTATCTCAGGATTTTAAGAACATTACTGTCTTATTGAGTAAAAAACTACTTTTTGTGTTTGCAAGATTTAAAAAAGCATATGTTTCGAGGAAAACTCCTAAGGATGCATTATTTCAGGCATCAATAGCCATTTTGCTTGTGTGGAATAGGAGTTTTTAAATAACTGTCATATTGCGTGTGGCAGTTATACTGTCATTATGAGTAAAACCTAATTTTTGTATTTTTAAACCTTATAAACCTCCTGATTCTAGTAAAATTCACAAAGATACAACAAGATATTACAGGCATTTTTAGACATAATGCAGGTTTGGTTTTGGAGTTAGGTTTATAACTTTTCATATTTAGTATGACAGTTATACTGTCATCTTAAGTAAAAAAAAAAATAAAAAAATAAAAAGACGTGTCTTTGCAAACCTTACAAAATATTTTTTTCCAGTAAAACTCACAAAGATACATATCTCTTATTAGCCATTTTGCATGTGTGGTTTTTAAATAACTGTCAGATACAGAGACAGAGACAGTATACATGGGGAAGGCACATGTTTGAATACATTTTTATTGCTTTTTTCGTTAGGGCAAGTCCGATCGGCAGGAGGCCACGGGGAAGACCCAGGACACATTGGGAAGACTATGTCTCAGACTGGCCTGGGAACGCCTCGAGATCCCCCGAGAAGAGCTGGACAAAGTGGCTGGGGAGAGGGAAGTCTGGGCTTCTCTGCTTAGGCTGTTGCCCCCGCAACCCGACCTCGGATAAGCGGAAGAAAATGGATGGATTTAGTATGACAGTTATACTCTCATATTGAGTAAAAAAAACTATTTTTCATAGATTCAATATTACAGGCATCTTTAGATGGATTGCATGTTTGGTTTTGGAGATATGTTTATACAACTTTCATATTTAGTATGACAGTTATACTGTCATATTGAGTAAAAAAACAAAAAACTTGTGTCTGCAAACCTTACAAAAGATTATTATTCTAGTAAAACTAACAAAGATACATTTTTCCAAGCATTATTAGCATTTGTTGTTTTGGAGTTATAATGCTTGCGTTGAGAGGCGACGGGCTCGGGTGGCAATTCTTGTTGCCCCCCGGCTCAAAGCCTGCACGTTGAGTTCAACCCAGTGGACCAGTGGGTAGCTTTCCTCCGCCTTCGGGTGGGGGGACGGATCCTGACTGTTGTTTGGCCTTACGCGCCAAACGGCAGCTCAGAGTACCCACCCTTTTTGGATTCACTCGAGGGAGTACTGGAAAGTGCTCCACCGGGTGATTCCCTCGTTCTACTGGGGGCCTTCAACGCTCATCTTGGCAACAACAGTGAAACCTGGAGAGGCGTGATTGGGAAGAATGGCCGCCCGGATCTGAACCCGAGTGGTGTTTTGTTATTGGACTTTTGTGCTCGTCACAGATTGTCAATAACAAACACCAAGTTCAAACATAAGGGTGTCCATATGTGCACTTGGCACCAGACACCCTAGGCCGCAGTTCCATGATCGATTTTATAGTTGTGTCATTGGATTTGCGGTCTCATGTTTTGGACACTCGGGTGAAGAGAGGGGCGGAGCTTTCTACCGATCACCACCTGGTGGTGAGTTGGCTGCGATGGTGGGGGAGGATGCCTGACCGACCTGGCAGGCCCAAACGCATTGTGAGGGTTTGCTGGGAACGCCTCCGGAAGAACTTTGAACATGTCACGAGGGAGGCGCTGGACATTGAGTCTGAGTGGACCATGTTCCGTGCCTCTCTTGTCGAGCCGGCTGATTGGAGCTGTGGCCGCAAGGAGTTTGGTGCCTGTCGTGGCGGTAATCCTAGAACCCGCTGGTGGACACCAGCAGTGAGGGATGCCGTCAAGCTGAAGAAAGAGCCTATCGGGTCCTTTTGGCTCATGGGACTCCAGAGGCAGCCGACAGGCCAAGCGAAGTGCGGCTTCAGCGGTCGCAGAGGCAAAAACTCGGACATGGGAGGAGTTTGGAGAAGCCATGGAAAACGACTTCCAGACGGCTTCGAAGCGATTCTGGACCACCATCCGCCGGCTCAAGGGGGGGGAGCAGTGCACTGTAACACCGTGTATGGTGAGGATGGTGCGCTGCTGACCTCTACTGCAGCTGTTATTGATCGGTGGAGGGAATACTTCGAAGACCTCCTTAATCCCACCAACATGTCTTCCTATGAGGAAGCAGTGCCTGGGGAATCTGTGGTGGGCTCTCCTATTTCTGGGGCTGAGGATGCCAAGGTAGTTAAAAAGCTCCTCAATGGCAACGCCCTGGGGGTGGATGAGATCCGTCCGGAGTTCCTTAAGGCTCTGGATGCTGTGGGGCTGTCTTGGTTGACAAGACTCTGCAACATCGCGTGGACATCGGGGGCGGTACTTCTGGATTGGGAGACCGGGGTGGTGGTTCCTCTCTTTAAGAAGGGGAACCAGAGGGTGTGTTTCAACTATCGTGAAATCACAAACCTCAGTCTTCCCGGTAAGGTCTATTCATGTGTACTGGAGAAGAGGCTACGCCGGATAGTCGAACCTCGGATTCAGGAGGAACAGTGTGGTTTACGTCCTGGTCGTGGAACTGCGGACCAGCTTTATACTCTCGGCAGGGTCCTTGAGGGTGCATGGGAGTTTGCCCAACCAGTCTACATGTGCTTTATGGACTTGGAGAAGGCATTCGACCATTTACCCCTGGAAGTCCTGTGGGGAGTGCTTAGAGAGTATGGGGTAACAGACTGTCTCATTGTGGCGGTTCGCTCCCTTTGCAAGAGTCAGAGCTTGGTCCGGCAATGCGGACCCGTTTCCAGTGAGGGTTGGACTCCGCCAAGGCTGCCCTTTGTCACCGATTCTGTTCATAACCTTTATGGACAGAATTTCTAGGCGCAGTCAGGGCGTTGAGGGGATCCGGTTTGGTGTCTGCAGGATTAGGTCTCTGCTATTTGCAGATGATGTGGTCCTGATGGCTTCATCTGGCCAAGATCTTCAGCCCTCACTGGATCGGTTCGCAGACGAGTGTGAAGTGACTGGGATGTGAATCAGCACCTCCAAGTCCGAGTCCATGGTTCTCGCCCGGAAAAGGGTGGAGTGCCATCTCCGGGTTGGGGAGGAGATCTTGCCCCAAGTGGAGG
Source organism: Nerophis lumbriciformis (assembly GCF_033978685.3). NCBI lineage: Eukaryota > Metazoa > Chordata > Actinopteri > Syngnathiformes > Syngnathidae > Nerophis > Nerophis lumbriciformis. Next base: position 16,900,362 of record NC_084565.2, read on the forward strand.
AGTTCAAGGACCTCAGAGTCTTGTTCACGAGTGAGGGAAGAGTGGATCGTGAGATCGACAGGCGGAACGGTGCGGCGTCTTCAGTAATGCGGACGCTGTATTGATCCGTTGTGGTGAAGAAGGAGCTGAGCCGGAAGGCAAAGCTCTCGATTTACCGGTCGATCTACGTTCCCATCCTCACCTACGGTCATGAGCTTTGTGTCATGGCCGAAAGGACAAAATCACGGGTACAAGCGGCCGAAATGAGTTTCCTCCGCCGGGTGGCGGGGCTCTCCCTTAGAGATAGGGTGAGAAGCGCTGTCATCCGGGAGGAGCTCAAAGTAAAGCCATTGCTCCTCCATTTCGAGAGGAGCCAGATGAGGTGGTTCGGGCATCTGGTCAGGATGCCACCCGAACGCCTCTCTAGGGAGGTGTGAGTAAAACCAATATTTTGTATTTGCAAACCTTACAAAAACAACTGATTCTAGTTAAACTCACATGAATACAATATTACAGGCATTTTTAGATATAATGCATGTTCGGTTTTGGAGTTATGTTTATAATTTTTTTACATTTAGTATGACAGTTATACTGTCATATTGAGTAAGAAAAAAATAACTTGTGTCTTTACAAACCCATCCATCCATCCATTTTCTACCGCTTATTCCCTTTGGGGTCGCGGGGGGCGCTGGAGCCTATCTCAGCTACAATCGGGCGGAAGGCGGGGTACACCATGGACAAGTCGCCACCTCATCGCAGTCTTTACAAACCTTACAAAATATATATTTTTTCCTGTAAAACTTAAAAAGATACATTTCTCCAGGCATTATTAACCATTTTGCATGTGTGGTTTAGGAGTTATGTTTACACAACTGTCTTATTGAATGTGGCAGTTATACTGTCATTATGAGTAAAACCTAATTTTTGTTTTTGTAAACCTTACCAAAATACCTGATTCTAGTAAAACAAAGATAGATTCATTGGTTTTGGAGTTATGTTTATATAACTTTCATATTTAGTATGATAGTTATATCATCATATTGAGTAAAAAAAATTAACTTGTATCTTTATAAACCTTACAAATTCGTTTTTTCCAGTAGAACTCACAAAGATACATTTCTCCAGGCATTATTAACCATTTTGCATGTGTGGTATAGGAGTTATGTTTACATAACTGTCATATTAAATGTGGCAGTTATACTGTCATTATGAGTAAAACCAAATTTATGTATATGCTAACCTTACCAAAATACCTGATTCTGGTAAAACTCACATAGATACAATATTACAGGCATTTTTTTAGACAAAATGCATTTTGGTTTTGGAGTTATGTTTATATAACTTTCATATTTAGTATGACAGTTATACCATCATATTAAATACAAAAAAATAACTTGTGTCTTTATAAACCTTAATACACAAAGATACATTTCTCCAGACATTATTTGACATTTTGCTTGCATGGTTTAGGAGTTATGTTTAAATAACAGTCAGATTGAATGTGACAGTATACTGTCATAGTAGTTTTTACTCAATATTCCAGTAATGTTCTTAAAATCCTGAGATAATGCGAAAAAAGCAATAAAAATATTTTTCAAAATAATTCCTACACCAAACATGCAACATGTCTAATAATGCCTGAAGACATGTATCTTTGTTAGTTTTACTAGAAAATGTATCTTTTGTAAGTTTTGCAACGAAGCAAGTTAGTTTTTTTAATTCAATATAACAGTATAACTGTCAAACTAAATGTAAAAGTTATATAAACATAACTCCAAAAATGAACATGCATTATGTCTAAAAATGCCTAAAATATTGTATCTATGTGAGGTAATTTGGTAAGGTTTGCAAATACAAATTATTGGTTTTACTCACAATGACAGTATACTGCTGTCATATTGAGTAAAAAAAAACCTAACTTGTGTTATAACAAAACCTTACAAAATATTTTTTCCAGAAAAATTCACAGAGATACATTTCTCCAAGCATTATTAGTCATTTTGAATGTGTGGTTTAGGAGTTATGTTTAAATAACTGTCGGATCGAATGTGACAGTATACTGTCATAGTGAGTAAAACCAATATTTTGTATTTGCAAAACTTTTAAAAACAACTGATTCTAGTAAAAGTCACATGGATACATCATTTCAGGCATTTTTAGACATAATGCATTTTTGGTTTTGGAGTTATGTTTATATAACTTTTCCATTTATTATGACAGTTATACTGTCTTTTTGAGTTAGAAAAAACTAACTTGTGTCTTTACAAACCTAAACATTTTTTTTTTAGTAAAACTCACAAAAATACATTTCTCCAGGCATTATTAGCCATTTAGCATCTTTTGTTTAGGAGTTACGTTCAAAAAAATGTGGCGGTTATCCGTCATTATGAGTAAAACCTAATTTTTGTATTTGTAATCCTTACCAAAATACCTGATTCTGGAAAAATCACATATAATCAATATTACAGCCATTTTTTTTACGAATTGCAAGTTTGGTTTTGGAGTTATGTTTATAAAACTTTCATATTCAGTATGACAGTTATACCATCATATTGAGTTAAAAAAAAAAAACAGTATCTTTACAAACCTTACAAAATATTTTTTTCCAGTAAAAATCACAAAGATACATTTTTCCACGCATTATTAGTCATTTTGCATGTGTGTTTTAGGAGTTATGTTTAAATAACTGTCATATTGAGCGTGGCAGTTATACTGTCATTATGAGTAAAACCTAATTTTGGTATTTTAAACCTTACCAAAATACCTGATTCTGATAAAACTCACATATATTTAATATTGCAGGCATTTTTAAACGGATTGCATGTTTGGTTTTTGAGTTTGGTTTTGGAGTTATGTTTCTATAACTGTTTTATTTAGTTTGACAGTTATACCGTCATATTAAATAAAAAAACTTGTGTCTTTGCAAACCTTTCAAAAGATCATTACTCTAGTAAAACTAACAAAGATACATTTCTCCAGGTTTAATAGCCATTTTCATGTGTCGTTTATGAGTTATGTTTAAATAACTGTCATATTGAGTGTGGCACTTAACACTCATTATATCCATTTTGCACACATGCAAAATGGATATAATGCCTGGAGAAATGTATCTTTGTGAGATTACTGGAAAAACATATTTTGTAAGGTTTGTAAAGAAACAATTTAGTTTTTTTACTTAATATGATGAGGTGGCGACTTTTCCAGGGTGTCCCCGCCTTCCGCCCGATTGTGGCTGAGATAGGCTCCAGTGCCCCCCGCGACCCCGAAGGGAATGAGCGGTAGACAATGGATGGATGGATGGACAGTATACTGTCACACTAAATGTAAAAGTAGTATAAACATAACCCCAAAACCAAACATGCATTATGTCTAAAAATGCCTGTAATATTGTATCAATGTGAGTTTTACTAGAATCAGTTGTTTTTGTAAGGTTTGCAAATACAAAACATTGGTTTTACTCACTATGACAGTATACTGTCACATTCAATCTGACAGCTATTTAAACATAACTCCTAAACCACACATGCAAAATGACTAAAAATGCCGAGAAAAATGTATCTCTGTGAATTTTAATGGAAAAAAATATTTGTAAGGTTTTTAAAATTACAAGTTTGTTATTTTTTACTCAATTTGACAGTATAACTGTCATACTAAATATGAAAGTTATATACACATAACTCTAAAACCAAACTTGCAATCCGTCTAAAAATGCCTGTAATATTGAATCTATGTGAGTTTTACCAAAATCAGGTATTTTGGTAAGGTTAACAAATACAAAAATTAGGTTTTACTCATAATGACAATATAACTGCCACATTTAACATGACAGGTATTTAAACATAATTCCTAAACCAAACATGATAAATGGCTTATAATGCCTGGAGAAATGTATCTTTGTGAGTTTTACAGGAAAAACATAATTTGTAAGGTTTATAAAGACACAAGGTAGTTTTTTTTACTCAATATGATGGTATAACCGTCATACTAAATATGAAAGTTATATAAACATAACTCCAAAATCAAACATGAAATTTGTCTAAAAATACCTGTAATATTGTATCTATGTGAGTTTTACCAGAATCAGGTATTTTGGTAAGGTTTACAAATACAAAAATTAGGTTTTACTCACTATGACAGTATACTGTCACATTCAATCTGACAGTTTTGTAAACATAACTCCTAAACCACACATGCAAAATGGATAATAATGCCTGGAGAAATGTATCTTTGTGAGTTTTACTAGGAAAAATATTTTGTAAGGTTTGTAAAGACACACGTTAGTTTTTTTTTACTCAATATGACAGTATAACTGTCATACTACATATATATATATATATATATATATATATATATATATATATATATATATATATATATATATATATATATATATATATATATATATATATATATATATAACATGACTCCAAAACCAAACTTGCAATCCGTCTAAAAATGTCTGTAATATTGAATCTATGTGAGTTTTACCAAAATGAGGTATTTTGGTAAGGTTGACAAATAAAAAAAATAGGTTTTACTGATAGTGACATTATAAGTGCCACACTCAATATGACAGTTATTTAAACATAACTCATAAACGACACATGAAAATGGCTATTAAACCTGGAGAAATGTATCTTTGTTAGTTTTACTAGAGTAATGATCTTTTGTAAGGTTTACAAAGACACAAGTTTTTTTACTCAATATGACGGTATAACTGTCAAACTAAATAAAAAAGTTATAGAAACATAACTCCAAAACCAAACTCAAAAACCAAACATGCAATCCATTTAAAAATGCCTGTAATATTAAATATATGTGAGTTTTATCAGAATCAGGTATTTTGGTAAGGTTTACAATAACAAAATTAGGTTTTACTCATAATGACAGTATAACTGCCACGCTCAATATGACAGTTATTTAAACATAACTCCTAAAACACACATGCAAAATGACTAATAATGCGTGGAAAAATGTGTCTTTGTGATTTTTACTGGAAAAAAATAATTTGTAAGGTTTGTAAAGATACTGTTTTTTTTTTTAACTCAATATGATGGTACAACTGTCATACTAAATATGAAAGTTTTATAAACATAACTCCAAAACCAAACTTGCAATTCGTAAAAAAATGGCTGTAATATTGAATATATGTGATTTTTACCAGAATCAGGTATTTTGGTAAGGATTACAAATACAAAAATGAGGTTTTACTCATAATGACGGATAACCGCAACTTTTGTTTAAACATAACTCCTAAACAAAACATGCTGAATGGCTAATAATGCCTGGAGAAATGTATATTTGTGAGTTTTACTGGGAAAAAAAATATTTTGTAAGGTTTGTAAAGACACAAGTTAGTTTTTTCTAACTCAAAAAGACAGTATAACTGTCATACTAAATGGAAAAGTTATATAAACATAACTCCAAAACCAAACATGCATTATGTCTAAAAATGCCTGAAATGTTGTATCCATGTGAGTTATACTAGAATCAGTTGTTTTTGTAAGTTTTGCAAATACAAAATATTGGTTTTACTCACTATGACAGTATACTGTCACATTCGATCTGACAGTTATTTAAACATAACTCCTAAACCACACATTCAAAATGACTAATAATGCCTGGAGAAATGTATCTCTGTGAATTTTTCTGTATATATTTTGTAAGGTTTGTTATAACACAAGTTTTTTTTACTCAATATGACAGCAGTATACTGTCCTAGTGAGTAAAACCAATATTTTGTATTTGCAAACCTTACAAAAACAACTGATTCTAGTAAAACTCACATGGATACAATGTTACAGTTATTTTTAAATATAATGCATGTTTGGTTTTGGAGTTATGTTTATATAACTTTTACATTTAGTATGACAGTTATAATGTCATATTGAGTAAAAAAAAATAACTTGTCTTTACAAACTTTACAATTTTTTCCAAGAATTATTAGCCATTTTGCATGTATGGTTTAGGAGTTCTATTTAAATAACTGTCATATTGAGTGTGGCAGTTATACTGTCATTATGAGTAAAACCTTATTTTTGTATTTGTAAACCTTACCAAAATACCTGATTGTAGTAAAACTCACATAGATACAATATTACAGGCATTTTTAGACATAATGCATGTTTGGTTTTGGAGTTATGTTTATATGACTTTCATATTTAGTATGACAGTTATACTGTCATATTAAGTAAAAAAAACTAACTTGTGTCTTTACAAACCTTACAAATTATATATTTTTTTTTTCAGTAAAACTCACAAAGATACATTTCTCCAGGCATTATTAGTCATTTTGTATGTGTGGTTTAGGAGTTATGTTTAAATAACTGTCAGATTGAATGTGACAGCATACTGTCATAGTGAGTAAAACCAATATTTTGTGTTTGCAAACCTTAAAAAAACAACTGATTCTAGTAAAACTCACATGGATACAATGCTACAGGCATTTTTAGACATAATCCATGTTTGGTTTTGGAGTTTTGTTTATATACATTTTACATTTAGTATGACAGTTATACTGTCATATGGAGTAAAAAACAACTAACTTGTGTCTTTACAAACCTTACAAAAATGTTTTTTTTTTCAGTAAAACTCACAAAGATGCATTTCTCCAGTCATTATTAGCCATTTAGCATGTTTGGTTTAGGAGTTTTGTTTAAATAACTGTCATTTTGAACGTTGCAGTTATACTGTCATAATGAGTAAAACCTAATTTTTGTATTTGTAAACCTTACCAAAATACCTGTTTCTGGTAAAACTCACATAGATTCAATATTACAGGCATTTTTAGATGAATTGCATGTTTGGTTTTGAAGTTAGTTTATATAACTTTCAAATTTAGTAAGACAGTTATATAGACATATTGAGTAAAACAAACTAACTTGTGTCCAAACAAACCTTACAAAATATTTTTTTTCCTGTAAAACTCACAAAAATACATTTCTCCAGGCATTATTAGCCATTTTGCATCTGTGGTTTAGAATTTATGTTTAAATAACAGTCAGATTTAATGTGAGAGTATACTGTCATAGTGAGTAAAACCAAAATGTTGTATTTGCAAACCTTACAAAAACAAATGTTTCTACTAAAACTCACTTGGATACAATATTATAGGCAATTTAAGACATAATGCATGTTTGGTTTAGGAATTATTTTGAAAAACTATTTTATTGCTTTTTTTGCATTTTATCAGGATTTTAAAAACATCACCGTCATATTGAGAAAAAAACTACTTTTTGTAATTGCAAGCCTTAAAAAAGCATATGTTCGAGTAAAACTGACAAGGATGCATTGTTTTAGGCATTATTAGCATTTTTGCATGTGTGGTTTAGGAGTTATGTTTAAATAGCTGTCATTTTGCGTGTGGCAGTTATACTGTCATTATGAGTACAACTTACTTTTTGTATTTGTGAACCTTACCAAAATACCTGATTGTAGTAAAACTCACATAGATACAATATTACAGGCATTTTAAGACATAATGCATGTTTGGTTTTGGAATTATGTTTATATAACTTTTTATTTAGTATGACAGTTATACTGTCATATTGAGTAAAAAAAACTAACTTATAAACCTTACAAAATTTATTTCCCAGTAAAACTCACAAAGATACATTTCTCCAGGCATTATTAGTCATTTTGTATGTGTGGTTTAGGAGTTATGTTTAAATAACTGTCAGATTGAATGTGACAGTATACTGTCATAGCGAGTAAAACCATTTTTTTTGTATTTGCAAACCTTACAAAAACAACTTATTCTAGTAAAACTCACATGGATACAATATTACAGGCATTTTTTAGACATAAAGCATGTTTGGTTTTGGAGTTATGTTTATATACATTTTACATTTAGTATGACAGTTATACTGTCATATGGAGTAAAAAACAACTAACTTGTGTCTTTACAAACCTTACAAAAATGTTGTTGTTTTTCAGTAAAACTCACAAAGATGCATTTCTCCAGTCATTATTAGCCATTTAGCATGTTTGGTTTAGGAGTTATGTTTAAATAACTGTCATTTTGAACGTTGCAGTTATACTGTCATTATGAGTAAAACCTAATTTTTGTATTTGTAAACCTTACCAAAATACCTCTTTCTGGTAAAACTCACATAGATTCAATATTACAGGCATTTTTAGATGAATTGCATGTTTGGTTTTGAAGTTAGTTTACATAACTTTCAAATTTAGTAAGACAGTTATACCATCATATTGAGTAAAAAAACCTAACTTGTGTCCAAACAAACCTTACAAAATATTTTTTTCCCAGTAAAACCCACAAAAATACATTTCTCCAGGCATTATTAGCCATTTTGCATCTGTGGTTTAGAATTTATGTTTAAATAACAGTCAGATTGAATGTGACAGTATACTGTCATAGTGAGTAAAACCAAAATGTTGTATTTGCAAACCTTACAAAAACAAATGATTCTACTAAAACTCACTTGGATACAATATTATAGGCAATTTAAGACATAATGCATGTTTGGTTTAGGAATTATGTTGAACAACTATTTTATTGCTTTTTTTGCATTTTATCAGGATTTTAAAAACATCACCGTCATATTGAGAAAAAAACTACTTTTTGTAATTGCAAGCCTTAAAAAAGCATATGTTCGAGTAAAACTGACAAGGATGCATTGTTTTAGGCATTGTTAGCATTTTTGCATGTGCGGTTTAGGAGTTATGTTTAAATAACTGTCATTTTGCGTGTGGCAGTTATACTGTCATTATGAGTACAACTTATTTTTTGTATTTGTGAACCTTACCAAAATACCTGATTGTAGTAAAACTCACATAGATACAATATTACAGGCATTTTAAGACATAATGCATGTTTGGTTTCGGAATTATGTTTATATAACTTTCATATTTAGTATGACAGTTATACAGTCATATTGAGTAAAAAAAACTAACTTGTGTCTTTACAAACCTTACAAAAAAATGTTTTTTCCAGTAAAACTCACAAAGATACATTTCTCCAGGCATTATTAGTCATTTTGTATGTGTGGTTTAGGAGTTATGTTTAAATAACTGTCAGATTGAATGTGACAGTATACTGTCATAGCGAGTAAAACCAATATTTTGTATTTGCAAACCTTACAAAAACAACTTATTCTAGTAAAACTCACATGGATACAATATTACAGGCATTTTTTAGACATAAAGCATGTTTGGTTTTGGAGTTATGTTTATATAAATTTTACATTTAGTATGAGAGTTATACTGTCATATGGAGTAAAAAACAACTAACTTGTGTCTTTACAAACCTTACAAAAAAAATGTTTTTTCCAGTAAAACTCACAAAAATGCATTTTGCCAGTCATAATTAGCCATTTAGCATGTTTGGTTTAGGAGTTATGTTTAAATAACTGTCATTTTGAACGTGGCAGTTATACTGTCATTATGAGTAAAACTTAATTTTTGTATTTGTAAACCTTACCAAAATACCTGATTCAGGTAAAACTCACAGAGATTTAATATTACAGGCATTTTTAGACGGATTGCAAGTTTGATTTTGGAGTTATGTTTATATAACTTTCAAATTTAATATGACAGTTATACTGTCATATTGAGTTAAAAAAACGAACTTGTGTTTTTACAAACCTTACAAAAAAATTTTTTTCCTGTAAAATTCACTAAAATACATTTTTCCAGGCATTATGTCATTTTGCATGTGTGGTTTAGGAGTTATGTTTAAATAACTGTCAGATTGAATGTAACAGTATACTGTCATAGTGAGTAAAACCAATATTTTGTATTTGAAAACCTTACAAAAACAACTGATTCTACTAAAACTCACATGGATACAATATTACAGGCATTTTTAGACAAAATGCATGTTTGGTTTTGGAGTTATGTTTATCTAACTTTTCCATTTAGTATGACAGTTATACTGTCTTTTTGAGTTAAAAAAAACTAACTTGTGTCTTTACAAACCTTACAATTTTTTTTTTCCAGTAAAACTCACAAAGATACATTTCTCCAGGCATTATTAGCCATTTTGCATCTGTGGTTTAGAATTTATGTTTAAATAACAGGCAGATTGAATGTGACAGTATACTGTCATAGTGAGTAAAACCTAATTTTTGTATTTGCAAAACTTACAAAAACAACTGATTCTAGTAAAACTCAAATGGATACAATATTACAGACATTTTTAGACATAATGCATGTTTGGTTTTGGAGTTATGTTTATACTACTTTTACATTTAGTATGACAGTTAGTATAACTGTCATACTAAATGTAAAAATCCATCCATCCATCCATTTTCTACCGCTTATTCCCTTCGGGGGTGCTGGAACCTATCTCAGCTATAATCAGGCGGAAGGCGGGGTACACCCTGGAAAAGTCGCTAGCTCATCATATTAAGTAAAAAAAAAAAACTAAATTGTTTCTTTACAAACCTTACAAAATATTTTTTTCCAGTAATTTCACAAAGATACATTTCTCCAGGCATTATAGCCATTTTGCATGTTTGGTTTGGTAGTTATGATTAAATAACTGTCAAATTGAATGTGACAGTATACTATCATGGTGAGTAAAACCAATATTTTGTATTTGCAAACCTTACAAAAACAACTTATTCTCGTAAAACTCAACAATTGATTTTAGTAAAACTCGCATGGATACAAAATTACAGGCATTTTTAAACATAATGCATGTTTGATTTTGGAGTTATGGTTATATATTTTTTACATTTAGTATTACAGTTATACTGTCATATTGAGTAAAAAAAACTAACTTGTGTCTTTATAAACCTTAAAAAAAATGTTTTCCAGTAAAACTCACAAAGATACATTTCTCCAGGCATTATTAGCCATTAACCATGTTTGGTTTAGAGTTATGTTTAAATAACTGTCATATTGAGTGTGGCAGATATACTGTCATTATGAGTAAAACCTATTTTTTAAATTTGTAAAATTACCAAAATAACTGATTCTGATAAAACTCACATGGATAAAATATTACAGGATTTTTTAGACATAAAGCATGTTCCCATCATATTGATTAAAAAAAACTAACTTGTGTGTATACAAACCTTACAAAATATTTTTTTTCCAGTAAAACTCACAAAAATACATTTCTCCAGTTATTATTAGCCATTTTGCATCTGTGGTTTAGAATTTGTGTTTAAATAACAGTCAGATTGAATGTGACAGTATACTGTCATAGTGAGTAAAACCTAGATTTTTTTATTTGTAAACCTTAACAAAATATCTGATTCTAGTTAAACTCACATAGATGCAATATTACAGGCATTTTTAGACGGATTGCATGTTTGGTATTGGAGTTATGTTTATATAACTTTTACATTTATTATGACAGTTATACAAACATATTGAATAAAAAAAAACTATTTTGTGTCTTATCAAACCTTACAAAATGTTTTTTTTCCTGTAAAACTCACAAAGATACATTTCTCCAGGCATTATTAGCCATTTTGCATGTGTGGTTTGTTATGTTAACATAACCGTCATATTGAGGGTGGCAGTTATACTGTCATTATGTGTAAAACCTAATTTTTGTATTTATAAACCTTACAAAAATTCCTGATTCTGGTAAAACTCACATAGATACAATATTACAGGCATTTTTAGACATAATGCATGTTTGGTTTTGGAGTTATGTTTATATACATTTTTCCAGGCATTATTAGCTATTTATCATGTTTGGTTTTGGAGTTATGTTTAAATAACTGTCATAACAAATAATGCAGTTATACTGTCATTATGAGTAAAACCCAAGTTTTGTATTTGTAAACCTTACCAAAATACCTGATTCTGGTAAAACTCATATAGATTCAATATTACAGGCAGTTTAAGACGGATTGCAAGTTTCGTTTAAGAGTTTGGTTTTGGAATGATGTTTATATTACTTTTATATTTAGTTTGACAGTTAAAAAAAACAAACTTCTGTCTTTACAAACCTTACAAAATATTTTTTTCTAGTAAAGCTCACAAAGATACATTTCTCCAGGCATTATTAGCTATCTAACATGTTTGGTTTAGGAGTTATGTTTAAATAACTGTTATTTTGAATATGGCAGTTATACTGTCATAGCGAGTAAAACCAATATTTTGTATTTGCAAACCTTACAAAAACAACTTATTCTAGTAAAACTCACATGGATACAATATTACAGGCATTTTTTAGACATAAAGCATGTTTGGTTTTGGAGTTATGTTTATATAAATTTTACATTTAGTATGAGAGTTATACTGTCATATGGAGTAAAAAACAACTAACTTGTGTCTTTACAAACCTTACAAAAAAAATGTTTTTTCCAGTAAAACTCACAAAAATGCATTTTGCCAGTCATAATTAGCCATTTAGCATGTTTGGTTTAGGAGTTATGTTTAAATAACTGTCATTTTGAACGTGGCAGTTATACTGTCATTATGAGTAAAACTTAATTTTTGTATTTGTAAACCTTACCAAAATACCTGATTCAGGTAAAACTCACAGAGATGTAATATTACAGGCATTTTTAGACGGATTGCAAGTTTGATTTTGGAGTTATGTTTATATAACTTTCAAATTTAATATGACAGTTATACTGTCATATTGAGTTAAAAAAACGAACTTGTGTTTTTACAAACCTTACAAAAAAATTTTTTTCCTGTAAAATTCACTAAAATACATTTTTCCAGGCATTATGTCATTTTGCATGTGTGGTTTAGGAGTTATGTTTAAATAACTGTCAGATTGAATGTAACAGTATACTGTCATAGTGAGTAAAACCAATATTTTGTATTTGAAAACCTTACAAAAACAACTGATTCTACTAAAACTCACATGGATACAATATTACAGGCATTTTTAGACAAAATGCATGTTTGGTTTTGGAGTTATGTTTATCTAACTTTTCCATTTAGTATGACAGTTATACTGTCTTTTTGAGTTAAAAAAAACTAACTTGTGTCTTTACAAACCTTACAATTTTTTTTTTCCAGTAAAACTCACAAAGATACATTTCTCCAGGCATTATTAGCCATTTTGCATCTGTGGTTTAGAATTTATGTTTAAATAACAGGCAGATTGAATGTGACAGTATACTGTCATAGTGAGTAAAACCTAATTTTTGTATTTGCAAAACTTACAAAAACAACTGATTCTAGTAAAACTCAAATGGATACAATATTACAGACATTTTTAGACATAATGCATGTTTGGTTTTGGAGTTATGTTTATACTACTTTTACATTTAGTATGACAGTTAGTATAACTGTCATACTAAATGTAAAAATCCATCCATCCATCCATTTTCTACCGCTTATTCCCTTCGGGGGTGCTGGAACCTATCTCAGCTATAATCAGGCGGAAGGCGGGGTACACCCTGGAAAAGTCGCTAGCTCATCATATTAAGTAAAAAAAAAAAACTAAATTGTTTCTTTACAAACCTTACAAAATATTTTTTTCCAGTAATTTCACAAAGATACATTTCTCCAGGCATTATAGCCATTTTGCATGTTTGGTTTGGTAGTTATGATTAAATAACTGTCAAATTGAATGTGACAGTATACTATCATGGTGAGTAAAACCAATATTTTGTATTTGCAAACCTTACAAAAACAACTTATTCTCGTAAAACTCAACAATTGATTTTAGTAAAACTCGCATGGATACAAAATTACAGGCATTTTTAAACATAATGCATGTTTGATTTTGGAGTTATGGTTATATATTTTTTACATTTAGTATTACAGTTATACTGTCATATTGAGTAAAAAAAACTAACTTGTGTCTTTATAAACCTTAAAAAAAATGTTTTCCAGTAAAACTCACAAAGATACATTTCTCCAGGCATTATTAGCCATTAACCATGTTTGGTTTAGAGTTATGTTTAAATAACTGTCATATTGAGTGTGGCAGATATACTGTCATTATGAGTAAAACCTATTTTTTAAATTTGTAAAATTACCAAAATAACTGATTCTGATAAAACTCACATGGATAAAATATTACAGGATTTTTTAGACATAAAGCATGTTCCCATCATATTGATTAAAAAAAACTAACTTGTGTGTATACAAACCTTACAAAATATTTTTTTTCCAGTAAAACTCACAAAAATACATTTCTCCAGTTATTATTAGCCATTTTGCATCTGTGGTTTAGAATTTGTGTTTAAATAACAGTCAGATTGAATGTGACAGTATACTGTCATAGTGAGTAAAACCTAGATTTTTTTATTTGTAAACCTTAACAAAATATCTGATTCTAGTTAAACTCACATAGATGCAATATTACAGGCATTTTTAGACGGATTGCATGTTTGGTATTGGAGTTATGTTTATATAACTTTTACATTTATTATGACAGTTATACAAACATATTGAATAAAAAAAAACTATTTTGTGTCTTATCAAACCTTACAAAATGTTTTTTTTCCTGTAAAACTCACAAAGATACATTTCTCCAGGCATTATTAGCCATTTTGCATGTGTGGTTTGTTATGTTAACATAACCGTCATATTGAGGGTGGCAGTTATACTGTCATTATGTGTAAAACCTAATTTTTGTATTTATAAACCTTACAAAAATTCCTGATTCTGGTAAAACTCACATAGATACAATATTACAGGCATTTTTAGACATAATGCATGTTTGGTTTTGGAGTTATGTTTATATACATTTTTCCAGGCATTATTAGCTATTTATCATGTTTGGTTTTGGAGTTATGTTTAAATAACTGTCATAACAAATAATGCAGTTATACTGTCATTATGAGTAAAACCCAAGTTTTGTATTTGTAAACCTTACCAAAATACCTGATTCTGGTAAAACTCATATAGATTCAATATTACAGGCAGTTTAAGACGGATTGCAAGTTTCGTTTAAGAGTTTGGTTTTGGAATGATGTTTATATTACTTTTATATTTAGTTTGACAGTTAAAAAAAACAAACTTCTGTCTTTACAAACCTTACAAAATATTTTTTTCTAGTAAAGCTCACAAAGATACATTTCTCCAGGCATTATTAGCTATCTAACATGTTTGGTTTAGGAGTTATGTTTAAATAACTGTTATTTTGAATATGGCAGTTATACTGTCATTATGAGTAAAACCCAATTTTTGTATTTGTAAACCTTACCAAAATACCTGATTCTGGTAAAACTCACATAGATTCAATATTACAGGCATTTTTAGACGGATTGCATGTTTGGTATTGGAGTTATGTTTCTATAACTTTTACATTTATTATGACAGTTATACAAACATATTGAATAAAAAAAAAACTATTTTGTGTCTTATCAAACCTTACAAAATATTTGTTTTCCTGTAAAACTCACAGAGATACATTTCTCCAGGCATTATTAGCCATTTTGCATGTGTGGTTTAGGAGTTATGTTAACATAACCGTCATATTGAGGGTGGCAGTTATACTGTCATTATGAGTAAAACCTAATTTTTGTATTTATAAACCTTACCAAAATTCTTTATTCTGGTAAAACTCACATAGATACAATATTGCAGGCATTTTTAGACATAATGCATGTTTGGTTTTGGAGTTATGTTTATATACATTTTTCCAGGCATTATTAGCTATTTATCATGTTTGGTTTAGGAGTTATGTTTAAATAACTGTCATATCAAATAATGCAGTTATACTGTCATTATGAGTAAAACCCAAGTTTTGTATTTGTAAACCTTACCAAAATACCTGATTCTGGTAAAACCCATATAGATTCAACATTACAGGCAGTTTAAGACGGATTGCAAGTTTGGTTTAGGAGTTTGGTTTTGGAATGATGTTTATATTACTTTTATATTTAGTTTGAAAGTTATACCATCATATTGAGTAAAAAAAAAAAAACTTTTGTCTTTACAAACCTTACAAAATATTTTTTTCTAGTAAAACTCACAAAGATACATTTCTCCAGGCATTATTAGCTATTTAGCATGTTTGGTTTAGGAGTTATGTTTAAATGACTGTTATTTTGAATATGGCAGTTATGTCATTATGAGTAAAACCCAATTTTTGTATTTGTAAACCTTACCAAAATACCTGATTCTGGTAAAACTCACATAGATTCAATATTACAGGCATTTTTAGATGTATTGCAAGTTTGGTTTTGGAGTTATGTTTATTTAACTTTCATATTTAGTATGACAGTTCTAATGTCATATTAAGTACAAAAACTAACTTGTGTCTTTACAAACCTTATAATTTTTATTTATTTTTTTTCCCAGGAAAACTCTTAAAGATACATTTCTCCAGGCATTATTAGCCATTTTGTATTTGTGGTTTAGGAGTTACAATATGTTTAAATAACTGTCAGATTGAATGTGACAGTATACTGTCATAGTGAGTAAAACCTAATGTTTGTATTTGTAAACCTTACCAAAAATACCTGATTCTGGTAAAAATCACATAGATGCAATATTGCAGGCATTTTTAGACATAATGCATGTTTGGTTTTGGAGTTATGTTTATATAACTTTTATATTTAGTATTACAGTTATACCATCATATTGAGTAAAAAAAAAACTTGTGTCTTTATAAACCTTACAAAAAAAATGTTTTCCAGTAAAACTCACAAAGATACATTTCTCTAGGCATAATTAGCCATTTATCATGTTTGGTTTAGGAGTTATGTTTAAACAACTGTCATATTGAGTGTGGCAGTTATACTGTCATTATGAGTAAAACCTATTTTTTGTTTTCGTAAAACTTACCAATATACCTGATTCTGGTTAAACCCACATCGATGCAATATTACAGGATTTTTTAGACATAAAGCATGTTTGGTTTTAGAGTTATGTTTATACAACTTTCATATTTAGTATGAAAGTTATACCATCATATTGAGTAAAAAACAACAAATATTGTGTATCTTTACAAACCTTACAAAATATTGTTTTCCAGTAAAATTCACAAATATACCTTTCTCTAGGCATTATTAGTCATTTTGCATTTGTGTTTTAGGAGTTATTAGGAGTAATTAACTGTCATATTGAGTGTGGCAGTTATACTGTCACTATGAGTAAAACCTAATTTATGTTTTTGTAAACCTTACCAAAATACCTGATTCTGGTAAAACTCATATAGATTCAATATTAAAGGCAGTTTAAGACGGATTGCAAGTTTGGTTTAGGAGTTTGTTTTTGGAATTATGTTTATATTAATTTTATATTTAGTTTGACAGTATACCATCATATTCAGTAAAAAAAAAAAAAAAAACGTTTTTCTTTACAAACCTTACAAAATAGTTTTTTCTAGTAAAATTCACAAAGATACAATTCTCCAGGCATTATTAGCCATTTAGCATGTTTGGTTTAGGAGTTGTGTTTAAATAACTGTTATTTTGAATATGGCAGTTATACTGTCATTATGAGTAAAACCCAATTTTTGTATTTGTAAACCTTACCTAAATACCTGATTCTGGTAAAACTCACATAGATTCAATATTACAGGCATTTTTAGATGTATTGCAAGTTTGGTTTTGGAGTTATGTTTATTTAACTTTCATATTTAGTCTGACAGTTATACTGTCATATTAAGTAAAAAAACTAACTTGTGTCTTTACAAACCTTAAAAAAAAATTATTTTTTTTCCCAGGAAAACTCACAAAAATACATTTCTCCAGGCATTTTTAGCCATTTTGTATTTGTGGTTTAGGAGTTATGTTTAAATAACTGTCAGATTGAATGTGACAGTATACTGTCATTATTAGTAAAACCTAATTTTTGTATTTGTAAACCTTACCAAAAATACCTGATTCTGGTAAAAATCGCATAGATACAATATTGCAGGCATTTTTAGACATACAAATTTTTTCCCCCCCTAAACTCACAAAGATACATTTCTCCAGGCATAATTAGCCATTTATCATGTTTGGTTTAGGAGTTATGTTTAAATAACTGTCATATTGAGTGTGGCAGATATTGTATTGTGTGTCATTATAAATAAAAACCTATTTTTTGTATTTGTAAACCTTACCAAAATACCTGATTCTGGTAAAACCCACACCGATACAATATTACAGGAATTTTCAGACATAAAACATGTTTGGTTTTGGAGTTATGTTTATGTAACTTTCATAAATAGTATGACAATTATACCATCATATTGAGTAAAAAAACAACCTAATTTGTATTTTTACAAATCTTACAAAATATTGTTTTCCAGTAAAATTCACAAATATACATTTCTCTAGGCATTATTAGTCATTTTGCATTTGTGTTTTAGGAGTTATGTTTAGTTAACTGTCATATTGAGTGTGGCAGTTATATTGTCACTATGAGTAAAACCTAACTTTTGTATTCGTAAACCTTACCAAAATACCTGAATCTGATAAAACTCACATATATTCAATATTACAGGCATTTTTAGACGGATTGCATATTTGGTTTTGGAATTATGTATATTATATATATATATATATATATATATATATATATATATATAATTATATAACTTTCATATATAGTATGACAGCTAAACTGTTAAATTGTGTAAAAAAAAACAAACTTGTGTCTTTACAAACCTTTAAAAATATTTTTTCCAGTAAAACTCACAAAGATACATTCCTCAAGGCATTATTAGCCATTTTGTCAGTATACGGTCATTATGAGTAAAACCAAATTTGTGTATATGTAAACCTTACCAAAATACCTGATTCTGGTAAAACTCACATAGATACAATATTACAGGCATTTTTAGACGTATTGCAAGTTTGGTTTTGGAGTTATGTTTTATATTTAGTATGCCAGTTATACTGTCATATTAAGTAAAAAACTAACTTGTGTCTTTACAAACCTTACAATTTTATTTATTTTTTTCCAGGACAACTCACAAAGATACATTGCTCCAGGCATTATTAGCCATTTTGCATTTGTGGTTTAGGAATTATGTTTAAATACCTGTCATGTTAAATGTGGCAGTTATATTGTCATTATGAGTAAAACCTAGATTTTGTAATTGTAAACCTTACCAAAATACCTGATTCTGGTAAAAATCACATAGATTCAAAAGTACAGGCATTTTTAGACATATTGCATGTTTGGTTTTGGAGTTATGTTTATACAACTTTCATATTTAGTATGACAGTTATATCATTATATTGAGTAAAAAAAAAAACTTGTGTCTTTATAAACCTTACATTTTTTTTCCCAGTAAAACTCACAAAGATACATTTCTCCAGGTATAATTAGCCATTTAGCATGTTTGGTTTAGGAGTTATGTTTAAATAACTGTCAGATTGAGTGTGGTAGTTTAACTGCCACACATATTGAGTTATAAAGTTAAGTGTAAAACCTAATTTTTGTATTTGCAAACCTTACAAAAACTACTGATTCTTGTAAAACTCACATAGATTCAATATTAAAGGCATTTTATACATTTTACATGTTTTGTTTAGGAGTTGTGTTTGAATACATTAGTACTGCTTTTTTCGTTAAGGCAAGTCCAAACGGCAGGAGGCCACGGGGAAGACACAGGACACATTGGGAAGATTATATCAGCTGGCTGGCCTGGGAACGCCTCGGGATCCCCCGAGAAGAGCTGGACGAAGTAGCTGGGGATAGGGAATCTGGGCTTCTCTGCTTAGGCTGCAGCCCCCGCAACACGACCACGGATAAGCGGAAGAAAATAGATGGATTTAGTATGACAGTTATACTATCATATTGAGTAAAAAAAAACTAACTTTTGTTTTTGTAAACATTAAAAATATATTTTTTCTAGTAAAACTCACAAAGATACATGGAGTTTAAATAACTGTCATAGTAAGTAAAACCTATTTTTTGTATTTGAAAACCTTACAAAAATAACTGATTCTAGTAAAACTCACATGGATTCAATATTACAGGCATTTTTTCCCATTTTGCATGTTTGGTTTAGAAATTATGATGGAACACCTTTTTATTGCTTTTTTCGCATTATCTCAGGATTTTAAGAATATTACTGTCACATTGAGTAAAAACTACTTTTTGTGTTTGCAAGGATTAAAAAAAGCATATTTTTCGAGTAAAACTCCTAAGGATGCATTATTTCAGGCATCATTAGCCATTTAGCATTTGTAGTTTAGGAGTTATGTTTAAATAACTGTCATATTAAATGTACTCTCATATAGAGTAAAACCTAATTTTTGTATTTGCAAACTTTGCAAAAACAACTGATTCTAGTAAAACTCACATGCATTCATTATTACAGTTATTTTTAGACATTTTGCCTGTTTCGTTTAGAAATTATGATGGAATACATTTGTATTGCTTTTTTCGCATTATCTCAGGATTTTAGGAGTATTACTGTCATATTGAGTAAAAAACTACTTTTTGTGTTTGCAAGCCTTAAAAAAGCATATGTTTCGAGTAAACTCACAAGAAGCATTATTTCAGGCAATATTAGCTCATTTTTATGTGTAATTTATAGTTATGTTTAATTTACGGTCATATTGAGTGTACATTGTCATGGTGTAAAAAAACACATTTTTTTATTTGCAAAAATTTCAAACACAGCTGATTCTAGTAAAATTCACATGGATTCAATATTACAGGCATTTTTACACATATTGCATGTTTGACTTAGGAAATATGATTGAATACATTTTTATTGCATTTTTCGCATTATCTCAGGATTTTAGGGATATAACTGTCATAATGAGTAAAAAAGTACTTTTTGTGTTTGCAAGATTTAAAAAAGCATATGTTCAGAGTAAAACTCCGTAGAATGCATTATTTGAGGCAACATTAGCCATTTTGCATGTGTAGTTAGGAGTTATTTTTAAATAACTGTCATATTGAGTGTGACAGTATACTGTCATAGTGAGTAAAACTTAGTTTTTGTATTTGCAAACCTTATAAAAACAACTGATTCTAGTAAAACTCACATGGATTTAATATTACAGGCATTTTTAGACATTTTGCATTGTTGGTTTAGGAAATATGTTGGAATACATTTTTATTGCTTTTTTCGCATTATCTCAGGATTTTTAAGAATATTACTGTCATATTGAGTAAAAAACTACTTTTTGTGTTTGCAAGCCTTAAAAAAGCATATGTTTCGAGTAAAACTCACAATAATGCATTAGTTCAGGCAAAATTAGCTCATTTTTATGTGTAGTTTAGGAGTTATGTTTATTTACTGTTATATTGTCATGGTAAAAAAAAAACTAATTTTTTTATTTGCAAAAATTTCAAACACAACCGATTCTAGTAAATCACATGGATTCAATATTACAGGCATTTTTACAAATTTTGCATGTCTAGTTTAGAAATTAAGATTGAATACATTTTTATTGCTTTTTTCGCATTATCTCAGGATTTAAAGAACATTACTGTCATATTGAGTAAAAAAAATACTTTTTGTGTTTGCAAGCCTTAAGAAAGCATATGTTTCGAGGAAAACTCCCAAGGATCCATTATTTCAAACAATATTAGCCATTTTGCATGAGTAGTTTAGGAGTTATGATTACAAAACTGTCATATGGAGTGTGACAGTTTACTTTCGTAAAGAGTAAAACTTAATTTTTGTTTTTGCAAACCTTACTAAAACAACTGATTCTAGTAAAACT
The DNA here is from genome assembly GCF_033978685.3 of Nerophis lumbriciformis. Taxonomy (NCBI): domain Eukaryota; kingdom Metazoa; phylum Chordata; class Actinopteri; order Syngnathiformes; family Syngnathidae; genus Nerophis; species Nerophis lumbriciformis. The sequence continues at coordinate 16,921,859 of NC_084565.2, forward strand.
CACATTGATTCTATATAATACAGGCATTTTTACACATTTTGCATGTTTAAGTTAGAAATTATGATTGGATACATTTTTGTTGCTTTTTTTGCATTATCTCAGGATTTAAAGAACATTACTGTCATATTGAGTAAAAAAAAATACTTTTTGTGTTTGCAAGCCTTAAGAAAGCATATGTTTCGAGGAAAACTCCCAAGGATCCAATATTTCAAACAATATTAGCCATTTTGCATGAGTAGTTTAGGAGTTATGATTACAAAACTGTCATATGGAGTGTGACAGTTTACTTTCGTAAAGAGTAAAACCTAATTTTTGTTTTTGCAAACCTTACTAAAACAACTGATTCTTGTAAAACTCACATGGATTTAATATTACAGGCATTTTTAGACATTTTGCATTGTTGGTTTAGGAATTATGTTGGAATACATTTTTATTGCTTTTTTCGCATTATCTCAGAATTTTAAGAACATTACCGTCATATTGAATAAAAACTACTTTTTGTGTTGGCAAGCCTTAAAAAAGCATATGTTTCGAGTAAAACTCATAAGAATGCATTATTTAAGGCAATATTAGCTCATTTTTAAGTGTAGTTTAGGAGTTAAGTTTAATTTACTGTCATATTGAGTGTACATTGTCATGGTGAAAAAAAAAAAAAAATTTGTATTTGCAAAAATTTCAAACACAACCTAATCTTGTGAAACTCACATGGATTCAATATTACAGGCATTTTTACACATTTTGCATGTTTGATTTAGGAAATATGATTGAATATATTTTCATTGCTTTTTTTGCATTATCTCTGTATTTTAGGAATATTACTGTCATATTGAGTAAAAAGCTACTTTTTGTTTGCAAGATTTGAAAAAGCATATGTTTCGAGTAAAACTCCGTAGAATGCATTATTTATGGCATCATTAGACATTTTGCATGTGTAGTTTAGGAGTTATGATTAAATAAATGTCATATTGAGTGTGACAGTTTACTTTCATAAAGAGTAAAACCTAATTTTTGTTTTTGCAAACCTTACTAAAACAACTGATTCTAGTAAAACTCACATGGATTCAATAATACAGGCATTTTTACACATTTTGCACGTTTAGTTTAGGAATTATGATTGAATACATTTTTATTGCTTTTTTCGCATTATCTCAGGATTTTAAGAACATTACTGTCATATTGAGTAAAAAACTACTTTTTGTGTTTGCAAGCCTTAAAAAAGCATATGTTTCGAGTAAAACTCACAAGGATGCATTATTTCAGGCAATATTAGCTCATTTTTAAATGTAGTTTAGGAGTTATGTTTAATTTACTGTCATATTTAGTGTACATTGTCATGGTGAAAAAAACTAATATTTGTATTTCCGAAAATTTCAAACACAACCTAATCTAGTAAAACTCACATGGATTCAATATTACAGGCATTTTTACACATTTTGCATGTTTGATTTAGGAAATATGATTGAATACATTTTTATTGCTTTTTTCGCATTATCTCAGGATTTTAAGAACATTACTGTCATATTGAGTAAAAAACTACTTTTTGTGTTTGCAAGCCTTAAAAAAGCATATGTTTCGAGTAAAACTCACAAGGATGCAATATTTCAGGCAATATTAGCTCATTTTTAAGTGTAGTTTAGGAGTTATGTTTATTTACTGTAATATTTAGTGTACATTGTCATGGTGAAAAAACCCTAATATTTGTATTTTCAAAAATTTCAAACACAACCTAATCTAGTAAAACTCACATGGATTCAATATTACAGGCATTTTTTACACATTTTGCATGTTTAGTTTAGAAATTATGATTGAATACATTTTTATTGCTTTTTTCGCATTATCTCAGGATTTTAAGAACATTACTGTCATATTGAGTAAAAAAATACTTTTTGTATTTGCAAGCCTTAAGAAAGCATATGTTTCGAGAAAAACTCCCAAGGATCCATTATTTCAAACATTATTAGCCATTTTGCACGAGTGGTTTAGGAGTTATGATTAAAAAAATTGTTATATTGAGTGTGACAGTTTACTTTCATAAAGAGTAAAACCTAATTTTTGCTTTTGCAAACCTTACTAAATCAACTGATTCTAGTGAAACTCACAAGGATATAATATTACTGGCATTTTTAGACATTTTGCATTGTTGGTTTAGGAATTATGTTGGAATACATTTTTATTGCTTTTTTCGCATTATCTCAGAATTTTAAGAACATTACTGTCATATTGAGTAAAAAAAATACTTTTTGTGTTTGCAAGCCTTAAGAAAGCATATGTTTCGAGGAAAACTCCCAAGGATCCATTATTTCAAAAATTATTAGCCATTTTGCATGAGTAGTTTAGGAGTTATGATTAAAAAATTGTCTATTGAGTGTGACTTTTACTTTCATAAAGAGTAAAACCTAATTTTTGTTTTTGCAAACTTTACTAAAACAACTGATTCTAGTAAAACTCACATGGTTTCAAAAATACAGGCATTTTTACACATTTTGCATGTTTGGTTTAGAAATTATGATTGAATACATTTTTTTTGCTTTTTTTCGCATTATCTCAGGAATTTAAGAACATTACTGTCATATTGAGTAAAAAAATACTTTTTGTGTTTGCAAGCCTTAAGATATGTTTCGAAGAAAACTCCCAAGGATCCATTATTTCAAACATTATTAGCCATTTTGCATGAGTAGTTTAGGAGTTATGATTAAAAAATTGTCATATTGAGTGTGACAGTTTACTTTCATAAAGAGTAAAACCAAATTTTTGTTTTTGCAAACCTTACTAAAACAACTGATTCTAGTAAAACTCTAATTTAACTCACATATAATATTACAGAAATTTTTAGACATTTCGCATTGTTGGTTTAGGAATTATTAATATATACATTTATATTGCTTTTGTCGCATTATCTCAGAATTTTAAGAACATTACTGTCATATTGAGTAAAAACTACTTTTTGTGTTTGCAAGCCTTAAAAAAAGCATATGTTTCGAGTAAAACTCACAAGAATGCATTTTTTCAGGCAATATTACCTCATTTTTAAGTGTAGTTTAGGAGTTATGTTTAATTTACTGTCATATTGAGTGTACATTGTCATGGTGAAAAAAACCAATTTTTTTCTAATTGCAAACCTTTCAAACACAACTGATTCTAGTAAAACATACATTGATTCAATATTACAGGCATTGTTACACATTTTGCATGTTTGGTTTAGGAATTACAATGGAATACATTTTTTTTTGCTTTGTTCATATTATCTCAGGATTTTAAGAACATTACTGTCATATTGAGTGAAAAACTACTTTTTGTGTTTGCAAGATTTACAAAAGCATATGTTTCGAGGAAAACTCCTAAGGATGCATTATTTCAGGCATCAATAGCCATTTTGCTTGTGTGGAATACGAGTTTTTAAATAACTGTCATATTGTGTGTGGCAGTTATACTGTCATGAGTAAAACCTAATTTTTGTATTTTTAAACCTTATAAACCTCCTGATTCTAGTAAAATTCACAAAGATACAACAAGATATTACAGGCATTTTTAGACATAATGCAGGTTTGGTTTTGGAGTTAGGTTTATAACTTTTCATATTTAGTATGACAGTTATACTGTCATATTAAGTAAAAAATAAAAGAAAAAAAGACGTGTCTTTGCAAACCTTACAAAATATTTTTTTCCAGTAAAACTCACAATGATGTGGTTAGGGCCTTGCATGCCAGCTCCCGCCATCAGTGTGTGACTGTGTGTGTGAATGGATGAATGGAAAAATAGTGTCAAAGCGCTTTGTGTACCTTGAAGGTAGAAAAGCGCTATACAAGTATAACCCATTTACCATAGTGAGTAAAACCAAATGTTTGTATTTACAAACCTTACAAAAACAACCCATTCTAGTAAAAGTCACACAGATACAATATTTTAGGCATTTTTAGACATAATGCATGTTTGGTTTTGGAGTTATGTTTATATAACCTACTTTCTGAGCCGCCACCTTATCGTGGTAGAGGAGTTTGCGTGTCCCACTGATCCTAGGAGCTATGCTGTCTTTGGGCTTCTATGCCCCCTCGTAGGCTCTCCCAAGACAAATAGGTCCTAGGTGAGGGATCAGACAAAGAGCAGCTCAAAGACCTTTATGAAAAGTACAAATCGAGGTCCTAGATTTTTCCTCGCCCGGACGCGGGTCACCGTGGCTCCCCTGTGGAGCCAGGCCCAGAGGTGGGGCACGATGGCGAGCGCCTGTTGGCTGGCTCAGCTCAATGAAGCAACGTGGTTCCCTCCTCCAATGGGCTCACCACTCATGGGCTGGGTTATAGAGGTCGGGTGCAGTGTGAGCTGAGCGGCAGCCGAAGGCAGGGCACTTGGCGGTCCGATCATCGGCTACATAAGCTAGCTCTTCTGACGTGAAATGTCACCTCGCTGGGAGGGAAGGAGCCTGAGCTGGTGTGCGAGGTGGAGAAGTTCCGGCTAGATATAGTTGGACTCACTTCGACGCACAGGAACCTGTTCCATCGAGAGGGGCTGGACAGTCTTCCACTATGGAGTTGCAAGCAATGAGAGGCTGGGGTGGCAATTCTTGTTGTCCCCCCGGCTCAAAGACAAGAGTATGGGGTATCGGACTGTCTGATTGTGGCGGGTCGCTCCCTGTATGATCAGTGTAGGGCAGCCTTGGTCCGCCAAGGCTGCCCTTTGTCACCGATTCTGTTGTTAACTTTTATGGACAGAATTGCAGTCATGGCGTTGAGGGGATCCGGTTTGGTGGTTGCAGTCTTTGCTTTTTGCAGTTGATGTGGTCGTGATGGCTTCAACTGGCCAGGATCTCCAGCTCTCATTGGATGGCCGAGTATGAAGCGACTGGGATGAGAATCAGCACCTCCAAGTCCAAATCACCAAAATGATTCCCGGGCGCGGCCACCGCTGCTGCCCACTGCTCCCCTCACCTCCCAGGGGGTGATCAAGGGTGATGGGTCAAATGCAGAGAATAATCTCGCCACACCTAGATTACTGTCATTTTTCTAATTGCAAACCTTTCAAACACAACTGATTCTAGTAAAACATACATTGATTCAATATTACAGGCATTTTTACACATTTTGCATGTTTGTTTTTTTCAGGCAATATTAGCTCATTTTTAAGTGTAGTTTAGGAGTTATGTTTAATTTACTGTCATATTGAGTGTACATTGTCATGGTGAAAAAAACCTAATTTTTCTAATTGCAAACCTTTCAAACACAACTGATTCTAGTAAAACATACATTGATTCAATATTACAGGCATTTTTACACATTTTGCATGTTTGGTTTAGGAATTATAATGGAATGCATTTTTTTTTTGCTTTTTTCGTATTATCTCAGGATTTTAAGAACATTACTGTCTTATTGAGTAAAAAACTACTTTTTGTGTTTGCAAGATTTAAAAAAGCATATGTTTCGAGGAAAACTCCTAAGGATGCATTATTTCAGGCATCAATAGCCATTTTGCTTGTGTGGAATAGGAGTTTTTAAATAACTGTCATATTGCGTGTGGCAGTTATACTGTCATTATGAGTAAAACCTAATTTTTGTATTTTTAAACCTTATAAACCTCCTGATTCTAGTAAAATTCACAAAGATACAACAAGATATTACAGGCATTTTTAGACATAATGCAGGTTTGGTTTTGGAGTTAGGTTTATAACTTTTCATATTTAGTATGACAGTTATACTGTCATCTTAAGTAAAAAAAAAAATAAAAAAATAAAAAGACGTGTCTTTGCAAACCTTACAAAATATTTTTTTCCAGTAAAACTCACAAAGATACATATCTCTTATTAGCCATTTTGCATGTGTGGTTTTTAAATAACTGTCAGATACAGAGACAGAGACAGTATACATGGGGAAGGCACATGTTTGAATACATTTTTATTGCTTTTTTCGTTAGGGCAAGTCCGATCGGCAGGAGGCCACGGGGAAGACCCAGGACACATTGGGAAGACTATGTCTCAGACTGGCCTGGGAACGCCTCGAGATCCCCCGAGAAGAGCTGGACAAAGTGGCTGGGGAGAGGGAAGTCTGGGCTTCTCTGCTTAGGCTGTTGCCCCCGCAACCCGACCTCGGATAAGCGGAAGAAAATGGATGGATTTAGTATGACAGTTATACTCTCATATTGAGTAAAAAAAACTATTTTTCATAGATTCAATATTACAGGCATCTTTAGATGGATTGTATGTTTGGTTTTGGAGATATGTTTATACAACTTTCATATTTAGTATGACAGTTATACTGTCATATTGAGTAAAAAAAAAAAAAAACTTGTGTCTGCAAACCTTTCAAAAGATTATTATTCTAGTAAAACTAACAAAGATACATTTTTCCAAGCATTATTAGCATTTGTTGTTTTGGAGTTATAATGCTTGCGTTGAGAGGCGACGGGCTCGGGTGGCAATTCTTGTTGCCCCCCGGCTCAAAGCCTGCACGTTGGAGTTCAACCCAGTGGACCAGTGGGTAGCTTTCCTCCGCCTTCGGGTGGGGGGACGGATCCTGACTGTTGTTTGGCCTTACGCGCCAAACGGCAGCTCAGAGTACCCACCCTTTTTGGATTCACTCGAGGGAGTACTGGAAAGTGCTCCACCGGGTGATTCCCTCGTTCTACTGGGGGCCTTCAACGCTCATCTTGGCAACAACAGTGAAACCTGGAGAGGCGTGATTGGGAAGAATGGCCGCCCGGATCTGAACCCGAGTGGTGTTTTGTTATTGGACTTTTGTGCTCGTCACAGATTGTCAATAACAAACACCAAGTTCAAACATAAGGGTGTCCATATGTGCACTTGGCACCAGGACACCCTAGGCCGCAGTTCCATGATCGATTTTGTAGTTGTGTCATTGGATTTGCGGTCTCATGTTTTGGACACTCGGGTGAAGAGAGGGGCGGAGCTTTCTACCGATCACCACCTGGTGGTGAGTTGGCTGCGATGGTGGGGGAGGATGCCTGACAGACCTGGCAGGCCCAAACGCATTGTGAGGGTTTGCTGGGAACGCCTCCGGAAGAACTTTGAACATGTCACGAGGGAGGCGCTGGACATTGAGTCTGAGTGGACCATGTTCCGTGCCTCTCTTGTCGAGCCGGCTGATTGGAGCTGTGGCCGCAAGGAGTTTGGTGCCTGTCGTGGCGGTAATCCTAGAACCCGCTGGTGGACACCAGCAGTGAGGGATGCCGTCAAGCTGAAGAAAGAGCCTATCGGGTCCTTTTGGCTCATGGGACTCCAGAGGCAGCCGACAGCCAAGCGAAGTGCGGCTTCAGCGGTCGCAGAGGCAAAAACTCGGACATGGGAGGAGTTTGGAGAAGCCATGGAAAACGACTTCCAGACGGCTTCGAAGCGATTCTGGACCACCATCCGCCGGCTCAAGGGGGGGGAGCAGTGCACTGTAACACCGTGTATGGTGAGGATGGTGCGCTGCTGACCTCTACTGCAGCTGTTATTGATCGGTGGAGGGAATACTTCGAAGACCTCCTTAATCCCACCAACATGTCTTCCTATGAGGAAGCAGTGCCTGGGGAATCTGTGGTGGGCTCTCCTATTTCTGGGGCTGAGGATGCCAAGGTAGTTAAAAAGCTCCTCAATGGCAACGCCCTGGGGGTGGATGAGATCCGTCCGGAGTTCCTTAAGGCTCTGGATGCTGTGGGGCTGTCTTGGTTGACAAGACTCTGCAACATCGCGTGGACATCGGGGGCGGTACTTCTGGATTGGGAGACCGGGGTGGTGGTTCCTCTCTTTAAGAAGGGGAACCAGAGGGTGTGTTTCAACTATCGTGAGATCACAAACCTCAGTCTTCCCGGTAAGGTCTATTCATGTGTACTGGAGAAGAGGCTACGCCGGATAGTCGAACCTCGGATTCAGGAGGAACAGTGTGGTTTACGTCCTGGTCGTGGAACTGCGGACCAGCTTTATACTCTCGGCAGGGTCCTTGAGGGTGCATGGGAGTTTGCCCAACCAGTCTACATGTGCTTTATGGACTTGGAGAAGGCATTCGACCATTTACCCCTGGAAGTCCTGTGGGGAGTGCTTAGAGAGTATGGGGTAACGGACTGTCTCATTGTGGCGGTTCGCTCCCTTTGCAAGAGTCAGAGCTTGGTCGGGCAATGCGGACCCGTTTCCAGTGAGGGTTGGACTCCACCAAGGCTGCCCTTTGTCACCGATTCTGTTCATAACCTTTATGGACAGAATTTCTAGGCGCAGTCAGGGCGTTGAGGGGATCCGGTTTGGTGTCTGCAGGATTAGGTCTCTGCTATTTGCAGATGATGTGGTCCTGATGGCTTCATCTGGCCAAGATCTTCAGCCCTCACTGGATCGGTTCGCAGACGAGTGTGAAGTGACTGGGATGTGAATCAGCACCTCCAAGTCCGAGTCCATGGTTCTCGCCCGGAAAAGGGTGGAGTGCCATCTCCGGGTTGGGGAGGAGATCTTGCCCCAAGTGGAGGAGTTCAAGGACCTCAGAGTCTTGTTCACGAGTGAGGGAAGAGTGGATCGTGAGATCGACAGGTGGAACGGTGCGGCGTCTTCAGTAATGCGGACGCTGTATTGATCCGTTGTGGTGAAGAAGGAGCTGAGCCGGAAGGCAAAGCTCTCGATTTACCGGTCGATCTACGTTCCCATCCTCACCTACGGTCATGAGCTTTGTGTCATGGCCGAAAGGACAAAATCACGGGTACAAGCGGCCGAAATGAGTTTCCTCCGCCGGGTGGCGGGGCTCTCCCTTAGAGATAGGGTGAGAAGCTCTGTCATCCGGGAGGAGCTCAAAGTAAAGCCATTGCTCCTCCATTTCGAGAGGAGCCAGATGAGGTGGTTCGGGCATCTGGTCAGGATGCCACCCGAACGCCTCTCTAGGGAGGTGTGAGTAAAACCAATATTTTGTATTTGCAAACCTTACAAAAACAACTGATTCTAGTTAAACTCACATGAATACAATATTACAGGCATTTTTAGATATAATGCATGTTCGGTTTTGGAGTTATGTTTATAATTTTTTTACATTTAGTATGACAGTTATACTGTCATATTGAGTAAAAAAACTTGTGTCTTTGCAAACCTTACAAAAGATCATTACTCTAGTAAAACTAACAAAGATACATTTCTCCAGGTTTAATAGCCATTTTCATGTGTCGTTTATGAGTTATGTTTAAATAACTGTCATATTGAGTGTGGCACTTAACACTCATTATATCCATTTTGCACACATGCAAAATGGATATAATGCCTGGAGAAATGTATCTTTGTGAGATTACTGGAAAAACATATTTTGTAAGGTTTGTAAAGAAACAATTTAGTTTTTTTACTTAATATGATGAGGTGGCGACTTTTCCAGGGTGTCCCCGCCTTCCGCCCGATTGTAGCTGAGATAGGCTCCAGTGCCCCCCGCGACCCCGAAGGGAATGAGCGGTAGACAATGGATGGATGGATGGACAGTATACTGTCACACTAAATGTAAAAGTAGTATAAACATAACTCCAAAACCAAACATGCATTATGTCTAAAAATGCCTGTAATATTGTATCAATGTGAGTTTTACTAGAATCAGTTGTTTTTGTAAGTTTTGCAAATACAAAATATTGGTTTTACTCACTATGACAGTATACTGTCACATTCAATCTGACAGCTATTTAAACATAACTCCTAAACCACACATGCAAAATGACTAAAAATGCCTAGAAAAATGTATCTCTGTGAATTTTAATGGAAAAAAATATTTGTAAGGTTTTTAAAATTACAAGTTTGTCATTTTTTGCTCAATTTGACAGTATAACTGTCATACTAAATATGAAAGTTATATACACATAACCAAACCAAACTTGCAATCCGTCTAAAAATGCCTGTAATATTGAATCTATGTGAGTTTTACCAAAATCAGGTATTTTGGTAAGGTTAACAAATACAAAAATTAGGTTTTACTCATAATGACAATATAACTGCCACATTTAACATGACAGGTATTTAAACATAATTCCTAAACCAAACATGATAAATGGCTAATAATGCCTGGAGAAATGTATCTTTGTGAGTTTTACAGGAAAAACATAATTTGTAAGGTTTATAAAGACACAAGGTAGTTTTTTTTACTCAATATGATGGTATAACCGTCATACTAAATATGAAAGTTATATAAACATAACTCCAAAATCAAACATGAAATTTGTCTAAAAATACCTGTAATATTGTATCTATGTGAGTTTTACCAGAATCAGGTATTTTGGTAAGGTTTACAAATACAAAAATTAGGTTTTACTCACTATGACAGTATACTGTCACATTCAATCTGACAGTTTTGTAAACATAACTTCTAAACCACACATGCAAAATGGATAATAATGCCTGGAGAAATGTATCTTTGTGAGTTTTACTAGGAAAAATATTTTGTAAGGTTTGTAAAGACACACGTTAGTTTTTTTTTACTCAATATGACAGTATAACTGTCATACTCTATATATATATATATATATATATATATATATATATATATATATATATATATATATATATATATATATATATATATATATATATATATATATATATATATATATAAACATGACTCCAAAACCAAACTTGCAATCCGTCTAAAAATGTCTGTAATATTGAATCTATGTAAGTTTTACCAAAATGAGGTATTTTGGTAAGGTTGACAAATAAAAAAAATAGGTTTTACTGATAGTGACATTATAAGTGCCACACTCAATATGACAGTTATTTAAACATAACTCATAAACGACACATGAAAATGGCTATTAAACCTGGAGATATGTATCTTTGTTAGTTTTACTAGAGTAATGATCTTTTGTAAGGTTTGCAAAGACACAAGTTTTTTTACTCAATATGACGGTATAACTGTCAAACTAAATAAAAAAGTTATAGAAACATAACTCCAAAACCAAACTCAAAAACCAAACATGCAATCCATTTAAAAATGCCTGTAATATTAAATATATGTGAGTTTTATCAGAATCAGGTATTTTGGTAAGGTTTACAATAACAAAATTAGGTTTTACTCATAATGACAGTATAACTGCCACGCTCAATATGACAGTTATTTAAACATAACTCCTAAAACACACATGCAAAATGACTAATAATGCGTGGAAAAATGTGTCTTTGTGATTTTTACTGGAAAAAAATATTTTGTAAGGTTTGTAAAGATACTGTTTTTTTTTTTTTAACTCAATATGATGGTATAACTGTCATACTAAATATGAAAGTTTTATAAACATAACTCCAAAACCAAACTTGCAATTCGTAAAAAAAATGGCTGTAATATTGAATATATGTGATTTTTACCAGAATCAGGTATTTTGGTAAGGATTACAAATACAAAAATGAGGTTTTACTCATAATGACGGATAACCGCAACTTTTTTTAAACATAACTCCTAAACAAAACATGCTGAATGGCTAATAATGCCTGGAGAAATGTATCTTTGTGAGTTTTACTGGGGGAAAAAAAATAAAAAAATTGTAAGGTTTGTAAAGACACAAGTTAGTTTTTTCTAACTCAAAAAGACAGTATAACTGTCATACTAAATGGAAAAGTTATATAAACATAACTCCAAAACCAAACATGCATTATGTCTAAAAATGCCTGAAATGTTGTATCCATGTGAGTTATACTAGAATCAGTTGTTTTTGTAAGTTTTGCAAATACAAAATATTGGTTTTACTCACTATGACAGTATACTGTCACATTCGATCTGACTGTTATTTAAACATAACTCCTAAACCACATATTCAAAATGACTAATAATGCCTGGAGAAATGTATCTCTGTGAATTTTTCTGTATATATTTTGTAAGGTTTGTTATAACACAAGTTTTTTTTACTCAATATGACAGCAGTATACTGTCCAAGTGAGTAAAACCAATATTTTGTATTTGCAAACCTTACAAAAACAACTGATTCTAGTAAAACTCACATGGATACAATGATACAGTTATTTTTAAATATAATGCATGTTTGGTTTTGGAGTTATGTTTATATAACTTTTACATTTAGTATGACAGTTATAATGTCATATTGAGTAAAAAAAATAACTTGTCTTTACAAACTTTACAATTTTTTCCAAGAATTATTAGCCATTTTGCATGTGTGGTTTAGGAGTTCTATTTAAATAACTGTCATATTGAGTGTGGCAGTTATACTGTCATTATGAGTAAAACCTTATTTTTGTATTTGTAAACCTTACCAAAATACCTGATTGTAGTAAAACTCACATAGATACAATATTACAGGCATTTTTAGACATAATGCATGTTTGGTTTTGGAGTTATGTTTATATGACTTTCATATTTAGTATGACAGTTATACTGTCATATTAAGTAAAAAAAACTAACTTGTGTCTTTACAAACCTTACAAATTATATTATTTTTTTTTTCAGTAAAACTCACAAAGTTACATTTCTCCAGGCATTATTAGTCATTTTGTATGTGTGGTTTAGGAGTTATGTTTAAATAACTGTCAGATTGAATGTGACAGCATACTGTCATAGTGAGTAAAACCAATATTTTGTATTTGCAAACCTTAAAAAAACAACTGATTCTAGTAAAACTCACATGGATACAATGTTACAGGCATTTTTAGACATAATCCATGTTTGGTTTTGGAGTTTTGTTTATATACATTTTACATTTAGTATGACAGTTATACTGTCATATGGAGTAAAAAACAACTAACTTGTGTCTTTACAAACCTTACAAAAATATTTTTTTTTTCAGTAAAACTCACAAAGATGCATTTCTCCAGTCATTATTAGCCATTTAGCATGTTTGGTTTAGGAGTTTTGTTTAAATAACTGTCATTTTGAACGTTGCAGTTATACTGTCATAATGAGTAAAACCTCATTTTTGTATTTGTAAACCTTACCAAAATACCTGTTTCTGGTAAAACTCACATAGATTCAATATTACAGGCATTTTTAGATGAATTGCATGTTTGGTTTTGAAGTTAGTTTATATAACTTTCAAATTTAGTAAGACAGTATACCATCATATTGAGTAAAACAAACTAACTTGTGTCCAAACAAACCTTACAAAATATTTTTTTTCCTGTAAAACTCACAAAAATACATTTCTCCAGGCATTATTAGCCATTTTGCATCTGTGGTTTAGAATTTATGTTTAAATAACAGTCAGATTGAATGTGACAGTATACTGTCATAGTGAGTAAAACCAAAATGTTGTATTTGCAAACGTTACAAAAACAAATGTTTCTACTAAAACTCACTTGGATACAATATTATAGGCAATTTAAGACATAATGCATGTTTGGTTTAGGAATTATTTTGAAAAACTATTTTATTGCTTTTTTTGCATTTTATCAGGATTTTAAAAACATCACCGTCATATTGAGAAAAAAACTACTTTTTGTAATTGCAAGCCTTAAAAAAGCATATGTTCGAGTAAAACTGACAAGGATGCATTGTTTTAGGCATTATTAGCATTTTTGCATGTGTGGTTTAGGAGTTATGTTTAAATAGCTGTCATTTTGCGTGTGGCAGTTATACTGTCATTATGAGTACAACTTATTTTTTGTATTTGTGAACCTTACCAAAATACCTGATTGTAGTAAAACTCACATAGATACAATATTACAGGCATTTTAAGACATAATGCATGTTTGGTTTTGGAATTATGTTTATATAACTTTCATATTTAGTATGACAGTTATACTGTCATATTGAGTAAAAAAAACTAACTTATAAACCTTACAAAATTTATTTCCCAGTAAAACTCACAAAGATACATTTCTCCAGGCATTATTAGTCATTTTGTATGTGTGGTTTAGGAGTTATGTTTAAATAACTGTCAGATTGAATGTGACAGTATACTGTCATAGCGAGTAAAAGCATTTTTTTTGTATTTGCAAACCTTACAAAAACAACTTATTCTAGTAAAACTCACATGGATACAATATTACAGGCATTTTTTAGACATAAAGCATGTTTGGTTTTGGAGTTATGTTTATATACATTTTACATTTAGTATGACAGTTATACTGTCATATGGAGTAAAAAACAACTAACTTGTGTCTTTACAAACCTTACAAAAATGTTGTTGTTTTTTCAGTAAAACTCACAAAGATGCATTTCTCCAGTCATTATTAACCATTTAGCATGTTTGGTTTAGGAGTTATGTTTAAATAACTGTCATTTTGAACGTTGCAGTTATACTGTCATTATGAGTAAAACCTAATTTTTGTATTTGTAAACCTTACCAAAATACCTCTTTCTGGTAAAACTCACATAGATTCAATATTACAGGCATTTTTAGATGAATTGCATGTTTGGTTTTGAAGTTAGTTTACATAACTTTCAAATTTAGTAAGACAGTTATACCATCATATTGAGTAAAAAAAACTAACTTGTGTCCAAACAAACCTTACAAAATATTTTTTTTCCAGTAAAACCCACAAAAATACATTTCTCCAGGCATTATTAGCCATTTTGCATCTGTGGTTTAGAATTTATGTTTAAATAACAGTCAGATTGAATGTGACAGTATACTGTCATAGTGAGTAAAACCAAAATGTTGTATTTGCAAACCTTACAAAAACAAATGATTCTACTAAAACTCACTTGGATACAATATTATAGGCAATTTAAGACATAATGCATGTTTGGTTTAGGAATTTTGTTGAAAAAGTATTTTATTGCTTTTTTTGCATTTTATCAGGATTTTAAAAACATCACCGTCATATTGAGAAAAAAAACTACTTTTTGTAATTGCAAGCCTTAAAAAAGCATATGTTCGAGTAAAACTGACAAGGATGCATTGTTTTAGGCATTGTTAGCATTTTTGCATGTGCGGTTTAGGAGTTATGTTTAAATAACTGTCATTTTGCGTGTGGCAGTTATACTGTCATTATGAGTACAACTTATTTTTTGTATTTGTGAACCTTACCAAAATACCTGATTGTAGTAAAACTCACATAGATACAATATTACAGGCATTTTAAGACATAATGCATGTTTGGTTTCGGAATTATGTTTATATAACTTTCATATTTAGTATGACAGTTATACAGTCATATTGAGTAAAAAAAAACTAACTTGTGTCTTTACAAACCTTACAAAAAAATGTTTTTTCCAGTAAAACTCACAAAGATACATTTCTCCAGGCATTATTAGTCATTTTGTATGTGTGGTTTAGGAGTTATGTTTAAATAACTGTCAGATTGAATGTGACAGTATACTGTCATAGCGAGTAAAACCAATATTTTGTATTTGCAAACCTTACAAAAACAACTTATTCTAGTAAAACTCACATGGATACAATATTACAGGCATTTTTTAGACATAAAGCATGTTTGGTTTTGGAGTTATGTTTATATAAATTTTACATTTAGTATGAGAGTTATACTGTCATATGGAGTAAAAAACAACTAACTTGTGCCTTTACAAACCTTACAAAAAAATGTTTTTTCCAGTAAAACTCACAAAAATGCATTTTGCCAGTCATAATTAGCCATTTAGCATGTTTGGTTTAGGAGTTATGTTTAAATAACTGTCATTTTGAACGTGGCAGTTATACTGTCATTATGAGTAAAACCTAATTTTTGTATTTGTAAACCTTACCAAAATACCTGATTCAGGTAAAACTCACAGAGATTTAATATTACAGGCATTTTTAGACGGATTGCAAGTTTGATTTTGGAGTTATGTTTATATAACTTTCATATTTAATATGACAGTTATACTGTCATATTGAGTAAAAAAAACTAACTTGTGTTTTTACAAACCTTACAAAATATTTTTTTTCCTGTAAAATTCACTAAAATACATTTTTCCAGGCATTATGTCATTTTGCATGTGTGGTTTAGGAGTTATGTTTAAATATCTGTCAGATTGAATGTAACAGTATACTGTCATATTGAGTAAAACCAATATTTTGTATTTGAAAACCTTACAAAAACAACTGATTCTACTAAAACTCACATGGATACAATATTACAGGCATTTTTAGACAAAATGCATGTTTGGTTTTGGAGTTATGTTTATCTAACTTTTCCATTTAGTATGACATTTATACTGTCTTTTTGAGTTAAAAAAAACTAACTTGTGTCTTTACAAACCTTACAATTTTTTTTTTTCCAGTAAAACTCACAAAGATACATTTCTCCAGGCATTATTAGCCATTTTGCATCTGTGGTTTAGAATGTATGTTTAAATAACAGGCAGATTGAATGTGACAGTATACTGTCATAGTGAGTAAAACCTAATTTTTGTATTTGCAAAACTTACAAAAACAACTGATTCTAGTAAAACTCACATGGATACAATATTACAGACATTTTTAGACATAATGCATGTTTGGTTTTGGAGTTATGTTTATACTACTTTTACATTTAGTATGACAGTTATACTGTCCATCCATCCATCCATTTTCTACCGCTTATTCCCTTCGGGGGGTGCTGGAACCTATCTCAGCTATAATCAGGCGGAAGGCGGGGTACACCCTGGAAAAGTCGCTAGCTCATCATATTAAGTAAAAAAAAAACTAAATTGTTTCTTTACAAACCTTACAAAATATTTTTTTCCAGTAATTTCACAAAGATACATTTCTCCAGGCATTATAGCCATTTTGCATGTTTGGTTTGGTAGTTATGATTAAATAACTGTCAAATTGAATGTGACAGTATACTATCATGGTGAGTAAAACCAATATTTTGTATTTGCAAACCTTACAAAAACAACTTATTCTCGTAAAACTCAACAATTGATTTTAGTAAAACTCGCATGGATACAAAATTACAGGCATTTTTAAACATAATGCATGTTTGGTTTTGGAGTTATGTTTATATATTTTTTACATTTAGTATTACAGTTATACTGTCATATTGAGTAAAAAATACTAACTTGTGTCTTTATAAACCTTAAAAAAAATGTTTTCCAGTAAAACTCACAAAGATACATTTCTCCAGGCATTATTAGCCATTAACCATGTTTGGTTTAGAGTTATGTTTAAATAACTGTCATATTGAGTGTGGCAGATATACTGTCATTATGAGTAAAACCTATTTTTTGTATTTGTAAAATTACCAAAATAACTGATTCTGATAAAACTCACATGGATAAAATATTACAGGATTTTTTAGACATAAAGCATGTTCCCATCATATTGAGTAAAAAAAACTAACTTGTGTGTATACAAACCTTACAAAATATTTTTTTTCCAGTAAAACTCACAAAAATACATTTCTCCAGTTATTATTAGCCATTTTGCATCTGTGGTTTAGAATTTGTGTTTAAATAACAGTCAGAGTGAATGTGACAGTATACTGTCATAGTGAGTAAAACCTAGATTTTTTATTTGTAAACCTTAACAAAATACCTGATTCTAGTAAAACTCACATAGATTCAATATTACAGGCATTTTTAGACGGATTGCATGTTTGGTATTGGAGTTATGTTTATATAACTTTTACATTTATTATGACAGTTATACAAACATATTGAATAAAAAAAAACTATTTTGTGTCTTATCAAACCTTACAAAATGTTTTTTTCCTGTAGAACTCACAAAGATACATTTCTCCAGGCATTATTAGCCATTTTGCATGTGTGGTTTGTTAAGTTAACATAACCGTCATATTGAGGGTGGCAGTTATACTGTCATTATGTGTAAAACCTAATTTTTGTATTTATAAACCTTACCAAAATTCCTGATTCTGGTAAAACTCACATAGATACAATATTACAGGCATTTTTAGACATAATGCATGTTTGGTTTTGGAGTTATGTTTATATACATTTTTCCAGGCATTATTAGCTATTTATCATGTTTGGTTTAGGAGTTATGTTTAAATAACTGTCATAACAAATAATGCAGTTATACTGTCATTATGAGTAAAACCCAAGTTTTGTATTTGTAAACCTTACCAAAATACCTGATTCTGGTAAAACTCATATAGATTCAATATTCGATATATATATATATATATATATATATATATATATATATATATATATATATATATATATATATATATATATATATATATATATATATATATATATATATATATATATATATATATATATATATATATATATATATATATATTCGATATATATATATATATATATATTCAATAATATCCGTTTAAGACGGATTGCAAGTTTCGTTTAAGAGTTTGGTTTTGGAATGATGTTTATTTTACTTTTATATTTAGTTTCACAGTTATACCATCATATTGAGTAAAAAAACAAAAAACTTCTGTCTTTACAAACCTTACAAAATATTCTTTTCTAGTAAAACTCACAAAGATACATTTCTTGTTAGCTATTTAACATGTTTGGTTTAGGAGTTATGTTTAAATAACTGTTATTTTGAATATGGCAGTTATAATGTCATTATGAGTAAAACCCAATTTTTGTATTTGTAAACCTTACCAAAATACCTGATTCTGGTAAAACTCACATAGATTCAATATTACAGGCATTTTCAGACGGATTGCATGTTTGGTATTGGAGTTATGTTTCTATAACTTTTACATTTATTATGACAGTTATACAAACATATTGAATAAAAAAACCTATTTTGTGTCTTATCAAACCTTACAAAATATTTGTTTTCCTGTAAAACTCACACAGATACATTTCTCCAGGCATTATTAGCCATTTTGCATGTGTGGTTTAGGAGTTATGTTAACATAACCGTCATATTGAGGGTGGCAGTTATGCTGTCATTGTGAGTAAAACCTAATTTTTGTATTTATAAACCTTACCAAAATTCTTTATTCTGGTAAAACTCACATAGATACAATATTGCAGGCATTTTAAGACATAATGCATGTTTGGTTTTGGAGTTATGTTTATATACATTTTTCCAGGCATTATTAGCTATTTATCATTTTTGGTTTAGGAGTTATGTTTAAATAACTGTCATATCAAATAATGCAGTTATACTGTCATTATGAGTAAAACCCAAGTTTTGTATTTGTAAACCTTACCAAAATACCTGATTCTGGTAAAACCCATATAGATTCAACATTACAGGCAGTTTAAGACGGATTGCAAATTTGGTTTAAGAGTTTGGTTTTGGAATGATGTTTATATTACTTTTATATTTAGTTTGAAAGTTATACCATCATATTGAGTAAAAAAAAAAAAACTTTTGTCTTTACAAACCTTACAAAATATTTTTTTCTAGTAAAACTCACAAAGATACATTTCTCCAGGCATTATTAGCTATTTAGCATGTTTGGTTTAGGAGTTATGTTTAAATAACTGTTATTTTGAATATGGCAGTTATGTCATTATGAGTAAAACCCAATTTTTGTATTTGTAAACCTTACCAAAATACCTGATTCTGGTAAAACTCACATAGACTCAATATTACAGGCATTTTTAGATGTATTGCAAGTTTGGTTTTGGAGTTATGTTTATTTAACTTTCATATTTAGTATGACAGTTCTAATGTCATATTAAGTACAAAAACTAACTTGTGTCTTTACAAACCTTATAATTTTTTATTTATTTTTTTCCCAGGAAAACTCTTAAAGATACATTTCTCCAGGCATTATTAGCCATTTTGTATTTGTGGTTTAGGAGTTACAATATGTTTAAATAACTGTCAGATTGAATGTGACAGTATACCGTCATAGTGAGTAAAACTAATGTTTGTATTTGTAAACCTTACCAAAAATACCTGATTCTGGTAAAAATCACATAGATACAATATTGCAGGCAGTTTTAGACATAATGCATATTTGGTTTTGGAGTTATGTTTATACAACTTTTATATTTAGTATTACAGTTATACCATCATATTGAGTAAAAAAACCCAACTTGTGTCTTTATAAACCTTACAAAAAAAATGTTTTCCAGTAAAACTCACAAAGATACATTTCTCTAGGCATAATTAGCCATTTATCATGTTTGGTTTAGGAGTTATGTTTAAACAACTGTCATATTGAGTGTGGCAGTTATACTGTCATTATGAGTAAAACCTATTTTTTGTTTTCGTAAAACTTACCAATATACCTGATTCTGGTTAAACCCACATCGATGCAATATTACAGGATTTTTTAGACATAAAGCATGTTTGGTTTTAGAGTTATGTTTATATAACTTTCATATTTAGTATGAAAGTTATACCATCATATTGAGTAAAAAACAACAAATATTGTGTATCTTTACAAACCTTACAAAATATTGTTTTCCAGTAAAATTCACAAATATACATTTCTCTAGGCATTATTAGTCATTTTGCATTTGTGTTTTAGGAGTTATTAGGAGTAATTAACTGTCATATTGAGTGTGGCAGTTATACTGTCACTATGAGTAAAACCTAATTTTTGTTTTTGTAAACCTTACCAAAATACCTGATTCTGGTAAAACTCATATAGATTCAATATTACAGGCAGTTTAAGACGGATTGCAAGTTTGGTTTAGGAGTTTGTTTTTGGAATTATGTTTATATTAATTTTATATTTAGTTTGACATCATATTCAGTAAAAAAAAAAAAAAACTTTTTTCTTTACAAACCTTACAAAATAGATTTTTCTAGTAAAATTCACAAAGATACAATTATCCAGGCATTATTAGCCATTTAGCATGTTTGGTTTAGGAGTTGTGTTTAAATAACTGTTATTTTGAATATGGCAGTTATACTGTCATTATGAGTAAAACCCAATTTTTGTATTTGTAAACCTTACCTAAATACCTGATTCTGGTAAAACTCACATAGATTCAATATTACAGGCATTTTTAGACGTATTGCAAGTTTGGTTTTGGAGTTATGTTTATTTAACTTTCATATTTAGTCTGACAGTTATACTGTCATATTAAGTAAAAAAACTAACTTGTGTCTTTACAAACCTTAAAAATATTTTTTTTTCCAGGAAAACTCACAAAAATACATTTCTCCAGGCATTTTTAGCCATTTAGTATTTGTGGTTTAGGAGTTATGTTTAAATAACTGTCAGATTGAATGTGACAGTATACTGTCATTATTAGTAAAACCTAATTTTTGTATTTGTAAACCTTACCAAAAATACCTGATTCTGGTAAAAATCGCATAGATACAATATTGCAGGCATTTTTGGACATACACATTTTCCCCCCCCCCCTAAACTCACAAAGATACATTTCTCCAGGCATAATTAGCCATTTATCATGTTTGGTTTAGGAGTTATGTTTAAATAACTGTCATATTGAGTGTGGCAGATATTGTATTGTGTGTCATTATAAATAAAAACCTATTTTTTGTATTTGTAAACCTTACCAAAATACCTGATTCTGGTAAAACCCACACTGATACAATATTACAGGAATTTTTAGACATAAAGCATGTTTGGTTTTGGAGTTATGTTTATGTAACTTTCATATATAGTATGACAATTATACCATCATATTGAGTAAAAAAAAAACTAATTTGTATTTTTACAAATCTTACAAAATATTGTTTTCCAGTAAAATTCACAAATATACATTTCTCCAGGCATTATTAGTCATTTTGCATTTGTGTTTTAGGAGTTATGTTTAATTAACTGTCATATTGAGTGTGGCAGTTATATTGTCACTATGAGTAAAACCTAATTTTTGTATTCGTAAACCTTACCAAAATACCTGAATCTGATAGAACTCACATATATTCAATATTACAGGCATTTTTAGACGGATTGCATATTTGGTTTTGGAATTATGTATATTATATATATATATATATATATATATATATATATATATATATATATATATATATAATTATATAACTTTCATATATAGTATGACAGCTAAACTGTTAAATTGTGTAAAAAAAACAAACTTGTGTCTTTACAAACCTTTAAAAATATTTTTTCCAGTAAAACTCACAAAGATACATTCCTCAAGGCATTATTAGCCATTTTGTCAGTATACGGTCATTATGAGTAAAACCTTATTTTTGTATTTGTAAACCTTACCAAAATACCTGATTGTAGTAAAACTCACATAGATACAATATTACAGGCATTTTTAGACATAATGCATGTTTGGTTTTGGAGTTATGTTTATATGACTTTCATATTTAGTATGACAGTTATACTGTCATATTAAGTAAAAAAAACTAACTTGTGTCTTTACAAACCTTACAAATTATAATATTTTTTTTTCAGTAAAACTCACAAAGATACATTTCTCCAGGCATTATTAGTCATTTTGTATGTGTGGTTTAGGAGTTATGTTTAAATAACTGTCAGACTGAATGTGACAGCATACTGTCATAGTGAGTAAAACCAATATTTTGTATTTGCAAACCTTAAAAAAACAACTGATTCTAGTAAAACTCACATGGATACAATATTACAGGCATTTTTTAGACATAAAGCATGTTTGGTTTTGGAGTTTTGTTTATATACATTTTACATTTAGTATGACAGTTATACTGTCATATGGAGTAAAAAACAACTAACTTGTGTCTTTACAAACCTTACAAAAATGTTGTTTTTTTTCAGTAAAACTCACAAAGATGCATTTCTCCAGTCATTATTAGCCATTTAGCATGTTTGGTTTAGGAGTTATGTTTAAATAACTGTCATTTTGAACGTTGCAGTTATACTGTCATTATGAGTAAAACCTAATTTTTGTATTTGTAAACCTTACCAAAATACCTCTTTCTGGTAAAACTCACATAGATTCAATATTACAGGCATTTTTAGATGAATTGCATGTTTGGTTTTGAAGTTAGTTTACATAACTTTCAAATTTAGTAAGACAGTTATACCATCATATTGATAAAAAAAACTAACTTGTGTCCAAACAAACCTTACAAAATATTTTTTTTCCTGTAAAACCCACAAAAATACATTTCTCCAGGCATTATTAGCCATTTTGCATCTGTGGTTTAGAATTTATGTTTAAATAACAGTCAGATTGAATGTGACAGTATACTGTCATAGTCAGTAAAACCAAAATGTTGTATTTGCAAACCTTACAAAAACAAATGATTCTACTAAAACTCACTTGGATACAATATTATAGGCAATTTAAGACATAATGCATGTTTGGTTTAGGAATTATTTTGAAAAAGTATTTTATTGCTTTTTTTGCATTTTATCAGGATTTTAAAAACATCACCGTCATATTGAGCAAAAAAACTACTTTTTGTAATTGCAAGCCTTAAAAAAGCATATGTTCGAGTAAAACTGACAAGGATGCATTGTTTTAGGCATTGTTAGCATTTTTGCATGTGCGGTTTAGGAGTTATGTTTAAATAACTGTCATTTTGCGTGTGGCAGTTATACTGTCATTATGAGTACAACTTATTTTTTGTATTTGTGAACCTTACCAAAATACCTGATTGTAGTAAAACTCACATAGATACAATATTACAGGCATTTTAAGACATAATGCATGTTTGGTTTCGGAATTATGTTTATATAACTTTCATATTTAGTATGACAGTTATACAGTCATATTGAGTAAAAAAAAACTAACTTGTGTCTTTACAAACCTTACAAAATTTATTTCCCAGTAAAACTCACAAAGATACATTTCTCCAGGCATTATTAGTCATTTTGTATGTGTGGTTTAGGAGTTATGTTTAAATAACTGTCAGATTGAATGTGACAGTATACTGTCATAGCGAGTAAAACCAATATTTTGTATTTGCAAACCTTACAAAAACAACTTATTCTAGTAAAACTCACATGGATACAATATTACAGGCATTTTTAGACATAAAGCATGTTTGGTTTTGGAGTTATGTTTATATAAATTTTACATTTAGTATGAGAGTTATACTGTCATATGGAGTAAAAAACAACTAACTTGTGTCTTTACAAACCTTACAAAAAAATTTTTTTTCCAGTAAAACTCACAAAAATGCATTTTGCCAGTCATAATTAGCCATTTAGCATGTTTGGTTTAGGAGTTATGTTTAAATAACTGTCATTTTGAACGTGGCAGTTATACTGTCATTATGAGTAAAACCTAATTTTTGTATTTGTAAACCTTACCAAAATACCTGATTCAGGTAAAACTCACAGAGATTTAATATTACAGGCATTTTTAGACGGATTGCAAGTTTGATTTTGGAGTTATGTTTATATAACTTTCATATTTAATATGACAGTTATACTGTCATATTGAGTAAAAAAAACTAACTTGTGTTTTTACAAACCTTACAAAATATTTTTTTTCCTGTAAAATTCACTAAAATACATTTTTCCAGGCATTATGTCATTTTGCATGTGTGGTTTAGGAGTTATGTTTAAATAACTGTCAGATTGAATGTAACAGTATACTGTCATATTGAGTAAAACCAATATTTTGTATTTGAAAACCTTACAAAAACAACTGATTCTACTAAAACTCACATGGATACAATATTACAGGCATTTTTAGACAAAATGCATGTTTGGTTTTGGAGTTATGTTTATCTAACTTTTCCATTTAGTATGACAGTTATACTGTCTTTTTGAGTTAAAAAAAACTAACTTGTGTCTTTACAAACCTTACAATTTTTTTTTTTCCAGTAAAACTCACAAAGATACATTTCTCCAGGCATTATTAGCCATTTTGCATCTGTGGTTTAGAATTTATGTTTAAATAACAGGCAGATTGAATGTGACAGTATACTGTCATAGTGAGTAAAACCTAATTTTTGTATTTGCAAAACTTACAAAAACAACTGATTCTAGTAAAACTCACATGGATACAATATTACAGACATTTTTAGACATAATGCATGTTTGGTTTTGGAGTTATGTTTATACTACTTTTACATTTAGTATGACAGTTATACTGTCCATCCATCCATCCATTTTCTACCGCTTATTCCCTTCGGGGGGTGCTGGAACCTATCTCAGCTATAATCAGGCGGAAGGCGGGGTACACCCTGGAAAAGTCGCTAGCTCATCATATTAAGTAAAAAAACAACTAAATTATTTCTTTACAAACCTTACAAAATATTTTTTTCCAGTAATTTCACAAAGATACATTTCTCCAGGCATTATAGCCATTTTGCATGTTTGGTTTGGTAGTTATGATTAAATAACTGTCAAATTGAATGTGACAGTATACTATCATGGTGAGTAAAACCAATATTTTGTATTTGCAAACCTTACAAAAACAACTTATTCTCGTAAAACTCAACAATTGATTTTAGTAAAACTCGCATGGATACAAAATTACAGGCATTTTTAAACATAATGCATGTTTGGTTTTGGAGTTATGTTTATATATTTTTTACATTTAGTATTACAGTTATACTGTCATATTGAGTAAAAAATACTAACTTGTGTCTTTATAAACCTTAAAAAAAATGTTTTCCAGTAAAACTCACAAAGATACATTTCTCCAGGCATTATTAGCCATTAACCATGTTTGGTTTAGAGTTATGTTTAAATAACTGTCATATTGAGTGTGGCAGATATACTGTCATTATGAGTAAAACCTATTTTTTGTATTTGTAAAATTACCAAAATAACTGATTCTGATAAAACTCACATGGATAAAATATTACAGGATTTTTTAGACATAAAGCATGTTCCCATCATATTGAGTAAAAAAAACTAACTTGTGTGTATACAAACCTTACAAAATATTTTTTTTCCAGTAAAACTCACAAAAATACATTTCTCCAGTTATTATTAGCCATTTTGCATCTGTGGTTTAGAATTTGTGTTTAAATAACAGTCAGAGTGAATGTGACAGTATACTGTCATAGTGAGTAAAACCTAGATTTTTTATTTGTAAACCTTAACAAAATACCTGATTCTAGTAAAACTCACATAGATTCAATATTACAGGCATTTTTAGACGGATTGCATGTTTGGTATTGGAGTTATGTTTATATAACTTTTACATTTATTATGACAGTTATACAAACATATTGAATAAAAAAAAACTATTTTGTGTCTTATCAAACCTTACAAAATGTTTTTTTTCCTGTAAAACTCACAAAGATACATTTCTCCAGGCATTATTAGCCATTTTGCATGTGTGGTTTGTTATGTTAACATAACCGTCATATTGAGGGTGGCAGTTATACTGTCATTATGTGTAAAACCTAATTTTTGTATTTATAAACCTTACCAAAATTCCTGATTCTGGTAAAACTCACATAGATACAATATTACAGGCATTTTTAGACATAATGCATGTTTGGTTTTGGAGTTATGTTTATATACATTTTTCCAGGCATTATTAGCTATTTATCATGTTTGGTTTAGGAGTTATGTTTAAATAACTGTCATAACAAATAATGCAGTTATACTGTCATTATGAGTAAAACCCAAGTTTTGTATTTGTAAACCTTACCAAAATACCTGATTCTGGTAAAACTCATATAGATTCAACATTCGATATATATATATATATATATATATATATATATATATATATATATATATATATATATATATATATATATATATATATATATATATATATATATATATATATATATATATATATTCGATATATATATATATATATTCAATAATATCCGTTTAAGACGGATTGCAAGTTTCGTTTAAGAGTTTGGTTTTGGAATGATGTTTATATTACTTTTATATTTAGTTTGACAGTTATACCATCATATTGAGTAAAAAAACAAAAAACTTCTGTCTTTACAAACCTTACAAAATATTCTTTTCTAGTAAAACTCACAAAGATACATTTCTTGTTAGCTATTTAACATGTTTGGTTTAGGAGTTATGTTTAAATAACTGTTATTTTGAATATGGCAGTTATACTGTCATTATGAGTAAAACCCAATTTTTGTATTTGTAAACCTTACCAAAATACCTGATTCTGGTAAAACTCACATAGATTCAATATTACAGGCATTTTTAGACGGATTGCATGTTTGGTATTGGAGTTATGTTTCTATAACTTTTACATTTATTATGACAGTTATACAAACATATTGAATAAAAAAACCTATTTTGTGTCTTATCAAACCTTACAAAATATTTGTTTTCCTGTAAAACTCACACAGATACATTTCTCCAGGCATTATTAGCCATTTTGCATGTGTGGTTTAGGAGTTATGTTAACATAACCGTCATATTGAGGGTGGCAGTTATGCTGTCATTGTGAGTAAAACCTAATTTTTGTATTTATAAACCTTACCAAAATTCTTTATTCTGGTAAAACTCACATAGATACAATATTGCAGGCATTTTTAGACATAATGCATGTTTGGTTTTGGAGTTATGTTTATATACATTTTTCCAGGCATTATTAGCTATTTATCATGTTTGGTTTAGGAGTTATGTTTAAATAACTGTCATATCAAATAATGCAGTTATACTGTCATTATGAGTAAAACCCAAGTTTTGTATTTGTAAACCTTACCAAAATACCTGATTCTGGTAAAACCCATATAGATTCAACATTACAGGCAGTTTAAGACGAATTGCAAGTTTGGTTTAGGAGTTTGGTTTTGGAATGATGTTTATATTACTTTTATATTTAGTTTGAAAGTTATACCATCATATTGAGTAAAAAAAAAAAAAACTTTTGTCTTTACAAACCTTACAAAAGATTTTTTTCTAGTAAAACTCACAAAGATACATTTCTCCAGGCATTATTAGCTATTTAGCATGTTTGGTTTAGGAGTTATGTTTAAATAACTGTTATTTTGAATATGGCAGTTATGTCATTATGAGTAAAACCCAATTTTTGTATTTGTAAACCTTACCAAAATACCTGATTCTGGTAAAACTCACATAGATTCAATATTACAGGCATTTTTAGATGTTTTGCAAGTTTGGTTTTGGAGTTATGTTTATTTAACTTTCATATTTAGTATGACAGTTCTAATGTCATATTAAGTACAAAAACTAACTTGTGTCTTTACAAACCTTATAATTTTGTATTTATTTTTTTCCCAGGAAAACTCTTAAAGATACATTTCTCCAGGCATTATTAGCCATTTTGTATTCGTGGTTTAGGAGTTACAATATGTTTAAATAACTGTCAGATTGAATGTGACAGTATACTGTCATAATGAGTAAAACCTAATGTTTGTATTTGTAAACCTTACCAAAAATACCTGATTCTGGTAAAAATCACATAGATACAATATTGCAGGCAGTTTTAGACATAATGCATGTTTGGTTTTGGAGTTATGTTTATACAACTTTTATATTTAGTATTACAGTTATACCATCATATTGAGTAAAAAAAAACAACTTGTGTCTTTATAAACCTTACAAAAAAATGTGTTTCCAGTAAAACTCACAAAGATACATTTCTCTAGGCATAATTAGCCATTTATCATGTTTGGTTTAGGAGTTATGTTTAAACAACTGTCATATTGAGTGTGGCAGTTATACTGTCATTATGAGTAAAACCTATTTTTTGTTTTCGTAAAACTTACCAATATACCTGATTCTGGTTAAACCCACATCGATGCGATACTACAGGATTTTTTAGACATAAAGCATGTTTGGTTTTAGAGTTATGTTTATATAACTTTCATATTTAGTATGAAAGTTATACCATCATATTGAGTAAAAAACAACAAATATTGTGTATCTTTACAAACCTTACAAAATATTGTTTTCCAGTAAAATTCACAAATATACCTTTCTCTAGGCATTATTAGTCATTTTGCATTTGTGTTTTAGGAGTTATTAGGAGTAATTAACTGTCATATTGAGTGTGGCAGTTATACTGTCACTATGAGTAAAACCTAATTTTTGTTTTTGTAAACCTTACCAAAATACCTGATTCTGGTAAAACTCATATAGATTCATTATTACAGGCAGTTTAAGACGGATTGCAAGTTTGGTTTAGGAGTTTGTTTTTGGAATTATGTTTTTATTAATTTTATATTTAGTTTGACAGTTATACCATCATATTCAGTAAAAAAAAAAAAAACTTTTTTCTTTACAAACCTTACAAAATAGATTTTTCTAGTAAAATTCACAAAGATACAATTCTCCAGGCATTATTAGCCATTTAGCATGTTTGGTTTAGGAGTTGTGTTTAAATAACTGTTATTTTTAATATGGCAGTTATACTGTCATTATGAGTAAAACCCAATTTTTGTATTTGTAAACCTTACCTAAATACCTGATTCTGGTAAAACTCACATAGATTCAATATTACAGGCATTTTTAGACGTATTGCAAGTTTGGTTTTGGAGTTATGTTTATTTAACTTTCATATTTAGTCTGACAGTTATACTGTCATATTAAGTAAAAAAACTAACTTGTGTCTTTACAAACCTTAAAAAATATTTTTTTTTTTTCAGGAAAACTCACAAAAATACATTTCTCCAGGCATTTTTAGCCTTTTAGTATTTGTGGTTTAGGAGTTATGTTTAAATAACTGTCAGATTGAATGTGACAGTATACTGTCATTATTAGTAAAACCTAATTTTTGTATTTGTAAACCTTACCAAAAATACCTGATTCTGGTAAAAATCGCATAGATACAATATTGCAGGCATTTTTGGACATACAATTTTTTTCCCCCCCTAAACTCACAAAGATACATTTCTCCAGGCATAATTAGCCATTTATCATGTTTGGTTTAGGAGTTATGTTTAAATAACTGTCATATTGAGTGTGGCAGATATTGTATTGTGTGTCATTATAAATAAAAACCTATTTTTTGTATTTGTAAACCTTACCAAAATACCTGATTCTGGTAAAACCCACACCGATACAATATTACAGGAATTTTTAGACATAAAGCATGTTTGGTTTTGGAGTTATGTTTATGTAACTTTCATATATAGTATGACAATTATACCATCATATTGAGTAAAAAAAAAACTAATTTGTATTTTTACAAATCTTACAAAATATTGTTTTCCAGTAAAATTCACAAATATACATTTCTCTAGGCATTATTAGTCATTTTGCATTTGTGTTTTAGGAGTTATGTTTAATTAACTGTCATATTGAGTGTGACAGTTATATTGTCACTATGAGTAAAACCTAATTTTTGTATTCGTAAACCTTACCAAAATTCCTGAATCTGATAAAACTCACATATATTCAATATTACAGGCATTTTTAGACGGATTGCATATTTGGTTTTGGAATTATGTATATTATATATATATATATATATATATATATATATATATATATATATATATATATATATATATATATATATATATATATATATATATATATATATATATAATTATATAACTTTCATATATAGTATGACAGCTAAACTGTTAAATTGTGTAAAAAAAACAAACTTGTGTCTTTACAAACCTTTAAAAATATTTTTTCCAGTAAAACTCACAAAGATACATTCCTCAAGGCATTATTAGCCATTTTGTCAGTATACGGTCATTATGAGTAAAACCAAATTTGTGTATATGTAAACCTTACCAAAATACCTGATTCTGGTAAAACTCACATAGATACAATATTACAGGCATTTTTAGACGTATTGCAAGTTTGGTTTTGGAGTTATGTTTTATATTTAGTATGCCAGTTATACTGTCATATTAAGTAAAAAACTAACTTGTGTCTTTACAAACCTTACAATTTTATTTATTTTTTTCCAGGAAAACTCACAAAGATACATTGCTCCAGGCATTATTAGCCATTTTGCATTTGTGGTTTAGGAATTATGTTTAAATACCTGTCATGTTAAATGTGGCAGTTATATTGTCATTATGAGTAAAACCTAGATATTGTAATTGTAAACCTTACCAAAATACCTGATTCTGGTAAAAATCACATAGATTCAAAAGTACAGGCATTTTTAGACATAATGCATGTTTGGTTTTTGAGTTATGTTTATACTTTCATATTTAGTATGACAGTTATATCATTACATTGAGTAAAAAAAATAACTTGTGTCTTTATAAACCTTACATTTTTTTTTCCAGTAAAACTCACAAAGATACAATTCTCCAGGTATAATTAGCCATTTAGCATGTTTGGTTCAGGGGTTATGTTTAAATAACTGTCAGATTGAGTGTGGTAGTATAACTGCCACACATATTGAGTTATAAAGTTAAGTGTAAAACCTAATTTTTGTATTTGCAAACCTTACAAAAACAACTGATTCTTGTAAAACTCACATAGATTCAATATTAAAGGCATTTTAGACATTTTACATGTTTTGTTTAGGAGTTGTGTTTGAATACATTAGTACTGCTTTTTTCGTTAAGGCAAGTCCAAACGGCAGGAGGCCACAGGGAAGACACAGGACACATTGGGAAGATTATATCAGCTGGCTGGCCTGGGAACGCCTCGGGATCCCCCGAGAAGAGCTGGACGAAGTAGCTGGGGATAGGGAAGTCTGGGCTTCTCTGCTTAGGCTGCAGCCCCCGCAACACGACCTCGGATAAGCGGAAGAAAATAGATGGATTTAGTATGACAGTTATACTATCATATTGAGTAAAAAAAAAACAACTTTTGTTTTTGTAAACATTAAAAATATATTTTTTCTAGTAAAACTCACAAAGATACATGTAGTTTAAATAACTGTCATAGTAAGTAAAACCTATTTTTTGCATTTGAAAACCTTACAAAAATAACTGATTCTAGTAAAACTCACATGGATTCAATATTACAGGCATTTTTTCCCATTTTGCATGTTTGGTTTAGAAATTATGATGGAACACATTTTTATTGCTTTTTTCGCATTATCTCAGGATTTTAAGAATATTACTGTCACATTGAGTAAAAACTACTTTTTGTGTTTGCAAGGATTAAAAAAAGCATATTTTTCGAGTAAAACTCCTAAGGATGCATTATTTCAGGCATCATTAGCCATTTAGCATTTGTAGTTTAGGAGTTATGTTTAAATAACTGTCATATTAAATGTAACAGTATACTCTCATATAGAGTAAAACCTAATTTTTGTATTTGCAAACCTTACAAAAACAACTGATTCTAGTAAAACTCACATGCATTCAATATTACAGTTATTTGTAGACATTTTGCCTGTTTCGTTTAGAAATTATGATGGAATACATTTGTATTGCTTTTTTCGCATTATCTCAGGATTTTAGGAATATTACTGTCATATTGAGTAAAAAACTACTTTTTGTGTTTGCAAGCCTTAAAAAAGCATATGTTTCGAGTAAAACTCACAAGAATGCATTATTTCAGGCAATATTAGCTCATTTTTATGTGTAATTTAGGAGTTATGTTTAATTTACGGTCATATTGAGTGTACATTGTCATGGTGTAAAAAAACACATTTTTTTATTTGCAAAAATTTCAAACACAGCTGACTCTTGTAAAATTCACATGGATTCAATATTACAGGCATTTTTACACATATTGCATGTTTGACTTAGGAAATATGATTGAATACATTTTTATTGCTTTTTTCGCATTATCTCAGGATTTTAGGGATATAACTGTCATAATGAGTAAAAAACTACTTTTTGTGTTTGCAAGATTTAAAAAAGCATATGTTTAGAGTAAAACTCCTTAGAATGCATTATTTGAGGCAACATTAGCCATTTTGCATGTGTAGTTAGGAGTTATTTTTAAATAACTGTCTATTGAGTGTGACAGTATACTGTCATAGTGAGTAAAACTTAATTTTTGTATTTGCAAACCTTATAAAAACAACTGATTCTAGTAAAACTCCCACGAATTTAATATTACAGGCATTTTTAGACATTTTGCATTGTTGGTTTAGGAAATATGTTGGAATACATTTTTATTGCTTTTTTCGCATTATCTCAGGATTTTTAAGAACATTACTGTCATATTGAGTAAAAAACTACTTTTTGTGTTTGCAAGCCTTAAAAAAGCATATGTTTCGAGTAAAACTCACAATAATGCATTATTTCAGGCAATATTAGCTCATTTTTATGTGTAGTTTAGGAGTTATGTTTATTTACTGTTATATTGTCATGGTAAAAAAAAAACTAATTTTTTTATTTGCAAAAATTTCAAACACAACCGATTCTAGTAAAACTCACATGGATTCAATATTACAGGCATTTTTACAAATTTTGCATGTTTAGTTTAGAAGTTAAGATTGAATACATTTTTATTGCTTTTTTCGCATTATCTCAGGATTTAAAAAACATTACTGTCATATTGAGTAAAAAAAAAAATTTTTTGTGTTTGCAAGCCTTAAGAAAGCATATGTTTCGAGGAAAACTCCCAAGGATCCAATATTTCAAACATTATTAGCCATTTTGCATGAGTAGTTTAGGAGTTATGATTAAAATATTGTCATATTGAGTGTGACAGTTTACTTTCATAAAGAGTAAAACCTAATTTTTGTTTTTGCAAACCTTATCAAAACAACTGATTCTTGTAAAACTCACATGGATTTAATATTACAGGCATTTTTAGACATTTTGCATTGTTGGTTTAGGAATTATGTTGGAATACATTTTTATTGCTTTTTTCGCATTATCTCAGAATTTTAAGAACATTACTGTCATATTGAATAAAAACTACTTTTTGTGTTGGCAAGCCTTAAAAAAGCATATGTTTCGAGTAAAACTCACAAGAATGCATTATTTAAGGCAACATTAGCTCATTTTTAAGTGTAGTTTAGGAGTTATGTTTAATTTACTGTCATATTGAGTGTAAATTTATGGTGAAAAAAAAACTAATTTTTGTATTTGCAAAAATTTCAAACACAACCTAATCTTGTAAAACTCACATGGATTCAATATTACAGGCATTTTTACACATTTTGCATGTTTGATTTAGGAAATATGATTGACTATATTTTCATTGCTTTTTTCGCATTATCTCAGTATTTTAGGAATATTACTGTCATATTGAGTAAAAAGCTACTTTTTGTTTGCAAGATTTGAAAAAGCATATGTTTCGAGTAAAACTCCGTAGAATGCATTATTTTTGGCATAATTAGACATTTTGCATGTGTAGTTTAGGAGTTGTGATTAAATAAATGTAATATGGAGTGTGACAGTTTACTTTCATAAAGAGTAAAACCTAATTTTTGTTTTTGCAAACCTTACTAAAACAACTGATTCTAGTTAAACTCACATGGATTCAATAATACAGGCATTTTTACACAATTTGCATCTTTAGTTTAGAAATTATGATTGAATACATTTTTATTGCTTTTTTCGCATTATCTCAGGATTTTAAGAACATTACTGTCATATTGAGTAAAAAACTACTTTTTGTGTTTGTAAGCCTTAAAAAAGCATATGTTTCGAGTAAAGCTCACAAGGATGCATTATTTCAGGCAATATTAGCTCATTTTTAAGTGTAGTTTAGGAGTTATGCTTATTTACTGTCATATTTAGTGTACATTGTCATGGTGAAAAAAACCTAATATTTGTATTTTCAAAAATTTCAAACACAACCTAATCTAGTAAAACACACACGGATTCCATATTACAGGCATTTTTACACATTTTGCATGTTTGATTTAGGAAATATGATTGAATATATTTTCATTGTTTTTTTTTGCATTATCTCAGTATTTTAGGAATATTACTGTCATAAAGAGTAAAAAAAATACTTTTTGTGTTTGCTAGCTTTAAGAAAACATATGTTTCGAGGAAAACTCCCAAGAATCCATTATTTCAAACATTATTAGCCATTTTGCATCAGTAGTTTAGGAGTTATGATTAAAAAACTGTCATATTGAGTGTGACAGTTTACTTTCACAAAGAGTAAAACCTAATTTTTGTTTTTGCAAACTTCACAAAAACAACTCATTCTAGTAAAACTCACATGGATTCAATAATACTGCATTTTTACAAATTTTGCACGTTTAGTTTAGAAATTATGTTGGAATACATTTTGATTGCTTTTTTCGCATTATCTCAGGATTTTAAGAACATTACTGTCATATTGAGTAAAAAACTACTTTTTGTGTTTGCAAGCCTTAAAAAAGCATATGTTTCGAGTAAAACTCACAAGGATGCATTATTTCAGGCAATATTAGCTCATTTTTAAGTGTAGTTTAGGAG
This sequence comes from Nerophis lumbriciformis, assembly GCF_033978685.3. NCBI lineage: Eukaryota > Metazoa > Chordata > Actinopteri > Syngnathiformes > Syngnathidae > Nerophis > Nerophis lumbriciformis. Next base: position 16,956,704 of record NC_084565.2, read on the forward strand.
TTATGTTTAATTTACTGTCATATTGAGTGTACATTGTCATGGTGAAAAAAACCTAATATTTGTATTTGCAAAAATTTCAAAAGCTACCTAATCTAATAAAACTCACATGGATTCAATATTACAGGCATTTTTACACATTTTCTATGTTTAGTTTAGAAATTATGATTGATTACATTTGTATTGCTTTTTTTGCATTATCTCAGGATTTTAAGAACATTACTGTCATATTGAGTAAAAAAATACTTTTTGTATTTGCAAACCTTAAGAAAGCATATGTTTCGAGGAAAACTCCCAAGGATCCATTATTTCAAACATTATTAGCCATTTTGCATGAGTGGTTTAGGAGTTATGATTAAAAAATTGTCATATTGAGTGTGACAGTTTACTTTCATAAAGAGTAAAACCTAATTTTTGCTTTTGCAAACCTTACTAAAACAACTGATTCTAGTGAAACTCACAAGGATATAATATTACTGGCATTTTTAGACATTTTGCATTGTTGGTTTAGGAATTATGTTGGAATACATTTTTATTGCTTTTTTCGCATTGTCTCAGAATTTTAAGAACATTACGGTCATATTGAGTAAAAAAATACTTTTTGTGTTTGCAAGCCTTAAGAAAGCATATGTTTCGAGGAAAACTCCCAAGGATCCATTATTTCAAAAATTATTAGCCATTTTGCATGAGTAGTTTAGGAGTTATGATTAAAAAATTGTGTATTGAGTGTGACTTTTACTTTCATAAAGAGTAAAACCTAATTTTTGTTTTTGCAAACTTTACTAAAACAACTGATTCTAGTAAAACTCACATGGTTTCAAAAATACAGGCATTTTTACACATTTTGCATGTTTGGTTTAGAAATTATGATTGAATACATTTTTTTTGCTTTTTTCGCATTATCTCAGGAATTTAAGAACATTACTGTCATATTGAGTAAAAAAATACTTTTTGTGTTAGCAAGCCTTAAGAAAGCATATGTTTCGAAGAAAACTCCCAAGGATCCATTATTTCAAACATTATTAGCCATTTTGCATGAGTAGTTTAGGAGTTATGATTAAAAAATTGTCATATTGAGTGTGACAGTTTACTTTCATAAAGAGTAAAACCAAATTTTTGTTTTTGAAAACCTTACTAAAACAACTGATTCTAGTAAAATTCACAAAGATACAACAAGATATTACAGGTATTTTTAGACATAATGCAGGTTTGGTTTTGGAGTTAGGTTTATAACTTTTCATATTTAGTATGACAGTTATACTGTCATATTAAGTAAAAAAATAAATAAAAAAAAAGACGTGTCTTTGCAAACCTTACAAAATATTTTTTTCCAGTAAAACTCACAAAGATACATTTCTCTTATTAGCCATTTTGCATGTGTGGTTTTTAAATAACTGTCAGATACAGAGACAGAGACAGTATACATGGGGAAGGCACATGTTTGAATACATTTTTATTGCTTTTTTCGTTAGGGCAAGTCCGATCGGCAGGAGGCCACGGGGAAGACCCAGGACACATTGGGAAGACTATGTCTCAGACTGGCCTGGGAACGCCTCGAGATCCCCCGAGAAGAGCTGGACAAAGTGGCTGGGGAGAGGGAAGTCTGGGCTTCTCTGCTTAGGCTGTTGCCCCCGCAACCCGACCTCGGATAAGCGGAAGAAAATGGATGGATTTAGTATGACAGTTATACTCTCATATTGAGTAAAAAAAACTATTTTTCATGGATTCAATATTACAGGCATCTTTAGATGGATTGCATGTTTGGTTTTGGAGATATGTTTATACAACTTTCATATTTAGTATGACAGTTATACTGTCATATTGAGTAAAAAAACAAAAAACTTGTGTCTGCAAACCTTACAAAAGATTATTATTCTAGTAAAACTAACAAAGATACATTTTTCCAAGCATTATTAGCATTTGTTGTTTTGGAGTTATAATGCTTGCGTTGAGAGGCGACGGGCTCGGGTGGCAATTCTTGTTGCCCCCCGGCTCAAAGTCTGCACGTTGGAGTTCAACCCAGTGGACCAGTGGGTAGCTTTCCTCCGCCTTCGGGTGGGGGGACGGATCCTGACTGTTGTTTGGCCTTACGCGCCAAACGGCAGCTCAGAGTACCCACCCTTTTTGGATTCACTCGAGGGAGTACTGGAAAGTGCTCCACCGGGTGATTCCCTCGTTCTACTGGGGGCCTTCAACGCTCATCTTGGCAACAACAGTGAAACCTGGAGAGGCGTGATTGGGAAGAATGGCCGCCCGGATCTGAACCCGAGTGGTGTTTTGTTATTGGACTTTTGTGCTCGTCACAGATTGTCAATAACAAACACCAAGTTCAAACATAAGGGTGTCCATATGTGCACTTGGCACCAGACACCCTAGGCCGCAGTTCCATGATCGATTTTGTAGTTGTGTCATTGGATTTGCGGTCTCATGTTTTGGACACTCGGGTGAAGAGAGGGGCGGAGCTTTCTACCGATCACCACCTGGTGGTGAGTTGGCTGCGATGGTGGGGGAGGATGCCTGACCGACCTGGCAGGCCCAAACGCATTGTGAGGGTTTGCTGGGAACGCCTCCGGAAGAACTTTGAACATGTCACGAGGGAGGCGCTGGACATTGAGTCTGAGTGGACCATGTTCCGTGCCTCTCTTGTCGAGCCGGCTGATTGGAGCTGTGGCCGCAAGGAGTTTGGTGCCTGTCGTGGCGGTAATCCTAGAACCCGCTGGTGGACACCAGCAGTGAGGGATGCCGTCAAGCTGAAGAAAGAGCCTATCGGGTCCTTTTGGCTCATGGGACTCCAGAGGCAGCCGACAGGCCAAGCGAAGTGCGGCTTCAGCGGTCGCAGAGGCAAAAACTCGGACATGGGAGGAGTTTGGAGAAGCCATGGAAAACGACTTCCAGACGGCTTCGAAGCGATTCTGGACCACCATCCGCCGGCTCAAGGGGGGGGAGCAGTGCACTGTAACACCGTGTATGGTGAGGATGGTGCGCTGCTGACCTCTACTGCAGCTGTTATTGATCGGTGGAGGGAATACTTCGAAGACCTCCTTAATCCCACCAACATGTCTTCCTATGAGGAAGCAGTGCCTGGGGAATCTGTGGTGGGCTCTCCTATTTCTGGGGCTGAGGATGCCAAGGTAGTTAAAAAGCTCCTCAATGGCAACGCCCTGGGGGTGGATGAGATCCGTCCGGAGTTCCTTAACGCTCTGGATGCTGTGGGGCTGTCTTGGTTGACAAGACTCTGCAACATCGCGTGGACATCGGGGGCGGTACTTCTGGATTGGGAGACCGGGGTGGTGGTTCCTCTCTTTAAGAAGGGGAACCAGAGGGTGTGTTTCAACTATCGTGAGATCACAAACCTCAGTCTTCCCGGTAAGGTCTATTCATGTGTACTGGAGAAGAGGCTACGCCGGATAGTCGAACCTCGGATTCAGGAGGAACAGTGTGGTTTACGTCCTGGTCGTGGAACTGCGGACCAGCTTTATACTCTCGGCAGGGTCCTTGAGGGTGCATGGGAGTTTGCCCAACCAGTCTACATGTGCTTTATGGACTTGGAGAAGGCATTCGACCATTTACCCCTGGAAGTCCTGTGGGGAGTGCTTAGAGAGTATGGGGTAACGGACTGTCTCATTGTGGCGGTTCGCTCCCTTTGCAAGAGTCAGAGCTTGGTCCGGCAATGCGGACCCGTTTCCAGTGAGGGTTGGACTCCGCCAAGGCTGCCCTTTGTCACCGATTCTGTTCATAACCTTTATGGACAGAATTTCTAGGCGCAGTCAGGGCGTTGAGGGGATCCGGTTTGGTGTCTGCAGGATTAGGTCTCTGCTATTTGCAGATGATGTGGTCCTGATGGCTTCATCTGGCCAAGATCTTCAGCCCTCACTGGATCGGTTCGCAGACGAGTGTGAAGTGACTGGGATGTGAATCAGCACCTCCAAGTCCGAGTCCATGGTTCTCGCCCGGAAAAGGGTGGAGTGCCATCTCCGGGTTGGGGAGGAGATCTTGCCCCAAGTGGAGGAGTTCAAGGACCTCAGAGTCTTGTTCACGAGTGAGGGAAGAGTGGATCGTGAGATCGACAGGCGGAACGGTGCGGCGTCTTCAGTAATGCGGACGCTGTATTGATCCGTTGTGGTGAAGAAGGAGCTGAGCCGGAAGGCAAAGCTCTCGATTTACCGGTCGATCTACGTTCCCATCCTCACCTACGGTCATGAGCTTTGTGTCATGGCCGAAAGGACAAAATCACGGGTACAAGCGGCCGAAATGAGTTTCCTCCGCCGGGTGGCGGGGCTATCCCTTAGAGATAGGGTGAGAAGCGCTGTCATCCGGGAGGAGCTCAAAGTAAAGCCATTGCTCCTCCATTTCGAGAGGAGCCAGATGAGGTGGTTCGGGCATCTGGTCAGGATGCCACCCGAACGCCTCTCTAGGGAGGTGTGAGTAAAACCAATATTTTGTATTTGCAAACCTTACAAAAACAACTGATTCTAGTTAAACTCACATGAATACAATATTACAGGCATTTTTAGATATAATGCATGTTCGGTTTTGGAGTTATGTTTATAATTTTTTTACATTTAGTATGACAGTTATACTGTCATATTGAGTAAGAAAAAAATAACTTGTGTCTTTACAAACCCATCCATCCATCCATTTTCTACCGCTTATTCCCTTTGGGGTCGCGGGGGGCGCTGGAGCCTATCTCAGCTACAATCGGGCGGAAGGCGGGGTACACCATGGACAAGTCGCCACCTCATCGCAGTCTTTACAAACCTTACAAAATATATATTTTTTCCTGTAAAACTTAAAAAGATACATTTCTCCAGGCATTATTAACCATTTTGCATGTGTGGTTTAGGAGTTATGTTTACACAACTGTCTTATTGAATGTGGCAGTTATACTGTCATTATGAGTAAAACCTAATTTTTGTTTTTGTAAACCTTACCAAAATACCTGATTCTAGTAAAACAAACATAGATTCATTGGTTTTGGAGTTATGTTTATATAACTTTCATATTTAGTATGATAGTTATATCATCATATTGAGTAAAAAAAATTAACATGTATCTTTATAAACCTTACAAATTCGTTTTTTCCAGTAGAACTCACAAAGATACATTTCTCCAGGCATTATTAACCATTTTGCATGTGTGGTATAGGAGTTATGTTTACATAACTGTCATATTAAATGTGGCAGTTATACTGTCATTATGAGTAAAACCAAATTTATGTATATGCTAACCTTACCAAAATACCTGATTCTGGTAAAACTCACATAGATACAATATTACAGGCATTTTTTTAGACAAAATGCATTTTGGTTTTGGAGTTATGTTTATATAACTTTCATATTTAGTATGACAGTTATACCATCATATTAAATACAAAAAAATAACTTGTGTCTTTATAAACCTTAATACACAAAGATACATTTCTCCAGACATTATTTGACATTTTGCTTGCATGGTTTAGGAGTTATGTTTAAATAACAGTCAGATTGAATGTGACAGTATATTGTCATAGTAGTTTTTACTCAATATTCCAGTAATGTTCTTAAAATCCTGAGATAATGCGAAAAAAGCAATAAAAATATTTTTCAAAATAATTCCTACACCAAACATGCAACATGTCTAATAATGCCTGAGACATGTATCTTTGTTAGTTTTACTAGAAAATGTATCTTTTGTAAGTTTTGCAACGAAGCAAGTTAGTTTTTTTAATTCAATATAACAGTATAACTGTCAAACTAAATGTAAAAGTTATATAAACATAACTCCAAAAATGAACATGCATTATGTCTAAAAATGCCTAAAATATTGTATCTATGTGAGGTAATTTGGTAAGGTTTGCAAATACAAATTATTGGTTTTACTCACAATGACAGTATACTGCTGTCATATTGAGTAAAAAAAAACCTAACTTGTGTTATAACAAAACCTTACAAAATATTTTTTCCAGAAAAATTCACAGAGATACATTTCTCCAAGCATTATTAGTCATTTTGAATGTGTGGTTTAGGAGTTATGTTTAAATAACTGTCGGATCGAATGTGACAGTATACTGTCATAGTGAGTAAAACCAATATTTTGTATTTGCAAAACTTTTAAAAACAACTGATTCTAGTAAAAGTCACATGGATACATCATTTCAGGCATTTTTAGACATAATGCATTTTTGTTTTTGGAGTTATGTTTATATAACTTTTCCATTTATTATGACAGTTATACTGTCTTTTTGAGTTAGAAAAAACTAACTTGTGTCTTTACAAACCTAAACATTTTTTTTTTAGTAAAACTCACAAAAATACATTTCTCCAGGCATTATTAGCCATTTAGCATCTTTTGTTTAGGAGTTACGTTCAAAAAAATGTGGCGGTTATCCGTCATTATGAGTAAAACCTAATTTTTGTATTTGTAATCCTTACCAAAATACCTGATTCTGGAAAAATCACATATAATCAATATTACAGCCATTTTTTTACGAATTGCAAGTTTGGTTTTGGAGTTATGTTTATAAAACGTTCATATTCAGTATGACAGTTATACCATCATATTGAGTTAAAAAAAAAAAACAGTATCTTTACAAACCTTACAAAATATTTTTTTCCAGTAAAAATCACAAAGATACATTTTTCCACGCATTATTAGTCATTTTGCATGTGTGTTTTAGGAGTTATGTTTAAATAACTGTCATATTGAGCGTGGCAGTTATACTGTCATTATGAGTAAAACCTAATTTTGGTATTTTAAACCTTACCAAAATACCTGATTCTGATAAAACTCACATATATTTAATATTACAGGCATTTTTAAACGGATTGCATGTTTGGTTTTTGAGTTTGGTTTTGGAGTTATGTTTCTATAACTGTTTTATTTAGTTTGACAGTTATACCGTCATATTAAATAAAAAAACTTGTGTCTTTGCAAACCTTTCAAAAGATCATTACTCTAGTAAAACTAACAAAGATACATTTCTCCAGGTTTAATAGCCATTTTCATGTGTCGTTTATGAGTTATGTTTAAATAACTGTCATATTGAGTGTGGCACTTAACACTCATTATATCCATTTTGCACACATGCAAAATGGATATAATGCCTGGAGAAATGTATCTTTGTGAGATTACTGGAAAAACATATTTTGTAAGGTTTGTAAAGAAACAATTTAGTTTTTTTACTTAATATGATGAGGTGGCGACTTTTCCAGGGTGTCCCCGCCTTCCGCCCGATTGTAGCTGAGATAGGCTCCAGTGCCCCCCGCGACCCCGAAGGGAATGAGCGGTAGACAATGGATGGATGGATGGACAGTATACTGTCACACTAAATGTAAAAGTAGTATAAACATAACTCCAAAACCAAACATGCATTATGTCTAAAAATGCCTGTAATATTGTATCAATGTGAGTTTTACTAGAATCAGTTGTTTTTGTAAGTTTTGCAAATACAAAACATTGGTTTTACTCACTATGACAGTATACTGTCACATTCAATCTGACAGCTATTTAAACATAACTCCTAAACCACACATGCAAAATGACTAAAAATGCCGAGAAAAATGTATCTCTGTGAATTTTAATGGAAAAAAATATTTGTAAGGTTTTTAAAATTATAAGTTTGTTATTTTTTACTCAATTTGACAGTATAACTGTCATACTAAATATGAAAGTTATATACACATAACTCTAAAACCAAACTTGCAATCCGTCTAAAAATGCCTGTAATATTGAATCTATGTGAGTTTTACCAAAATCAGGTATTTTGGTAAGGTTAACAAATACAAAAATTAGGTTTTACTCATAATGACAATATAACTGCCACATTTAACATGACAGGTATTTAATCATAATTCCTAAACCAAACAAGATAAATGGCTTATAATGCCTGGAGAAATGTATCTTTGTGAGTTTTACAGGAAAAACATAATTTGTAAGGTTTATAAAGACACAAGGTAGTTTTTTTTACTCAATATGATGGTATAACCGTCATACTAAATATGAAAGTTATATAAACATAACTCCAAAATCAAACATGAAATTAGTCTAAAAATACCTGTAATATTGTATCTATGTGAGTTTTACCAGAATCAGGTATTTTGGTAAGGTTTACAAATACAAAAATTAGGTTTTACTCACTATGACAGTATACTGTCACATTCAATCTGACAGTTTTGTAAACATAACTCCTAAACCACACATGCAAAATGGATAATAATGCCTGGAGAAATGTATCTTTGTGAGTTTTACTAGGAAAAATATTTTGTAAGGTTTGTAAAGACACACGTTAGTTTTTTTTTACTCAATATGACAGTATAACTGTCATACTACATATATATATATATATATATATATATATATATATATATATATATATATATATATATATATATATATATATATATATATATATATATATATATATATATATATATAAACATGACTCCAAAACCAAACTTGCAATCCGTCTAAAAATGTCTGTAATATTGAATCTATGTGAGTTTTACCAAAATGAGGTATTTTGGTAAGGTTGACAAATAAAAAAAATAGGTTTTACTGATAGTGACATTATAAGTGCCACACTCAATATGACAGTTATTTAAACATAACTCATAAACGACACATGAAAATGGCTATTAAACCTGGAGAAATGTATCTTTGTTAGTTTTACTAGAGTAATGATCTTTTGTAAGGTTTACAAAGACACAAGTTTTTTTACTCAATATGACGGTATAACTGTCAAACTAAATAAAAAAGTTATAGAAACATAACTCCAAAACCAAACTCAAAAACCAAACATGCAATCCATTTAAAAATGCCTGTAATATTAAATATATGTGAGTTTTATCAGAATCAGGTATTTTGGTAAGGTTTACAATAACAAAATTAGGTTTTACTCATAATGACAGTATAACTGCCACGCTCAATATGACAGTTATTTAAACATAACTCCTAAAACACACATGCAAAATGACTAATAATGCGTGGAAAAATGTGTCTTTGTGATTTTTACTGGAAAAAAATAATTTGTAAGGTTTGTAAAGATACTGTTTTTTTTTTTAACTCAATATGATGGTACAACTGTCATACTAAATATGAAAGTTTTATAAACATAACTCCAAAACCAAACTTGCAATTCGTAAAAAAATGGCTGTAATATTGAATATATGTGATTTTTACCAGAATCAGGTATTTTGGTAAGGATTACAAATACAAAAATGAGGTTTTACTCATAATGACGGATAACCGCAACTTTTTTTAAACATAACTCCTAAACAAAACATGCTGAATGGCTAATAATGCCTGGAGAAATGTATATTTGTGAGTTTTACTGGGAAAAAAAAAATAAAAAAATTGTAAGGTTTGTAAAGACACAAGTTAGTTTTTTCTAACTCAAAAAGACAGTATAACTGTCATACTAAATGGAAAAGTTATATAAACATAACTCCAAAACCAAACATGCATTATGTCTAAAAATGCCTGAAATGTTGTATCCATGTGAGTTATACTAGAATCAGTTGTTTTTGTAAGTTTTGCAAATACAAAATATTGGTTTTACTCACTATGACAGTATACTGTCACATTCGATCTGACAGTTATTTAAACATAACTCCTAAACCACACATTCAAAATGACTAATAATGCCTGGAGAAATGTATCTCTGTGAATTTTTCTGTATATATTTTGTAAGGTTTGTTATAACACAAGTTTTTTTTACTCAATATGACAGCAGTATACTGTCCTAGTGAGTAAAACCAATATTTTGTATTTGCAAACCTTACAAAAACAACTGATTCTAGTAAAACTCACATGGATACAATGTTACAGTTATTTTTAAATATAATGCATGTTTGGTTTTGGAGTTATGTTTATATAACTTTTACATTTAGTATGACAGTTATAATGTCATATTGAGTAAAAAAAAATAACTTGTCTTTACAAACTACAATTTTTTCCAAGAATTATTAGCCATTTTGCATGTATGGTTTAGGAGTTCTATTTAAATAACTGTCATATTGAGTGTGGCAGTTTTACTGTCATTATGAGTAAAACCTTATTTTTGTATTTGTAAACCTTACCAAAATACCTGATTGTAGTAAAACTCACATAGATACAATATTACAGGCATTTTTAGACATAATGCATGTTTGGTTTTGGAGTTATGTTTATATGACTTTCATATTTAGTATGACAGTTATACTGTCATATGAAGTAAAAAAAACTAACTTGTGTCTTTACAAACCTTACAAATTATATATATATTTTTTCAGTAAAACTCACAAAGATACATTTCTCCAGGCATTATTAGTCATTTTGTATGTGTGGTTTAGGAGTTATGTTTAAATAACTGTCAGATTGAATGTGACAGCATACTGTCATAGTGAGTAAAACCAATATTTTGTATTTGCAAACCTTAAAAAAACAACTGATTCTAGTAAAACTCACATGGATACAATGCTACAGGCATTTTTAGACATAATCCATGTTTGGTTTTGGAGTTTTGTTTATATACATTTTACATTTAGTATGACAGTTATACTGTCATATGGAGTAAAAAACAACTAACTTGTGTCTTTACAAACCTTACAAAAATGTTTTTTTTTTCAGTAAAACTCACAAAGATGCATTTCTCCAGTCATTATTAGCCATTTAGCATGTTTGGTTTAGGAGTTTTGTTTAAATAACTGTCATTTTGAACGTTGCAGTTATACTGTCATAATGAGTAAAACCTAATTTTTGTATTTGTAAACCTTACCAAAATACCTGTTTCTGGTAAAACTCACATAGATTCAATATTACAGGCATTTTTAGATGAATTGCATGTTTGGTTTTGAAGTTAGTTTATATAACTTTCAAATTTAGTAAGACAGTTATACCATCATATTGAGTAAAACAAACTAACTTGTGTCCAAACAAACCTTACAAAATATTTTTTTTCCTGTAAAACTCACAAAAATACATTTCTCCAGGCATTATTAGCCATTTTGCATCTGTGGTTTAGAATTTATGTTTAAATAACAGTCAGATTTAATGTGACAGTATACTGTCATAGTGAGTAAAACCAAAATGTTGTATTTGCAAACCTTACAAAAACAAATGTTTCTACTAAAACTCACTTGGATACAATATTATGGGCAATTTAAGACATAATGCATGTTTGGTTTAGGAATTATTTTGAAAAACTATTTTATTGCTTTTTTTGCATTTTATCAGGATTTTAAAAACATCACCGTCATATTGAGAAAAAAACTACTTTTTGTAATTGCAAGCCTTAAAAAAGCATATGTTCGAGTAAAACTGACAAGGATGCATTGTTTTAGGCATTATTAGCATTTTTGCATGTGTGGTTTAGGAGTTATGTTTAAATAGCTGTCATTTTGCGTGTGGCAGTTATACTGTCATTATGAGTACAACTTATTTTTTGTATTTGTGAACCTTACCAAAATACCTGATTGTAGTAAAACTCACATAGATACAATATTACAGGCATTTTAAGACATAATGCATGTTTGGTTTTGGAATTATGTTTATATAACTTTCATATTTAGTATGACAGTTATACTGTCATATTGAGTTAAAAAAAACTAACTTATAAACCTTACAACATTTATTTCCCAGTAAAACTCACAAAGATACATTTCTCCAGGCATTATTAGTCATTTTGTATGTGTGGTTTAGGAGTTATGTTTAAATAACTGTCAGATTGAATGTGACAGTATACTGTCATAGCGAGTAAAACCATTTTTTTTGTATTTGCAAACCTTACAAAAACAACTTATTCTAGTAAAACTCACATGGATACAATATTACAGGCATTTTTTAGACATAAAGCATGTTTGGTTTTGGAGTTATGTTTATATACATTTTACATTTAGTATGACAGTTATACTGTCATAAGGAGTAAAAAACAACTAACTTGTGTCTTTAAAAACCTTACAAAAATGTTTTTTTTTTCCCAGTAAAACTCACAAAGATGCATTTCTCCAGTCATTATTAGCCATTTAGCATGTTTGGTTTAGGAGTTATGTTTAAATAACTGTCATTTTGAACATTGCAGTTATACTGTCATAATGAGTAAAACCTAATTTTTGTATTTGTAAACCTTACCAAAATACCTCTTTCTGGTAAAACTCACATAGATTCAATATTACAGGCATTTTTAGATGAATTGCATGTTTGGTTTTGAAGTTAGTTTATATAACTTTCAAATTTAGTAAGACAGTTATACCATCATATTGAGTAAAACAAACTAACTTGTGTCCAAACAAACCTTACAAAATATTTTTTTTCCTGTAAAACTCACAAAAATACATTTCTCCAGGCATTATTAGCCATTTTGCATCTGTGGTTTAGAATTTATGTTTAAATAACAGTCAGATTTAATGTGACAGTATACTGTCATAGTGAGTAAAACCAAAATGTTGTATTTGCAAACCTTACAAAAACAAATGTTTCTACTAAAACTCACTTGGATACAATATTATAGGCAATTTAAGACATAATGCATGTTTGGTTTAGGAATTATTTTGAAAAACTATTTTATTGCTTTTTTTGCATTTTATCAGGATTTTAAAAACATCACCGTCATATTGAGAAAAAAACTACTTTTTGTAATTGCAAGCCTTAAAAAAGCATATGTTCGAGTAAAACTGACAAGGATGCATTGTTTTAGGCATTATTAGCATTTTTGCATGTGTGGTTTAGGAGTTATGTTTAAATAGCTGTCATTTTGCGTGTGGCAGTTATACTGTCATTATGAGTACAACTTATTTTTTGTATTTGTGAACCTTACCAAAATACCTGATTGTAGTAAAACTCACATAGATACAATATTACAGGCATTTTAAGACATAATGCATGTTTGGTTTTGGAATTATGTTTATATAACTTTTTATTTAGTATGACAGTTATACTGTCATATTAAATAAAAAAAACTAACTTATAAACCTTACAAAATTTATTTCCCAGTAAAACTCACAAAGATACATTTCTCCAGGCATTATTAGTCATTTTGTATGTGTGGTTTAGGAGTTATGTTTAAATAACTGTCAGATTGAATGTGACAGTATACTGTCATAGCGAGTAAAACCATTTTTTTGTATTTGCAAACCTTACAAAAACAACTTATTCTAGTAAAACTCACATGGATACAATATTACAGGCATTTTTTAGACATAAAGCATGTTTGGTTTTGGAGTTATGTTTATATACATTTTACATTTAGTATGACAGTTATACTGTCATATGGAGTAAAAAACAACTAACTTGTGTCTTTACAAACCTTACAAAAATGTTGTTTTTTTTCAGTAAAACTCACAAAGATGCATTTCTCCAGTCATTATTAGCCATTTAGCATGTTTGGTTTAGGAGTTATGTTTAAATAACTGTCATTTTGAACGTTGCAGTTATACTGTCATTATGAGTAAAACCTAATTTTTGTATTTGTAAACCTTACCAAAATACCTCTTTCTGGTAAAACTCACATAGATTCAATATTACAGGCATTTTTAGATGAATTGCATGTTTGGTTTTGAAGTTAGTTTACATAACTTTCAAATTTAGTAAGACAGTTATACCATCATATTGAGTAAAAAAACCTAACTTGTGTCCAAACAAACCTTACAAAATATTTGTTTTCCAGTAAAACCCACAAAAATACATTTCTCCAGGCATTATTAGCCATTTTGCATCTGTGGTTTAGAATTTATGTTTAAATAACAGTCAGATTGAATGTGACAGTATACTGTCATAGTGAGTAAAACCAAAATGTTGTATTTGCAAACCTTACAAAAACAAATGATTCTACTAAAACTCACTTGGATACAATATTATAGGCAATTTAAGACATAATGCATGTTTGGTTTAGGAATTATGTTGAAAAACTATTTTATTGCTTTTTTTGCATTTTATCAGGATTTTAAAAACATCACCGTCATATTGAGAAAAAAACTACTTTTTGTAATTGCAAGCCTTAAAAAAGCATATGTTCGAGTAAAACTGACAAGGATGCATTGTTTTAGGCATTGTTAGCATTTTTGCATGTGCGGTTTAGGAGTTATGTTTAAATAACTGTCATTTTGCGTGTGGCAGTTATACTGTCATTATGAGTACAACTTATTTTTTGTATTTGTGAACCTTACCAAAATACCTGATTGTAGTAAAACTCACATAGATACAATATTACAGGCATTTTAAGACATAATGCATGTTTGGTTTCGGAATTATGTTTATATAACTTTCATATTTAGTATGACAGTTATACAGTCATATTGAGTAAAAAACAACTAACTTGTGTCTTTACAAACCTTACAAAAAAATGTTTTTTCCAGTAAAACTCACAAAAATGCATTTTGCCTTTCATAATTAGCCATTTAGCATGTTTGGTTTAGGAGTTATGTTTAAATAACTGTCATTTTGAACGTGGCAGTTATACTGTCATTATGAGTAAAACCTAATTTTTGTATTTGTAAACCTTACCAAAATACCTCTTTCTGGTAAAACTCACATAGATTCAATATTACAGGCATTTTTAGATGAATTGCATGTTTGGTTTTGAAGTTAGTTTACATAACTTTCAAATTTAGTTTTTTTGAGTAAAAAAAACTAACTTGTGTCCAAACAAACCTTACAAAATATTTTTTTTCCAGTAAAACCCACAAAAATACATTTCTCCAGGCATTATTAGCCATTTTGCATCTGTGGTTTAGAATTTACGTTTAAATAACAGTCAGATTGAATGTGACAGTATACTGTCATAGTGAGTAAAACCAAAATGTTGTATTTGCAAACCTTACAAAAACAAATGATTCTACTAAAACTCACTTGGATACAATATTATAGGCAATTTAAGACATAATGCATGTTTGGTTTAGGAATTATGTTGAAAAACTATTTTATTGCTTTTTTTGCATTTTATCAGGATTTTAAAAACATCACCGTCATATTGAGAAAAAAACTACTTTTTGTAATTGCAAGCCTTAAAAAAGCATATGTTCGAGTAAAACTGACAAGGATGCATTGTTTTAGGCATTGTTAGCATTTGTGCATGTGGGGTTTAGGAGTTATGTTTAAATAACTGTCATTTTGCGTGTGGCAGTTATACTGTCATTATGAGTACAACTTATTTTTTGTATTTGTGAACCTTACCAAAATACCTGATTGTAGTAAAACTCACATAGATACAATATTACAGGCATTTTAAGACATAATGCATGTTTGGTTTCGGAATTATATTTATATAACTTTCATATTTAGTATGACAGTTATACAGTCATATTGAGTAAAAAAAACTAACTTGTGTCTTTACAAACCTTACAAAATTTATTTCCCAGTAAAACTCACAAAGATACATTTCTCCAGGCATTATTAGTCATTTTGTATGTGTGGTTTAGGAGTTATGTTTAAATAACTGTCAGATTGAATGTGACAGTATACTGTCATAGCGAGTAAAACCAATATTTTGTATTTGCAAACCTTACAAAAACAACTTATTCTAGTAAAACTCACATGGATACAATATTACAGGCATTTTTTAGACATAAAGCATGTTTGGTTTTGGAGTTATGTTTATATAAATTTTACATTTAGTATGAGAGTTATACTGTCATATGGAGTAAAAAACAACTAACTTGTGTCTTTACAAACCTTACAAAAAAAATGTTTTTTCCAGTAAAACTCACAAAAATGCATTTTGCCAGTCATAATTAGCCAATTAGCATGTTTGGTTTAGGAGTTATGTTTAAATAACTGTCATTTTGAACGTGGCAGTTATACTGTCATTATGAGTAAAACCTAATTTTTGTATTTGTAAACCTTACCAAAATACCTGATTCAGGTAAAACTCACAGAGATTTAATATTACAGGCATTTTTAGACGGATTGCAAGTTTGATTTTGGAGTTATGTTTATATAACTTTCATATTTAATATGACAGTTATACTGTCATATTGAGTAAAAAAAACTAACTTGTGTTTTTACAAACCTTACAAAATATTGTTTTTCCTGTAAAATTCACTAAAATACATTTTTCCAGGCATTATGTCATTTTGCATGTGTGGTTTAGGAGTTATGTTTAAATAACTGTCAGATTGAATGTAACAGTATACTGTCATAGTGAGTAAAACCAATATTTTGTATTTGAAAACCTTACAAAAACAACTGATTCTACTAAAACTCACATGGATACAATATTACAGGCATTTTTAGACAAAATGCATGTTTGGTTTTGGAGTTATGTTTATCTAACTTTTCCATTTAGTATGACAGTTATACTGTCTTTTTGAGTTAAAAAAAACTAACTTGTGTCTTTACAAACCTTACAATTTTTTTTTTCCAGTAAAACTCACAAAGATACATTTCTCCAGGCATTATTAGCCATTTTGCATCTGTGGTTTAGAATTTATGTTTAAATAACAGGCAGATTGAATGTGACAGTATACTGTCATAGTGAGTAAAACCTAATTTTTTTTTTTTGCAAAACTTACAAAAACAACTGATTCTAGTAAAACTCACATGGATACAATATTACAGACATTTTTAGACATAATGCATGTTTGGTTTTGGAGTTATGTTTATACTACTTTTACATTTAGTATGACAGTTAGTATAACTGTCATACTAAATGTAAAAATCCATCCATCCATCCATTTTCTACCGCTTATTCCCTTCGGGGGGTGCTGGAACCTATCTCAGCTATAATCAGGCGGAAGGCGAGGTACACCCTGGAAAAGTCGCTAGCTCATCATATTAAGTAAAAAAAAAACTAAATTGTTTCTTTACAAACCTTACAAAATATTTTTTTCCAGTAATTTCACAAAGATACATTTCTCCAGGCATTATAGCCATTTGGCATGTTTGGTTTGGTAGTTATGATTAAATAACTGTCAAATTGAATGTGACAGTATACTATCATGGTGAGTAAAACCAATATTTTGTATTTGCAAACCTTACAAAAACAACTTATTCTCGTAAAACTCAACAATTGATTTTAGTAAAACTCGCATGGATACAAAATTACAGGCATTTTTAAACATAATGCATGTTTGGTTTTGGAGTTATGTTTATATATTTTTTACATTTAGTATTACAGTTATACTGTCATATTGAGTAAAAAAAACTAACTTGTGTCTTTATAAACCTTAAAAAAAATGTTTTCCAGTAAAACTCACAAAGATACATTTCTCCAGGCATTATTAGCCATTAACCATGTTTGGTTTAGAGTTATGTTTAAATAACTGTCATATTGAGTGTGGCAGATATACTGTCATTATGAGTAAAACCTATTTTTTAAATTTGTAAAATTACCAAAATAACTGATTCTGATAAAACTCACATGGATAAAATATTACAGGATTTTTTAGACATAAAGCATGTTCCCATCATATTGAGTAAAAAAAACTAACTTGTGTGTATACAAACCTTACAAAATATTTTTTTTCCAGTAAAACTCACAAAAATACATTTCTCCAGTTATTATTAGCCATTTTGCATCTGTGGTTTAGAATTTGTGTTTAAATAACAGTCAGATTGAATGTGACAGTATACTGTCATAGTGAGTAAAACCTAGATTTTTTTATTTGTAAACCTTAACAAAATATCTGATTCTAGTTAAACTCACATAGATGCAATATTACAGGCATTTTTAGACGGATTGCATGTTTGGTATTGGAGTTATGTTTATATAACTTTTACATTTATTATGACAGTTATACAAACATATTGAATAAAAAAAAACTATTTTGTGTCTTATCAAACCTTACAAAATGTTTTTTTTCCTGTAAAACTCACAAAGATACATTTCTCCAGGCATTATTAGCCATTTTGCATGTGTGGTTTGTTATGTTAACATAACCGTCATATTGAGGGTGGCAGTTATACTGTCATTATGTGTAAAACCTAATTTTTGTATTTATAAACCTTACCAAAATTCCTGATTCTGGTAAAACTCACATAGATACAATATTACAGGCATTTTTAGACATAATGCATGTTTGGTTTTGGAGTTATGTTTATATACATTTTTCCAGGCATTATTAGCTATTTGTCATGTTTGGTTTAGGAGTTTTGTTTAAATAACTGTCATATCAAATAATGCAGTTATACAGTCATTATGAGTAAAACCCAAGTTTTGTATTTGTAAACCTTACCAAAATACCTGATTCTGGTAAAACCCATATAGATTCAACATTACAGGCAGTTTAAGACGGATTGCAAGTTTGGTTTAGGAGTTTGGTTTTGGAATGATGTTTATATTACTTTTATATTTAGTTTGAAAGTTAAAAAAAAAAAACTTCTGTCTTTACAAACCTTACAAAATATTTTTTTCTAGTTAAACTCACAAAGATACATTTCTCCAGGCATTATTAGCTATCTAACATGTTTGGTTTAGGAGTTATGTTTAAATAACTGTTATTTTGAATATGGCAGTTATACTGTCATTATGAGTAAAACCCAATTTTTGTATTTGTAAACCTTACCAAAATACCTGATTCTGGTAAAACTCACATAGATACAATATTACAGGCATTTTTAGACATAATGCATGTTTGGTTTTGGAGTTATGTTTATATACATTTTTCCAGGCATTATTAGCTATTTGTCATGTTTGGTTTAGGAGTTATGTTTAAATAACTGTCATAACAAATAATGCAGTTATACTGTCATTATGAGTAAAACCCAAGTTTTGTATTTGTAAACCTTACCAAAATACCTGATTCTGGTAAAACTCATATAGATTCAATATTACAGGCAGTTTAAGACGGATTGCAAGTTTCGTTTAAGAGTTTGGTTTTGGAATGATGTTTATATTACTTTTATATTTAGTTTGACAGTTAAAAAAAAAAAACTTCTGTCTTTACAAACCTTACAAAATATTTTTTTCTAGTAAAACTCACAAAGATACATTTCTCCAGGCATTATTAGCTATCTAACATGTTTGGTTTAGGAGTTATGTTTAAATAACTGTTATTTTGAATATGGCAGTTATACTGTCATTATGAGTAAAACCCAATTTTTGTATTTGTAAACCTTACCAAAATACCTGATTCTGGTAAAACTCACATAGATTCAATATTACAGGCATTTTTAGACGGATTGCATGTTTGGTATTGGAGTTATGTTTCTATAACTTTTACATTTATTATGACAGTTATACAAACATATTGAATAAAAAAACCTATTTTGTGTCTTATCAAACCTTACAAAATATTTGTTTTCCTGTAAAACTCACACAGATACATTTCTCCAGGCATTATTAGCCATTTTGCATGTGTGGTTTAGGAGTTATGTTAACATAACCGTCATATTGAGGGTGGCAGTTATACTGTCATTATGAGTAAAACCTAATTTTTGTATTTATAAACCATACCAAAATTCTTTATTCTGGTAAAACTCACATAGATACAATATTGCAGGCATTTTTAGACATAATGCATGTTTGGTTTTGGAGTTATGTTTATATACATTTTTCCAGGCATTATTAGCTATTTATCATGTTTGGTTTAGGAGTTATGTTTAAATAACTGTCATATCAAATAATGCAGTTATACTGTCATTATGAGTAAAACCCAAGTTTTGTATTTGTAAACCTTACCAAAATACCTGATTCTGGTAAAACCCATATAGATTCAACATTACAGGCAGTTTAAGACAGATTGCAAGTTTGGTTTAGGAGTTTGGTTTTGGAATGATGTTTATATTACTTTTATATTTAGTTTGAAAGTTATACCATCTTATTGAGTAAAAAAAAAAAAAACTTTTGTCTTTACAAACCTTACAAAATATTTTTTTCTAGTAAAACTCACAAAGATACATTTCTCCAGGCATTATTAGCTATTTAGCATGTTTGGTTTAGGAGTTATGTTTAAATGACTGTTATTTTGAATATGGCAGTTATGTCATTATGAGTAAAACCCAATTTTTGTATTTGTAAACCTTACCAAAATACCTGATTCTGGTAAAACTCACATAGATTCAATATTACAGGCATTTTTAGATGTATTGCAAGTTTGGTTTTGGAGTTATGTTTATTTAACTTTCATATTTAGTATGACAGTTCTAATGTCATATTAAGTACAAAAACTAACTTGTGTCTTTACAAACCTTATAATTTTTATTTATTTTTTCCCAGGAAAACTCTTAAAGATACATTTCTCCAGGCATTATTAGCCATTTTGTATTTGTGGTTATGGAGTTACAATATGTTTAAATAACTGTCAGATTGAATGTGACAGTATACTGTCATAGTGAGTAAAACCTAATGTTTGTATTTGTAAACCTTACCAAAAATACCTGATTCTGGTAAAAATCACATAGATACAATATTGCAGGCATTTTTAGACATAATGCATGTTTGGTTTTGGAGTTATGTTTATATAACTTTTATATTTAGTATTACAGTTATACCATCATATTGAGTAAAAAAAAAAACTTGTGTCTTTATAAACCTTACAAAAAAAATGTTTTCCAGTAAAACTCACAAAGATACATTTCTCTAGGCATAATTAGCCATTTATCATGTTTGGTTTAGAAGTTATGTTTAAACAACTGTCATATTGAGTGTGGCAGTTATACTGTCATTATGAGTAAAACCTATTTTTCGTTTTCGTAAAACTTACCAATATACCTGATTCTGGTTAAACCCACATCGATACAATATTACAGGATTTTTTAGACATAAAGCATGTTTGGTTTTAGAGTTATGTTTATATAACTTTCATATTTAGTATGAAAGTTATACCATCATATTGAGTAAAAAACAACAAATATTGTGTATCTTTACAAACCTTACAAAATATTGTTTTCCAGTAAAATTCACAAATATACCTTTCTTTAGGCATTATTAGTCATTTTGCATTTGTGTTTTAGGAGTTATTAGGAGTAATTAACTGTCATATTGAGTGTGGCAGTTATACTGTCACTATGAGTAAAACCTAATTTATGTTTTTGTAAACCTTACCAAAATACCTGATTCTGGTAAAACTCATATAGATTCAATATTACAGGCAGTTTAAGACGGATTGCAAGTTTGGTTTAGGAGTTTGTTTTTGGAATTATGTTTATATTAATTTTATATTTAGTTTGACAGTTATACCATCATATTCAGTAAAAAAAAAAAAAACTTTTTTCTTTACAAACCTTACAAAATAGTTTTTTCTAGTAAAATTCACAAAGATACAATTCTCCAGGCATTATTAGCCATTTAGCATGTTTGGTTTAGGAGTTGTGTTTAAATAACTGTTATTTTGAATATGGCAGTTATACTGTCATTATGAGTAAAACCCAATTTTTGTATTTGTAAACCTTACCTAAATACCTGATTCTGGTAAAACTCACATAGATTCAATATTACAGGCATTTTTAGATGTATTGCAAGTTTGGTTTTGGAGTTATGTTTATTTAACTTTCATATTTAGTCTGACTGTTATACTGTCATATTAAGTAAAAAAACTAAC
This sequence comes from Nerophis lumbriciformis, assembly GCF_033978685.3. Taxonomy (NCBI): domain Eukaryota; kingdom Metazoa; phylum Chordata; class Actinopteri; order Syngnathiformes; family Syngnathidae; genus Nerophis; species Nerophis lumbriciformis. The sequence continues at coordinate 16,978,129 of NC_084565.2, forward strand.
TTGTGTCTTTACAAACCTTAAAAAAAAATAATTTTTTTTCCATTAAAACTCACAAAAATACATTTCTCCAGGCATTTTTAGCCATTTTGTATTTGTGGTTTAGGAGTTATGTTTAAATAACTGTCAGATTGAATGTGACAGTATACTGTCATTATTAGTAAAACCTAATTTTGTATTTGTAAACCTTACCAAAAATACCTGATTCTGGTCAAAATCGCATAGATACAATATTGCAGGCATTTTTAGACATACAAATTTTTTTCCCCCCTAAACTCACAAAGATACATTTCTCCAGGCATAATTAGCCATTTATCATGTTTGGTTTAGGAGTTATGTTTAAATAACTGTCATATTGAGTGTGGCAGATATTGTATTGTGTGTCATTATAAATAAAAACCTATTTTTTGTATTTGTAAACCTTACCAAAATACCTGATTCTGGTAAAACCCACACCGATACAATATTACAGGAATTTTCAGACATAAAGCATGTTTGGTTTTGGAGTTATGTTTATGTAACTTTCATATATAGTATGACAATTATACCATCATATTGAGTAAAAAAAAAACTAATTTGTATTTTTACAAATCTTACAAAATATTGTTTTCCAGTAAAATTCACAAATATACATTTCTCTAGGCATTATTAGTCATTTTGCATTTGTGTTTTAGGAGTTATGTTTAATTAACTGTCATATTGAGTGTGGCAGTTATATTGTCACTATGAGTAAAACCTAACTTTTGTATTCGTAAACCTTACCAAAATACCTGAATCTGATAAAACTCACATATATTCAATATTACAGGCATTTTTAGACGGATTGCATATTTGATTTTGGAATTATGTATATTATATATATATATATATATATAATTATATAACTTTCATATATAGTATGACAGCTAAACTGTTAAATTGTGTAAAAAAAAAAAAACTTGTGTCTTTACAAACCTTTAAAAATATTTTTTCCAGTAAAACTCACAAAGATACATTCCTCAAGGCATTATTAGCCATTTTGTCAGTATACGGTCATTATGAGTAAAACCAAATTTGTGTATATGTAAACCTTACCAAAATACCTGATTCTGGTAAAACTCACATAGATACAATATTACAGGCATTTTTAGACGTATTGCAAGTTTGGTTTTGGAGTTATGTTTTATATTTAGTATGCCAGTTATACTGTCATATTAAGTAAAAAACTAACTTGTGTCTTTACAAACCTTACAATTTTATTTATTTTTTTCCAGGAAAACTCACAAAGATACATTGCTCCAGGCATTATTAGCCATTTTGCATTTGTGGTTTAGGAATTATGTTTAAATACCTGTCATGTTAAATGTGGCAGTTATATTGTCATTATGAGTAAAACCTAGATTTTGTAATTGTAAACCTTACCAAAATACCTGATTCTGGTAAAAATCACATAGATTCAAAAGTACAGGCATTTTTAGACATAATGCATGTTTGGTTTTGGAGTTATGTTTATACAACTTTCATATTTAGTATGACAGTTAAATCATTATATTGAGTAAAAAAAATAACTTGTGTCTTTATAAACCTTACATTTTTTTTCTCCAGTAAAACTCACAAAGATACATTTCTCCAGGTATAATTAGTCATTTAGCATGTTTGGTTTAGGAGTTATGTTTAAATAACTGTCAGATTGAGTGTGGTAGTATAACTGCCACACATATTGAGTTATAAAGTTAAGTGTAAAACCTAATTTTTGTATTTGCAAACCTTACAAAAACAACTGATTTTTGTAAAACTCACATAGATTCAATATTAAAGGCATTTTAGACATTTTACATGTTTTGTTTAGGAGTTGTGTTTGAATACATTAGTACTGCTTTTTTCGTTAAGGCAAGTCCAAACGGCAGGAGGCCACGGGGAAGACACAGGACACATTGGGAAGATTATATCAGCTGGCTGGCCTGGGAACGCCTCGGGATCCCCGAGAAGAGCTGGACGAAGTAGCTGGGGATAGGGAATCTGGGCTTCTCTGCTTAGGCTGCAGCCCCCGCAACACGACCTCGGATAAGCGGAAGAAAATAGATGGATTTAGTATGACAGTTATACTATCATATTGAGTAAAAAAAAACTAACTTTTGTTTTTGTAAACATTAAAAATATATTTTTTCTAGTAAAACTCACAAAGATACATGGAGTTTAAATAACTGTCATAGTAAGTAAAACCTATTTTTTGTATTTGAAAACCTTACAAAAATAACTGATTCTAGTAAAACTCACATGGATTCAATATTACAGGCATTTTTTTCCCATTTTGCATGTTTGGTTTAGAAATTATGATGGAACACCTTTTTATTGCTTTTTTCGCATTATCTCAGGATTTTAAGAATATTACTGTCACATTGAGTAAAAACTACTTTTTGTGTTTGCAAGGATTAAAAAAAGCATATTTTTCGAGAAAAACTCCTAAGGATGCATTATTTCAGGCATCATTAGCCATTTAGCATTTGTAGTTTAGGAGTTATGTTTAAATAACTGTCATATTAAATGTACTCTCATATAGAGTAAAACCTAATTTTTGTATTTGCAAACCTTACAAAAACAACTGATTCTAGTAAAACTCACATGCATTCATTATTACAGTTATTTTTAGACATTTTGCCTGTTTCGTTTAGAAATTATGATGGAATACATTTGTATTGCTTTTTTCGCATTATCTCAGGATTTTAGGAATATTACTGTCATATTGAGTAAAAAACTACTTTTTGTGTTTGCAAGCCTTAAAAAAGCATATGTTTCGAGTAAAACTCACAAGAAGCATTATTTCAGGCAATATTAGCTCATTTTTATGTGTAATTTAGGAGTTATGTTTAATTTACGGTCATATTGAGTGTACATTGTCATGGTGTAAAAAAACACATTTTTTTATTTGCAAAAATTTCAAACACAGCTGATTCTAGTAAAATTCACATGGATTCAATATTACAGGCATTTTTACACATATTGCATGTTTGACTTAGGAAATATGATTGAATACATTTTTATTGCTTTTTTCGCATTATCTCAGGATTTTAGGGATATAACTGTCATAATGAGTAAAAAAGTACTTTTTGTGTTTGCAAGATTTAAAAAAGCATATGTTCAGAGTAAAACTCCGTAGAATGCATTATTTGAGGCAACATTAGCCATTTTGCATGTGTAGTTAGGAGTTATTTTTAAATAACTGTCATATTGAGTGTGACAGTATACTGTCATAGTGAGTAAAACTTAGTTTTGTATTTGCAAACCTTATAAAAACAACTGATTCTAGTAAAACTCACATGGATTTAATATTACAGGCATTTTTAGACATTTTACATTGTTGGTTTAGGAAATATGTTGGAATACATTTTTATTGCTTTTTTCGCATTATCTCAGGATTTTTAAGAACATTACTGTCATATTGAGTAAAAAACTACTTTTTGTGTTTGCAAGCCTTAAAAAAGCATATGTTTCGAGTAAAACTCACAATAATGCATTAGTTCAGGCAATATTAGCTCATTTTTATGTGTAGTTTAGGAGTTATGTTTATTTACTGTTATATTGTCATGGTAAAAAAAAAACTAATTTTTTTATTTGCAAAAATTTCAAACACAACCGATTCTAGAAATCACATGGATTCAATATTACAGGCATTTTTACAAATTTTGCATGTTTAGTTTAGAAATTAAGATTGAATACATTTTTATTGCTTTTTTCGCATTATCTCAGGATTTAAAGAACATTACTGTCATATTGAGTAAAAGAAAATACTTTTTGTGTTTGCAAGCCTTAAGAAAGCATATGTTTCGAGGAAAACTCCCAAGGATCCAATATTTCAAACAATATTAGCCATTTTGCATGAGTAGTTTAGGAGTTATGATTACAAAACTGTCATATGGAGTGTGACAGTTTACTTTCGTAAAGAGTAAAACTTAATTTTTGTTTTTGCAAACCTTACTAAAACAACTGATTCTAGTAAAACTCACATTGATTCTATAATACAGGCATTTTTACACATTTTGCATGTTTAAGTTAGAAATTATGATTGAATACATTTTTGTTGCTTTTTTTGCATTATCTCAGGATTTAAAGAACATTACTGTCATATTGAGTAAAAAATACTTTTTGTGTTTGCAAGCCTTAAGAAAGCATATGTTTCGAGGAAAACTCCCAAGGATCCAATATTTCAAACAATATTAGCCATTTTGCATGAGTAGTTTAGGAGTTATGATTACAAAACTGTCATATGGAGTGTGACAGTTTACTTTCGTAAAGAGTAAAACTTAATTTTTGTTTTTGCAAACCTTACTAAAACAACTGATTCTAGTAAAACTCACATTGATTCTATAATACAGGCATTTTTACACATTCTGCATGTTTAAGTTAGAAATTATGATTGAATACTTTTTTGTTGCTTTTTTTGCATTATCTCAGGATTTAAAGAACATTACTGTCATATTGAGTAAAAAATACTTTTTGTGTTTGCAAACCTTAAGAAAGCATATGTTTCGAAGAAAACTCCCAAGGATCCATTATTTCAAACATTATTAGCCATTTTGCATGAGTAGTTTAGGAGTTATGATTACAAAACTGTCATATGGAGTGTGACAGTTTACTTTTGTAAAGAGTAAAACTTAATTTTTGTTTTTGCAAACCTTACTAAAACAACTGATTCTAGTAAAACTCACATTGATTCTATAATACAGGCATTTTTACACATTTTGCATGTTTAAGTTAGAAATTATGATTGAATACATTTTTGTTGCTTTTTTTGCATTATCTCAGGATTTAAAGAACATTACTGTCATATTGAGTAAAAAATACTTTTTGTGTTTGCAAGCCTTAAAAAAGCATATGTTTCGAGTAAAACTCACAAGGATGCAATATTTCAGGCAATATTAGCTCATTTTTAAGTGTAGTTTAGGAGTTATGTTTATTTACTGTCATATTTAGTGTACATTGTCATGGTGAAAAAAACCTAATATTTGTATTTTCAAAAATTTCAAACACAACCTAATCTAGTAAAACTCACATGGATTCAATATTACAGGCATTTTTACATATTTTGCATGTTTGATTTAGGAAATATGATCGAATATATATTCATTGCTTTTTTTGCATTATCTCAGTATTTTAGGAATATTACAGTCATAAAGAGTAAAAAAAAATACTTTTTGTGTTTGCTAGCCTTAAGAAAACATATGTTTCGAGGAAAACTCCCAAGAATCCATTATTTCAAACATTATTAGCCATTTTGCATGAGTAGTTTAGGAGTTATGATTAAAAAACTGTCATATTGAGTGTGACAGTTTACTTTCACAAAGAGTAAAACCTAATTTTTGTTTTTGCAAACTTCACAAAAACAACTCATTCTAGTAAAACTCACATGGATTCAATAATACAGGCATTTTTACACATTTTGCACGTTTAGTTTAGAAATTATGATTGAATACATTTTATTGCTTTTTTCGCATTATCTCAGGATTTTAAGAACATTACTGTCATATTGAGTAAAAAAATACTTTTTGTATTTGCAAGCCTTAAGAAAGCATATGTTTCGAGGAAAACTCCCAAGGATCCATTATTTCAAACATTATTAGCCATTTTGCATGAGTAGTTTAGGAGTTATGATTAAATAAATGTCATATTGAGTGTGACAGTTTACTTTCACAAAGAGTAAAACCTAATTTTTGTTTTTGCAAACTTCACTAAAATAACTCATTCTAGTAAAACTCACATGGATTCAATAATACAGGCATTTTTACACATTTTGCACGTTTAGTTTAGGAATTATGATTGAATACATTTTTATTGCTTTTTTCGCATTATCTCAGGATTTTAAGAACATTACTGTCATTTTGAGTAAAAAACTACTTTTTGTGTTTGCAAGCCTTAAAAAAGCATATGTTTCGAGTAAAACTCACAAAGATGCATTATTTCAGGCAATATTAGCTCATTTTTAAGTGTAGTTTAGGAGTTATGTTTATTTACTGTCATATTTAGTGTACATTGTCATGGTGAAAAAAACCTAATATTTGTATTTTCAAAAATTTCAAACACAACCTAATCTAGTAAAACTCACATGGATTCAATATTACAGGCATTTTTACACATTTTGCATGTTTGATTTAGGAAATATGATCGAATATATATACATTGCTTTTTTTGCATTATATCAGTATTTTAGGAATATTACAGTCATAAAGAGTAAAAAAAATACTTTTTGTGTTTGCTAGCCTTAAGAAAACATATGTTTCGAGGAAAACTCCCAAGAATCCATTATTTCAAACATTATTAGCCATTTTGCATGAGTAGTTTAGGAGTTATGATTAAAAAACTGTCATATTGAGTGTGACAGTTTACTTTCACAAAGAGTAAAACCTAATTTTTGTTTTTGCAAACTTCACAAAAACAACTCATTCTAGTAAAACTCACATGGATTCATTAATACAGGCATTTTTACACATTTTGCACGTTTAGTTTAGAAATTATGATTGAAAACATTTTATTGCTTTTTTCGCATTATCTCAGGATTTTAAGAACATTACTGTCATATTGAGTAAAAAACTACTTTTTGTGTTTGCAAGCCTTAAAAAAGCATATGTTTCGAGTAAAACTCACAAGGATGCAATATTTCAGGCAATATTAGCTCATTTTTAAGTGTAGTTTAGGAGTTATGTTTATTTACTGTCATATTTAGTGTACATTGTCATGGTGAAAAAAACCTAATATTTGTATTTTCAAAAATTTCAAACACAACCTAATATAGTAAAACTCACATGGATTCAATATTACAGGCATTTTTACACATTTTGCATGTTTAGTTTAGAAATTATGATTGAATACATTTTTATTGCTTTTTTCGCATTATCTCAGGATTTTAAGAACATTACTGTCATATTGAGTAAAAAAATACTTTTTGTATTTGCAAGCCTTAAGAAAGCATATGTTTCGAGGAAAACTCCCAAGGATCCATTATTTCAAACATTATTAGCCATTTTGCATGAGTAGTTTAGGAGTTATGATTAAAAAACTGTCATATTGAGTGTGACAGTTTACTTTCACAAAGAGTAAAACCTAATTTTTGTTTTTGCAAACTTCACAAAAACAACTCATTCTAGTAAAACTCACATGGATTCAATAATACAGGCATTTTTACACATTTTGCACGTTTAGTTTAGAAATTATGATTGAATACATTTTTGTTGCTTTTTTTGCATTATCTCAGGATTTAAAGAACATTACTGTCATATTGAGTAAAAAATACTTTTTGTGTTTGCAAACCTTAAGAAAGCATATGTTTCGAAGAAAACTCCCAAGGATCCATTATTTCAAACATTATTAGCCATTTCGCATGAGTAGTTTAGGAGTTATGATTAAATAAATGTCATATTGAGTGTGACAGTTTACTTTCACAAAGAGTAAAACCTAATTTTTGTTTTTGCAAACTTCACTAAAACAACTGATTCTAGTAAAACTCACATGGATTCAATAATACAGGCATTTTTACACATTTTGCACGTTTAGTTTAGAAATTATGTTGGAATACATCTTATTGCTTTTTTCGCATTATCTCAGGATTTTAAGAACATTACCTTCATATTGAGTAAAAAACTACTTTTTGTGTTTGCAAGCCTTAAAAAAGCATATGTTTCGAGTAAAACTCACAAGGATGCAATATTTCAGGCAATATTAGCTCATTTTTAAGTGTAGTTTAGGAGTTATGTTTATTTACTGTCATATTTAGTGTACATTGTCATGGTGAAAAAAACCTAATATTTGTATTTTCAAAAATTTCAAACACAACCTAATATAGTAAAACTCACATGGATTCAATATTACAGGCATTTTTACACATTTTGCATGTTTAGTTTAGAAATTATGATTGAATACATTTTTATTGCTTTTTTCGCATTATCTCAGGATTTTAGGAACATTACTGTCATATTGAGTAAAAAAATACTTTTTGTATTTGCAAGCCTTAAGAAAGCATATGTTTCGAGGAAAACTCCCAAGGATCCATTATTTCAAACATTATTAGCCATTTTGCATGAGTGGTTTAGGAGTTATGATTAAAAAATTGTCATATTGAGTGTGACAGTTTACTTTCATAAAGAGTAAAACCTAATTTTTGCTTTTGCAAACCTTACTAAAACAACTGATTCTAGTGAAACTCACAAGGATATAATATTACTGAAACTTTTACACATTTTGCATGTTTAGTTTAGAAATTATGATTGAATACATTTTTATTGCTTTTTTCGCATTATCTCAGGATTTTAAGAACATTACTGTCATATTGAGTAAAACAATACTTTTTGTATTTGCAAGCCTTAAGAAAGCATATGTTTCGAGGAAAACTCCCAAGGATCCATTATTTCAAACATTATTAGCCATTTTGCATGAGTGGTTTAGGAGTTATATTTAAAAAATTGTCATATTGAGTGTGACAGTTTACTTTCATAAAGAGTAAAACCTAATTTTTGCTTTTGCAAACCTTACTAAAACAACTGATTCTAGTGAAACTCACAAGGATATAATATTACTGGCATTTTTAGACATTTATCATCGTTGGTTTAGGAATTATGTTGGAATACATTTTTATTGCTTTTTTCGCATTATCTCAGAATTTTAAGAACATTACTGTCATATTGAGTAAAAAACTACTTTTTGTGTTTGCAAGCCTTAAAAAAGCATATGTTTCGAGTAAAACTCACAAGGATGCAATATTTCAGGCAATATTAGCTCATTTTTAAGTGTAGTTTAGGAGTTATGTTTATTTACTGTCATATTTAGTGTACATTGTCATGGTGAAAAAAACCTAATATTTGTATTTTCAAAAATTTCAAACACAACCTAATATAGTAAAACTCACATGGATTCAATATTACAGGCATTTTTACACATTTTGCATGTTTAGTTTAGAAATTATGATTGAATACATTTTTATTGCTTTTTTCGCATTATCTCAGGATTTTAGGAACATTACTGTCATACTGAGTAAAAAAATACTTTTTGTATTTGCAAGCCTTAAGAAAGCATATGTTTCGAGGAAAACTCCCAAGGATCCATTATTTCAAACATTATTAGCCATTTTGCATGAGTGGTTTAGGAGTTATGATTAAAAAATTGTCATATTGAGTGTGACAGTTTACTTTCATAAAGAGTAAAACCTAATTTTTGCTTTTGCAAACCTTACTAAAACAACTGATTCTAGTGAAACTCACAAGGATATAATATTACTGGCATTTTTAGACATTTTGCATTGTTGGTTTAGGAATTATGTTGGAATACATTTTTATTGCTTTTTTCGCATTATCTCAGAATTTTAAGAACATTACTGTCATATTGAGTAAAAAAAAACTTTTTGTGTTTGCAAGCCTTAAGAAAGCATATGTTTCGAGGAAAACTCCCAAGGATCCATTATTTCAAAAATTATTAGCCATTTTGCATGAGTAGTTTAGTAGTTATGATTAAAAAATTGTCTATTGAGTGTGACTTTTACTTTCATAAAGAGCAAAACCTAATTTTTGTTTTTGCAAACTTTACTAAAACAACTGATTCTAGTAAAACTCACATGGTTTCAAAAATACAGGCATTTTTACACATTTTGCATGTTTGGTTTAGAAATTATGATTGAATACATTTTTTTTGCTTTTTTTTGCATTATCTCAGGAATTTAAGAACATTACTGTCATATTGAGTAAAAAAATACTTTTTGTGTTTGCAAGCCTTAAGATATGTTTCGAAGAAAACTCCCAAGGATCCATTATTTCAAACATTATTAGCCATTTTGCATGAGTAGTTTAGGAGTTATGATTAAAAAATTGTCATATTGAGTGTGACAGTTTACTTTCATAAAGAGTAAAACCAAATTTTTGTTTTTGCAAACCTTACTAAAACAACTGATTCTAGTAAAACTCAAATTTAACTCACATATAATATTACAGAAATTTTTAGACATTTCGCATTGTTGGTTTAGGAATTATGTTGGAATACATTTATTTTGCTTTTGTTGCATTATCTCAGAATTTTAAGAACATTACTGTCATATTGAGTAAAAACTACTTTTTGTGTTTGCAAGCCTTAAAAAAAGCATATGTTTCGAGTAAAACTCACAAGAATGCATTTTTTCAGGCAATATTAGCTCATTTTTAAGTGTAGTTTAGGAGTTATGTTTAATTTACTGTCATATTGAGTGTACATTGTCATGGTGAAAAAACCCAATTTTTTGTAATTGCAAACCTTTCAAACACAACTGATTCTAGTAAAACATACATTGATTCAATATTACAGGCATTGTTACACATTTTGCATGTTTGGTTTAGGAATTACAATGGAATACATTTTTTTTTTGCTTTTTTCATATTATCTCAGGATTTTAAGAACATTACTGTCATATTGAGTAAAAAACTACTTTTTGTGTTTGCAAGATTTACAAAAGCATATGTTTCGAGGAAAACTCCTAAGGATGCATTATTTCAGTCATCAATAGTCATTTTGCTTGTGTGGAATAGGAGTTTTTAAATAACTGTCATATTGCGTGTGGCAGTTATACTGTCATTATGAGTAAAACCTAACTTTTGTATTTTTAAACCTTATAAACCTCCTGATTCTAGTAAAATTCACAAAGATACAACAAGATATTACAGGCATTTTTAGACATAATGCAGGTTTGGTTTTGGAGTTAGGTTTATAACTTTTCATATTTAGTATGACAGTTATACTGTCATATTAAGTAAAAAAAAAAAAAAAAAAAGACGTGTCTGCAAACCTTACAAAATATTTTTTTCCAGTAAAACTCACAAAGATGTGGTTAGGGCCTTGCATGCCAGCTCCCGCCATCAGTGTGTGAATGTGTGTGTGAATGGATGAATGGAAAAATAGTGTCAAAGCGCTTTGTGTACCTTGAAGGTAGAAAAGCGCTATACAAGTATAACCCATTTACCATAGTGAGTAAAACCAAATGTTTGTATTTACAAACCTTACAAAAACAACCCATTCTAGTAAAAGTCACACAGATACAATATTTTAGGCATTTTTAGACATAATGCATGTTTGGTTTTGGAGTTATGTTTATATAACCTACTTTCTGAGCCGCCACCTTATCGTGGTAGAGGAGTTTGCGTGTCCCACTGCTCCTAGGAGCTATGCTGTCTTTGGGCTTCTATGCCCCCTCGTAGGCTCTCCCAAGACAAATAGGTCCTAGGTGAGGGATCAGACAAAAAGCAGCTCAAAGACCTTTATGAAAAGTACAAATCGAGGTCCTAGATTTTTCCTCGCCCGGACGCGGGTCACCGTGGCTCCCCTGTGGAGCCAGGCCCAGAGGTGGGGCACGATGGCGAGCGCCTGTTGGCTGGCTCAGCTCAATGAAGCAACGTGGTTCCCTCCTCCAATGGGCTCACCACTCATGGGCTGGGTTATAGAGGTCGGGTGCAGTGTGAGCTGAGCGGCAGCCGAAGGCAGGGCACTTGGCGGTCCGATCATCGGCTACATAAGCTAGCTCTTCTGACGTGAAATGTCACCTCGCTGGGAGGGAAGGAGCCTGAGCTGGTGTGCGAGGTGGAGAAGTTCCGGCTAGATATAGTTGGACTCACTTCGACGCACAGGAACCTGTTCCATCGAGAGGGGCTGGACAGTCTTCCACTATGGCGTTGCAAGCAATGAGAGGCTGGGGTGGCAATTCTTGTTGTCCCCCCGGCTCAAAGACAAGAGTATGGGGTATCGGACTGTCTGATTGTGGCGGGTCGCTCCCTGTATGATCAGTGTAGGGCAGCCTTGGTCCGCCAAGGCTGCCCTTTGTCACCGATTCTGTTGTTAACTTTTATGGACAGAATTGCAGTCATGGCATTGAGGGGATCCGGTTTGGTGGTTGCAGGATGAGGTCTTTGCTTTTTGCAGTTGATGTGGTCCTGATGGCTTCAACTGGCCAGGATCTCCAGCTCTCATTGGATGGCCGAGTATGAAGCGACTGGGATGAGAATCAGCACCTCCAAGTCCGAGTCCATGGTTCTCGCCCGGTAAAGGGTGGGGTGCCATTTCCAGGTTGAGGAGGTGATGGCACATACTAGATGGCCCCAAGTGGAGGAGTTCAAGTACTTAGGAGTCTTGTTCACGAGTGAGGGAAGAGTGGATCATGAGATCCACAGGCGGATCGGTGCGGCGTCTTCAGTAATGAGGACGCTATATCGATCCATTGTGGTGAAGAAGGAGCTGAGCCAGAATTAAAAGCTCTAAATTTACCGGTCGATCTACATTCCCATCCTGCACCCATGGTCATGGTTATGACCGAAAAGACAAGATCCCGGGTACAAGCGGCCAAATTGAGTTTCCTCAGCCGGGTGGCGGGTCTCTCCCTTAGAGATAGGATAAGAAGCTCTGTCATCCGGGAGGAACTCCGAGTAAAGCGCTGCTCCTCCACTTGAGAGGAGCCAGATGAGGTGGTTCGGGCATTTGCTCAGGATGCCACCCGAACGCCTCCCGAGGGAGGTGTTTAGGGCAAGTCCGACCGGCAGGAGGCCACGGGGAAGACCCAGGACACATTGGGAAGATTATGTCTCCCGGCTGGCCTGGGAACGCCTCAGGATCCCCCGAGAAGAGCTGGAAGAAGTTCCTGGGGAGAGGGAAGTCTGGGCTTCTCTGTTTAGGCTGCTGCCCCCGCAACCCGACCTTGGTTAAGCGGAAGAAAATGGATGGATTTAGTAACGACAACAAAAAATGCCCATCCATCCATTTTCTACCGCTTATTCCCTTTTGGGGTGGCAGGGGGCGCTGGAGCCTATCTCAGCTACAATCGGGCGGAAGGCGGGGTACACCCCGGACAAGTCGCCACCTCATCGCAAAAAATGATTCTAGTAAAACTCACATGGATACAATTTTACAGGTATTTTTAGACATAATGCATGTTTGGTTTTGGAATTATGTTTATATAACTTTCATATGTATTATGACAGTTATACTGTCATCTTGAGTAAAACTAACTTGTGTCTTTACAAACATTACAAACTATGTTTTTCCAGTAAAACTCACAAAAATATTTTTTTCCAGGCATTATTAGACATTTTTCATGTGTGGTTTAGTAAATATGTTTAAATAACTGTGATATTGAATGTGGCAGTTATACTGTTATGTGTAAAACCAAATTTTTATATTTGCAAACCTTACAAAAACAACTGATTCTAGTAAAACTCACATAGATTCAATATTACAGGCATTTTTAGACATTTCACATGTTTTAATACATTTTTATTGCTTTTTTTGTTAGGGCAAGTCCGATCGGCAGGAGGCCACGGGGAAGACCCAGGACACATTGGGAAGACTATGTCTCAGGCTGGCCTGGGAACGCCTCGAGATCCCCCGAGAAGAGCTGGACAAAGTGGCTGGGGAGAGGGAAGTCTGGGCTTCTCTGCTTAGGCTGTTGCCCCCGCAACCCGACCTCGGATAAGCCGAAGAAAATGGATGGATTTAGTATGACAGTTATACTGTCACATTGAGTAAAAAAAACAATTTTTCATAGATTCAATATTACAGGCATCTTTAGATGGATTGCATGTTTGGTTTTGGAGATATGTTTATACAACTTTCATATTTAGTATGACAGTTATACTGTCATATTGAGTAAAACAAAAAAAACTTGTGTCTGCAAACCTTACAAAAGATTATTATTCTAGTAAAACTAACAAAGAGACATTTTTCCAAGCATTATTAGCATTTGTTGTTTTGGAGTTATAATGCTTGCATTGAGAGGCGACGGGCTCGGGTGGCAATTCTTGTTGCCCCCCGGCTCAAAGCCTGCACGTTGGAGTTCAACCCAGTGGACCAGTGGGTAGCTTTCCTCCGCCTTCGGGTGGGGGGACGGGTCCTGACTGTTGTTTGGCCTTACGCGCCAAACAGCAGCTCAGAGTACCCACCCTTTTTGGATTCACTCGAGGGAGTACTGGAAAGTGCTCCACCGGGTGATTCCCTCGTTCTACTGGGGGCCTTCAATGCTCATCTTGGCAACAACAGTGAAACCTGGAGAGGCGTGATTGGGAAGAATGGCCGCCCGGATCTGAACCCGAGTGGTGTTTTGTTATTGGACTTTTGTGCTCGTCACAGATTGTCAATAACAAACACCAAGTTCAAACATAAGGGTGTCCATATGTGCACTTGGCACCAGGACACCCTAGGCCGCAGTTCCATGATCGATTTTGTAGTTGTGTCATCGGATTTGCGGTCTCATGTTTTGGACACTCGGGTGAAGAGAGGGGCGGAGCTTTCTACCGATCACCACCTTGTGGTGAGTTGGCTGCGATGGTGGGGGAGGATGCCTGACAGACCTGGCAGGCCCAAACGCATTGTGAGGGTTTGCTGGGAACGCCTCCGGAAGAACTTTGAACATGTCACAAGGGAGGCGCTGGACATTGAGTCTGAGTGGACCATGTTCCGTGCCTCTCTTGTCGAGCCGGCTGATTGGAGCTGTGGCCGCAAGGAGTTTGGTGCCTGTCGTGGCGGTAATCCTAAAACCCGCTGGTGGACACCAGCAGTGAGGGATGCCGTCAAGCTGAAGAAAGAGCCTATCGGGTCCTTTTGGCTCATGGGACTCCAGAGGCAGCCGACAGGCCAAGCGAAGTGCGGCTTCAGCGGTCGCAGAGGCAAAAACTCGGACATGGGAGGAGTTTGGAGAAGCCATGGAAAACGACTTCCAGACGGCTTCGAAGCGATTCTGGACCACCATCCGCCGGATCAAGGGGGGGGAGCAGTGCACTGTAACACCGTGTATGGTGAGGATGGTGCGCTGCTGACCTCTACTGCAGCTGTTATTGATCGGTGGAGGGAATACTTCGAAGACCTCCTTAATCCCACCAACATGTCTTCCTATGAGGAAGCAGTGCCTGGGGAATCTGTGGTGGGCTCTCCTATTTCTGGGGCTGAGGATGCCAAGGTAGTTAAAAAGCTCCTCAATGGCAACGCCCTGGGGGTGGATGAGATCCGTCCGGAGTTCCTTAAGGCTCTGGATGCTGTGGGGCTGTCTTGGTTGACAAGACTCTGCAACATCGCGTGGACATCGGGGGCGGTACTTCTGGATTGGGAGACCGGGGTGGTGGTTCCTCTCTTTAAGAAGGGGAACCAGAGGGTGTGTTTCAACTATCGTGAGATCACACTCCTCAGTCTTCCCGGTAAGGTCAATTCATGCGTACTGGAGAAGAGGCTACGCCGGATAGTCGAACCTCGGATTCAGGAGGAACAGTGTGGTTTACGTCCTGGTCGTGGAACTGCGGACCAGCTTTATACTCTCGGCAGGGTCCTTGAGGGTGCATGGGAGTTTGCCCAACCAGTCTGCTTGTGCTTTATGGACTTGGAGAAGGCATTCGACCATTTACCTCTGGAAGTCCTGTGGGGAGTGCTTAGAGAGTATGGGGTAACGGACTGTCTTATTGTGGCGGTTCGCTCCCTTTGCAAGAGTCAGAGCTTGGTCCGGCAATGCGGACCCGTTTCCAGTGAGGGTTGGACTCCGCCAAGGCTGCCCTTTGTCACCGATTCTGTTCATAACCTTTATGGACAGAATTTCTAGGCGCAGTCAGGGCGTTGAGGGGATCCGGTTTGGTGTCTGCAGGATTAGGTCTCTGCTATTTGCAGATGATGTGGTCCTGATGGCTTCGTCTGGCCAAGATCTTCAGCCCTCACTGGATCGGTTCGCAGACGAGTGTGAAGTGACTGGGATGTGAATCAGCACCTCCAAGTCCGAGTCCATGGTTCTCGCCCGGAAAAGGGTGGAGTTGGGGAGGAGATCTTGCCCCAAGTGGAGGAGTTCAAGGACCTCAGAGTCTTGTTCACGAGTGAGGGAAGAGTGGATCGTGAGATCGACAGGCGGAACGGTGCGGCGTCTTCAGTAATGCGGACGCTGTATTGATCCGTTGTGGTGAAGAAGGAGCTGAGCCGGAAGGCAAAGCTCTTGATTTACCGGTCGATCTACGTTCCCATCCTCACCTATGGTCATGAGCTTTGTGTCATGGCCGAAAGGACAAAATCACGGGTACAAGCGGCCGAAATGAGTTTCCTCCGCCGGGTGGCGGGGCTCTCCCTTAGAGATAGGGTGAGAAGCTCTGTCATCCGGGAGGAGCTCAAAGTAAAGCCATTGCTCCTCCATTTCGAGAGGAGCCAGATGAGGTGGTTCGGGCATCTGGTCAGGATGCCACCCGAACGCCTCCCTAGGGAGGTGTTTCGGGCATGTCCGAAGGAACATGCCCAGGAAGACCCAGGAAACGGGAAGCTTATCTCTCCCGGCTGGCCAGGGAACGCCCCAGGATCCCCCGGGAGGAGCTGGACGAAGTGGCTGGGGAGAGGAAAGTCTGGGCTTCCCTGCTTAGGCTGCAGCCCCCGCGACCCGACCTCGGATAAGCGGAAGAAAATGGATGGCTGGATGGATGGAGTTATGTTTAAATAACTGTCATAAAGAGTAAAACCTCATTTTTGTATTTGTAAACCTTATCAAAACAACTGATTTTAGTAAAACTCACACAGATTCAATATTAAAGGCATTTTTAGACATTTTGCTTATTTGGTGTAGGAATTATGATGGAATACATTGTTTTTGCTTATTTCGCATTATCTCAGTATTTTAAGAACTTTACTGTCATATTGAGGAAAACAAATACTTTTTGTGTTTGCAAGCCTTAAAAAAGCATATGTTTCGAGTAAAACTCACAAGAATGCCTTATTTCAGGCATTATTAGCCATTTTTTATGTGTAGTTTAGGCATACTTGCCAAGCCTCCTGGATTTTCCAGGAGACTCCCGAAATTCAGCGCCTCTCCCGAAAACCTCCCGGGACAAATTTTCTCCCGAAAATCTCCCAAAATTCAGGCTGATCTGAGTGAGGACAGCCTGTATTCACGTCTGCTTTCCCACGATATAAACAGCATGCCTGCCCAATCACGTTATAACTGTAGAATGATCGAGGGCGAGTTCTTGGTTTCTTATGTGGGTTTATTGTTAGGTAGTTTCATTAACGTCCTCCCAGCGCGGTAACAACACAAAACAACAGCAGTCACGTTTTCGTCTACCGTAAAGCAGTTTGTCTGCCGTAAACAGCAATGTTGTGACACTCTTTAAACAGGGCAATACTGCCATCTACTGTACATGCATATGTGACAATAACATCCAGGAGAGTGCAGTGCACAACTGCGCACACAACAAGGAGACGAAGCAGAAGAACGCGGAAGATACAGCCATGGCGACGCCGACGACGAGTAAGATGAAGAAACACGCTTATAAGTTCCAAGCCGCAGCTGCGATTGGACCTGGATAGCCTCCGGGAAGAAGTAGTGGAATACCAAGTGCTTGGCAGTGAAAATCTTCCTCAGGAAGCAAAGATTGACCGGTTTTTGGCCATGCTCGGGAGGGATGGAAAATTCCAGACTCTCGTGCATTTGATGAAAGCACTTTTGTGCGTGCCACACAGCAATGCATCATCAGAGAGGGTGTTCAGCATGGTTATAAAAATAGTGACAGAGAATAGAACAAGGATGGACAATTCAACCCTTAACTCAACAATGAGTAGATGAGTGTTATGTGTGTGTATATGTGTAAATAAATGAAAACTGAAATTCAAGTATTTATTTTATATATATATATATATATATATATATATATATATATATATATATATATATATATATATATATATATATATATGTATATATAAATATATATATATATATATATATATATATATATATATATATATATGTCTTATATCTCCTGATGATTGAGGGAACCCCTCATGAAACAGGCCTGTAGAGATGAAGTAGTCTTGTGATTTTTTCCCCCACACATACATATATATATATATATATATATATATAGCTAGAATTCACTGAAAGTCAAGTTTTTTTATATATATGTGTGTATATATAAATATATATATATATATATATATATATATATATATATATATATATATATATTTATATATACACACATATATAAAAAAAACTTGACTTTCAGTGAATTCTAGCTATATATATATATATATATATATATATATATATATATATATATATATATATATATATATATATATATATGAAATACTTGACTTGGTGAATTCTAGCTCTAAATATACTCCTCCCCTCTTAACCACACCCCCAACCACGCCCCCACCCCACCCCCGACCATGCCTTCCCCACCCCCACCTCCTGAAATCGGAGGTCTCAATGTTGGCAAGTATGAGTTTAGGAGTTATGTTTAAATAACTGTCATAGTGAGTGTGGCAGTTACACTGTCATATTGAGTAAAAAAAACTAACTTGTGTCTTTGCAAACCTCACAAAAGAAAAGGTTTCTAATAAAAATCACAAAGATACATTTCTTCACGCATTATTAGACATTTTTCATGTGTGGTTTAGGAGTTATGTTTAAATAACTGTCATATTGAGTGTGGCAGTTATACTGTCATTATGTGTAAAACCTAATTTTGTATTTGCAAACCTTATAAAAACAACTGATTCTAGTAAAACATAGATTCAATTTTACAGGCATTTTTAGACATTTTACATGTATGGTTTAGGAGTTGTGTTTGAATACATTTTTTATTGCTATTTTCGTTAGGGCAAGGCCGACCGGCAGGAGGCCACGGGGAAGACCCAGGACACATTGGGAAGACTATCATTCAAGTACCTTGGGGTGTGGGTGGATATGACGCTGCACGTTTAGTTCCTCTTCCAGCCGTCAGTTGGAACTCTGCCAAAGTTTAGATTGTTTCCTCCGACGCCTCCCGCCGGTGTCCTGACGACACCTTCAGGTCCTGCCGGGAGGAACACTGTGACACTCACCTTTTCTTCTTTTGAGGAAATCCATGTGATTTGCATAAGAATGCAAATCACATGGATTTAATATAAGCTGGACTGGACTGTTAACACAGACCACTTGTACAGGAAAGGACAGAGCTGTACTTCCTGAGGCGACTGTCCTTTGTCCCACACGCCATTAGACTGTACAACTCTTCTCTGGGGGGAGGGGGGCTACTAGGATGACAGGGGATGCAAATCAATAAGAGTGCAATATTTTTTTCAAAACATGGTCACTACTGCCTAGTTTCTCTTGTTATATTCTTATTTTACTGTTATATTTTTATTCTCATTGTTGCTTTTTATTTTTATTCTATTGTAATATGTTTCTATTTTGTTTCAATTTATACCCCCATTATTTACTTTTCACTTTTTACAATTTTGTACACTACTGCTGGAATTTAAATTTTCCTGAGGGAACTCTCCTGAAGGAATCAATAAAGTACTATCTATCTATCTATCTATTTATGTCTCCTGGCTGGCCTGTAAATGCCTCAGGGTCCCCCGAGAAGAGCTGGACAAAGTGGCTGGGGAGAGGAAAGTCTGGGCTTCTCTGCTTAGGCTGCTGCCCCCGCAACCTGACCTCGGATAAGCAGGAAGAAAATGGATGGATTTAGTATGACAGTTATACTGTCATATTAAGTAAAAAACTAACTTGTGTATTTGCAAACATTAGAAAAATATTTTTTTTCTAGTAAAACTCACAAAGATACATTACTCAAGGCATTATTAACCATTTTGCATGTGTGGTTTAGGACTTATGTTTAAATAATCGTCAGATTGAGTGTGACAGTATACTGTCATAGTGAGTAAAACCCATATTTTGTAATTGCAAACCTTATGAAAACAAATGATTCTACTAAAACTCACATGGATACAATATTACAGGAATTTTTAGACATAATGCATGTTTGGTTTTGGAGTAATGTTTATATAACTTTCATATTTTGTATGACAGTAATACTGTCATATTGAATAAAAAAAACTAACTTGTATCTGTACAAACCTTAAAAAATATTTTTTTTTCCAGTAAAACTCACAAAGAGACATTTCTCCAGGCATTATTAGCCATTGTTTACATGTGGTTTAGGAGTTATGTTTAAATAAATGTCAAATTGAATGTGGCAGTTATACTGTTATTCTGAGTAAAACCTAATTTTTGTAAATGTTAACCTTACCACAATACCTGATTCTGGTAAAACTCACATAGATTCAATATTACAGGCATTTTTAGACATTTTACATGTTTGGTTTAGAGTTGTGTTTGAATACATTTGTATTGCTTTTTTCATTAGGGCAAGTCCGACGGGCAGGAGGCCGCGGGGAAGACCCAGGACACATTGGGAAGACTATGTCTCCCGGCTGGGCTGTCGAACGCCTCGGGATCCCCCGAGAAGAGCTGGACGAAGTGGTTGGGGATAGGGAAGTCCGGGCTTCTCTGCTTAGGCTGCTGCCCCTGCAACCGGACCTCGGATAAGCGGAAGAAAATGGATGGATTTAGTATGACAGTTATACTGTCATATTAAGTAAAAAAAACTAACTTACAAAATATATTTTTTCTAGTAAAACTCACAAAGATACATATCTACAGGCATTATTAGCCATGTTGCATGTGTGGTTTAGGAGTTATGTTTAAACAACTGTGATATTGAATGTGGCAGTAATACTGTCATCATGACCTAAATTTTGTAATTGTAAACCTTACCAAAATACCTGATTCTGGTAAAACTCACAAAGATTCAATATTACAGGCATTTTTAGACAGATTACATGTTTGGTTTTGGGGTTATGTTTATACAACTTTCATATTTAGTATAACAGTTATACTATCATATTGAGTACAAAAAACAAACTTGTGTCTTTGCAAACCATACAAAAGATCATTGTTTTAGTCACTTTGCATTTGTTGTTTAGGAGTTATGTTTAAATAACTGTCATAGTGAGTAAAACCTAATTTTTGTATTTGCAAAAACCTTACAAAAACAACTGATTCTAGTAAAACTCACATGGATGCAACATTGCAGGCATTTTTAGACATGATGCATGTTTGATTTTGGAGTTGTGTTTATATAACTTTCATATTTAGTATTACAGTAATACTGTCATATTGAGTAATAAAAACTAACTTGTGTCTTTACAAACCTTACAAAATATTTTTTTTCCTGCAAAACTCACAAAGAGACATTTCTCCAGGCATTATTAGCCATTTGGCATGTGTGGTTTAGGAGTTATGTTTAAATAACTGTCAGATTGAGTGTGACAGTATACTGTGAGTAAAACCCATATTTTGTATTTGCAAACCTTACAAAAACAACTGATTCTAGTAAAACTCACATGGATACAAAATTACAGGCATTTTTAGAGATAATGCATGTTTGGTTTGGTTTTGGAGTTATGTTTATATAACTTTCATATTTAGTATGACAGTAACACTGTCATATTGAGTAAAAAAAACTAACTTGTGTCGGTACAAACATTACGAAATATTTTTTTTCCAGTAAAACTCACAAAGAGACATTTCTCCAGGCATTAATTGCCATTGTGCATGTGTGGTTTAGGAGTTATGTTTAAATAGATGTCAAATTGAATGTGGCAGTTATACTGTCATTATGAGTGAAACCTAATTTTTGTAATTGTAAACCTTACCAAAATACCTGATTCTGGTAAAACTCACATAGATCCAATATTACATGCATTTTTAGACGGATTGCATGTTTGGTTTTGGAGTTTTGATTATACAACTTTCATATTTATACTGTATATTACCATTGAGTAAAAAAAAACCTAACTTGTGTCTTTGCAAACCTTACAAAAGATCGTTATTTTAGTAAAGACTTAGACTTAGACTTAGACTTTCTTTTTATTGTCATTCAAATTTGAACTTTACAGCACAGATAAGAACGAAATGTCGTAGTGCAGGATAAAAAAGCAATAAGGTGCATATTTCGATACATAAATATATATAAATAATATATAAATACTATATATATATATATATATATATATATATATATATATATATATATATATATATATATATATATATTTATATATATATATACATATATATATATATATATATATATATATAATAAATAAATATATATAAATATATATAAATAGATAAATAGATTACTGTGCAGATAAATATTTTGCACTTTTTCCACATGCGCCCACGTTTATGGGTGTATGTTATATTGTTTATTTCATTCCAGCGAGTTAATTCATTTTGAGGGGAGTTGAGGAGATAATTTAATTATGATGCGTTCAAGAGTCTTACGGCCTGAGGGAAGAAGCTGCTACAGAAGCTGGAGGTTCTGCTTCGGAGGCTGCGGAACCTCTTTCTAGAGTCCAGCAGTGAAAACTGTCCTTGGTGGGGGTGGGAGGAGTCTTTGCAAATTTTCTGAGCCCTGGTCAGGCAGCACTTTTTGCGATCTCCTGGATAGGAGGAAGAGGAGTCCTGATGATCTTTTCCGCCGTCCTCACCACTCTCTGGAGATACTTCCAGTCTGAGGCACTGCAGGCTCCAGTCCAGACAGAGATGCTGTTGGTCAGCAGGCTCGCTATAACAACGATACATCTCTCCAAGCATTATTAGCTATTTTGCATTTGTTGTTTAGGAGTTATGTTTAACTGTCAAAGTAAATAAAACCTAATTTTGGTATTTGAAAACCTTACAAAAACAACTGATTCTAGTAAAACTCACACAGATACAATATTACAGGCATTTTTAGACATAATACATGTTTGGTTTTGGAGTAATGTTTGGCGCAGTGGAAGAATGGCCGTGCGCGACCCGAGGGTCCCTGGTTCAATCCCCACCTAGTACCAACCTCGTCATGTCCGTTGTGTCCTGAGCAAGACACTTCACCCTTGCTCCTGATGGGTGCTGGTTAGCGCCTTGCATGGCAGCTCCCTCCATCAGTGTGTGAATGGGTAAATGTGGAAGTAGTGTCAAAGCGCTTTGAGTACCTTGAAGGTAGAAAAGCGCTATACAAGTACAACCCATTTATTTATTTATTTATATATAGTATGACAGCTATACTGTTATATTGAGTAAAAAAAACTAACTTGTGTCTTTACAAACCTTACACAATATATTTTTTCTAGTAAAACTCAGAGACATTTCCCCAGGTATTATTAGCCATTGTGCATGTGTGGTTTAGGAGTTATGTTTAAATAAATGTCAAATTGAATGTGGCAGGTATACTGTCATGAGTAAAACCTAATTTTTGTACTTGTAAACCTTACCAAAATACCTGATTCTGGTAAAACTCACATAGATTGAATATTACATGCATTTTTAGACGGATTGCTTGTTTGGTTTTGGAGTTATGTTTTTACAACTTTCATATTTAGTATGACAGTTATATACTGTCATATTGAGTAAAAAAAACAACTAACTTGCGTCTTTGCAAACCTTACAAAAGATCATTATTCTGGTAAAGACTTAGACTTTCTTTTTATTGTCATTCAAATTTGAACTTTACAGATAACACAATTTCGTTACATAAGCTCATGGTAGTGCAGGATAAAAAAGCAATAAGGTGCATATATAAATAAATAAATATAAATAATATATAAATATACATATAAAATAAATAAATATACTTAAATATATATAAATAAATAAAAAGATTACTGTGCAGATAAATATATTGCACTTTTTCCACATGCGCCTACGTTTATGGGTGTATGTTATATTGTTTTTTGTTTATTCCAGCGAGTTAATCCATTTTGAGGGGAGTTGAGGGGATAATTTAATTATAATGCGTTCAAGAGTCTTACGGCCTGAGGGAAGAAAATGGAGGTTCTGCTTCGGAGGCTGCGGAACCTCTTTCTAGAGTCCAGCAGTGAAAACAGTCCTTGGTGGGGGTGGGAGGAGTCTTTGCAAATTTTCTGAGCCCTGGTCAGGCAGCGCTTTTTGCGGTCTCCTGGATAAGAGGAAGAGGATTCCTGAAGATCTTTTCCGCCGTCCTCACCACTCTCTGGAGAGACTTCCAGTCTGAGGCACTGCAGGCTCCAGTCCAGACAGAGATGCTGTTGGTCAGCAGGCTCTCTATAACAAAGATACAGTTCTCCAAGCATTATTAGCTATTTGCATTTGTTGTTTAGGATTTATGTTTAAATAACTGTCATAGTGAGTAAAACCTAAATTTTGTATTTGCAAACCTTACAAAAACAACTGATTCTAGTAAAACTCACAGATACAATATCACAGGCATTTTTAGACATAATGCATGTTTGGTTTTGGAGTTGTGTTTATATAACTTTCATATTTAGTATTACAGTATTACTGTCATATTGAGTAAAAAAAAACAACTAACTTGTGTCTTTACAAACCTTACAAAATATTTTTCCCAGTAAAACTCAAAGATACATTTCTACAGGCATTATTAGCCATTTTGCATGTGCGGTTTAGGATTTATGTTTAAATAACTGTCATATTGAGTGCGACAGTAAAGTCATAGTGAGTAAAACAAACTAACTTGTGTCTTTGCAATGCTTACAAAAGAAAATGTTACTAGTAAAACTCACAAAAGATACATTTCTTCATGCATTATTAGAACATGTTAATGTGTAGTTTAGGAGTGATGTTTCAATAACTGTCAAATTGAGTGTGGCAGTTATACTGTCATTAAGTGTTAAACCTAATTTTTGTATTTGCAAACCTTACAAAAACAACTGATTCTAGTAAAACTCACATAGATTCAATATTGCAGGCATTTTAGACATTTCACATGTTTTGTTTAGGAGTTGTGTTTGAATACATTTTAATTGCTTTTTTCGTTAGGGCAAGTCCGACCGGCAGGAGGCCACGGGGAAGCCCCAGGACACATTGGGAAGACTATGTCAGCCGGCTGGCCTGGGAACGCTTCGGGATCCCCCGAGAAGAGCTGGACGAAGTGGCTGGGGAGAGGGAAGTCTGGGCTTCTCTGCTTAGGCTGCTGCCCCCGCAACCCGACCTCGGATAAGCGGAAGAAAATGGATACATTTAGTATGACAGTTATACTATTATATTGAGTAAAAAAAACTAACTTGTGTCTTTAAAAAACCTTACAAATTATATGTTTTCTAGTAAAACTCACAAAGATACATCTCCAGGCATTATAAGCCATTTTGCATGTGGTTTAGGGGTTATGTTTAAATAACTGCCATATTGAAAGTGGCAGTTATACTGTCATTATGAGCAAAACCTAATTTTTGTAATTGTAAACCTTAACAAAATACCTGATTCTGGTAAAACTCACATAGATTCAATATTACAGGCATTTTTAGACGGATTGCATGTGTAGTTTTGAAATTATGTTTATACAACTTTCTTATTTAGTATGGCAGTGATACTATCATATTGAGTAAAAAAAACTAACTTGTGTCTTTGCAAACCATACAAAAGAACATTTTAGTAAAACTCAAAGATACATCTCCAGGCATTATTAGCCATTTTGCATTTGTTGTTTAGGAGTTATGTTTAAATAACTGGCATAGTGAATAAAACCTAATTTTTGTATTTGCAAACCTTATAAAAACAACTGATTCTAGTAAAACTCACATGGATTTAATATTACAGGAATTTTTAGACATTTTGCATTGTTGGTTTAGGAATTATGTTGGAATACATTTTTATTGCTTTTTTCGCATTATCTCAGGATTTTTAAGAACATTACTGTCATATTGAGTAAAAAACTACTTTTTGTGTTTGCAATCCTTAAAAAAAGCATATGTTTCGAGTAAAACTCACAATAATGCATTATTTCAGGCAATATTAGCTCATTTTTATGTGTAGTTTAGGAGTTATGTTTATTTACTGTCATATTGAGTGTACATTGTCATGGTGAAAAAAAACCTAATTTTTTTATTTGCAAACATTTCAAACACAACCGATTCTAGTAAAACTCACATGGATTCAATATTACAGGCATTTTCACACATTTTGCATGTTTGATTTAGGAAATATGATTGAATATATTTTCATTGCTTTTTTCGCATTATCTCAGGATTTTAGGAATATTACTGTCATATTGAGTAAAAAACTACTTTTTGTGTTTGCAAGATTTGAAAAAGCATATGTTTCGAGTAAAACTCCGTAGAATGCATTATTTGAGGCATCATTAGCCATTTTGCATGTGTAGTTAGGAGTTATTTTTAAATAACTGTCATATTGAGTGTGACAGTATACTGTCATAGTGAGTAAAACTTAATTTTTGTATTTGCAAACCTTATAAAAACAACTGATGCTAGTAAAACTCACATGGATTTAATATTACAGGCATTTATAGACATTTTGCATTGTTGGTTTAGGAATTATGTTGGAATACATTTTTATTGCTTTTTTCGCATTATCTCAGGATTTTAAGAACAATACTGTCATATTGAGTAAAACACTACTTTTTGTGTTTGCAAGCCTTAAAAAAGCATATGTTTCGAGTAAAACTCACAATAATGCATTAGTTCAGGCAATATTAGCTCATTTTTATGTGTAGTTTAGGAGTTATGTTTATTTAGTTATATTGTCATGGTGAAAAAAACCAAATTTTTTTATTTGCAAAAATTTAAAACACAACCGATTCTAGTAAAACTCACATGGATTCAATATTACAGGCATTTTTATAAATTTTGCATGTTTAGTTTAGAAATTAAGATTGAATATATTTTCATTGCTTTTTTTGCATTATCTCAGTATTTTAGGAATATTACTCACATATTGAGTAAAAAACTACTTTTTGTGTTTGCAAGATTTGAAAAAGCATATGTTTCGAGTAAAACTCCCAAGGATCCATTATTTCAAACATTATTAGCCATTTTGCATGAGTAGTTTAGGAGTTATGATTAAAAAACTGTCATATTGAGTATGACAGTTTACCTTTATAGAGAGAAAAACCTAATTTTTGTTTTTGCAAACTTTACTAAAACAACTGATTCTAGTAAAGCTCACATGGATTCAATAATACAGGCATCTTTACACATTTTGCATCTTTAGTTTAGAAATTATGATTGAATACATTTTTAGTGCTTTTTTCGCATTATCTCAGGATTTTAAGAACATTACTGTCATATTGAGTAAAAAAATACTTTTTGTGTTTGCAAGCCTTAAGAAAGCATATGTTTCGAAGAAAACTCCCAAGGATCCATTATTTCAAACATTATTAGCCATTTTGCATGAGTGGTTTAGGAGTTATGATTAAAAAATTGTCATATTGAGTGTGACAGTTTACTTTCATAAAGAGTAAAACCTAATTTTTGCTTTTGCAAACCTTATTAAAACAACTGATTCTAGTGAAACTCACATGGATTTAATATTACTGGCATTTTTAGACATTTTGCATTGTTGGTTTAGGATTTATGTTGGAATACATTTTTATTGCTTTTTTCGCATTATCTCAGAATTTTAAGAACATTACTGTTATATTGAGTAAAAAAAATACTTTTTGTGTTTGCAAGCCTTAAGAAAGCATATGTTTCGAGGAAAACTCCCAAGAATCCATTATTTCAAACATTATTAGCCATTTTGCATGAGTAGTTTAGGAGTTATGATTAAAAAACTGTCATATTGAGTGTGACAGTTTACTTTCATAAAGAGTAAAACCTAATTTTTGTTTTTGCAAACTTCACTTAAACAACTGATTCTAGTAAAACTCACATGGATTCAATAATACAAGCATTTTTACACATTTTGCATGTTTAGTTTAGAAATTATGATTGAATGAATACATTTTTATTTCTTTTTTTGCATTATCTCAGGATTTAAAGAACATTACTGTCATATTGAGTAAAAAATACTTTTTGTGTTTGCAAACCTTAAGAAAGCATATGTTTCGAAGAAAACTCCCAAGGATCCATTATTTCAAACATTATTAGCCATTTTGCATGAGTAGTTTAGGAGTTATGATTAAAAAAATGTCATATTGAGTGTGACAGTTTAATTTCATAAAGAGTAAAACCTAATTTTTGTTTTTGCAAACCTTACTAAAACAACTGATTCTTGTAAAACTCACATGGATTTAATATTACAGGCATTTTTAGACATTTTGCATTGTTGGTTTAGGAATTATGTTGGAATACATTTTTATTGCTTTTTTCGCATTATCTCAGAATTTTAAGAACATTACTGTCATATTGAATAAAAACTACTTTTTGTGTTTGCAAGCCTTAAGAAAGCATATGTTTCGAGTACAACTCACAAGAATGCATTATTTCAGGCAACATTAGCTCATTTTTAAGTGTAGTTTAGGAGTTATGTTTAATTTACTGTCATATTGAGTGTACATTGTCATGGTGAAAAAAAACTAATTTTTGTATTTGCAAAAATTTCAAACACAACCTAATCTAGTAAAACTCACATGGATTCAATATTACAGGCATTTTTACACATTTTGCATGTTTGATTTAGGAAATATGATTGAATATATTTTCCTTGCTTTTTTCGCATTATCTCAGTATTTTAGGAATATTACTGTCATATTGAGTTAAAAGCTACTTTTTGTGTTTGCAAGATTTGAAAAAGCATATGTTTCGAATAAAACTCCGTAGAATGCATTATTTGAGGCATCATTAGACATTTTACATGTGGAGTTTAGGAGTTATGATTAAATAAATGTCATATTGAGTGTGACAGTTTACTTTCATAAAGAGTAAAACCTAATTTTTGTTTTTGCAAACCTTACTAAAATAACTGATTCTAGTTAAACTCAAATGGATTTAATAATACAGGCATTTTTACACATTTTGCATGTTTAGTTTAGAAATTATGATTGAATACATTTTTATTGCTTTTTTCGCATTATCTCAGGATTTTAAGAACATTACTGTCATAAAGAGTAAAAAAAATACTTTTTGTGTTTGCAAGCCTTAAGAAAGCATATGTTTCGAGGAAAACTCCCAAGAATCCATTATTTCAAACATTATTAGCCATTTTGCATGAGTGGTTTAGGAGTTATGATTAAAACATTGTCATATTGTAGGCTATCCCAAGACAAATAGGTCCTAGGTGAGGGATCAGACAAAGAGCAGCTCAAAGATACATTTCTCCAGGCATTATAAGCCATTTATCATGTTTGGTTTAGGAGTTATGATTAAAAAACTGTCATATTGAGTGTGACAGTTTACTTTCATAAAGAGTAAAACCTAATTTTTGTTTTTGCAAACTTCACTTAAACAACTGATTCTAGTAAAACTCACATGGATTCAACAATACAGGCATTTTTACACATTTTGCATGTTTAGTTTAGAAATTATGATTGAATGAATACATTTTTATTTCTTTTTTTGCATTATCTCAGGATTTAAAGAACATTACTGTCATATTGAGTAAAAAATACTTTTTGTGTTTGCAAACCTTAAGAAAGCATATGTTTCGAAGAAAACTCCCAAGGATCCATTATTTCAAACATTATTAGCCATTTTGCATGAGTAGTTTAGGAGTTATGATTAAAAAATTGTCATATTGAGTGTGACAGTTTACTTTCATAAAGAGTAAAACCTAATTTTTGTTTTAGCAAACTTCACTAAAACAACTGATTCTAGTAAAACTCACATGGATTCAATAATACAGGCATTTTTACACATTTTGCACGTTTAGTTTAGAAATTATGATTGAATACATTTTTATTGCTTTTTTCGCATTATCTCAGGATTTTAAGAACATTACTGTCATATTGAGTAAAAAAACTACTTTTTGTGTTTGCAAGCCTTAAAAAAGCATATGTTTCGAGTAAAACTCACAAGGATGCATTATTTCAGGCAATATTAGCTCATTTTTAAGTGTAGTTTAGAGTTATGTTTAATTTACTGTCATATTGAGTGTACATTGTCATGGTGAAAAAACCTAATATTTGTATTTCCGAAAATTTCAAACACAACCTAATCTAGTAAAACTCACATGGATTCAATATTACAGGCATTTTTACACATTTTGCATGTTTGATTTAGGAAATATATTTTCATTGCTTTTTTTGCATTATCTCAGTATTTTAGGAATATTACTGTCATATTGAGTAAAAAAATACTTTTTGTGTTTGCAAGATTTGAAAAAGCATATGTTTCGAGTAAAACTCCGTAGATAGCATTATTTGAGGCATCATTGGACATTTTGCATGTGTAGTTTAGGAGTTATGATTAAATAAATGTCATATTGAGTGTGACAGTTTACTTTCATAAAGAGTAAAACCTAATTTTTGTTTTTGCAAACCTTACTAAAACAACTGATTCTAGTTAAACTCACATGGATTCAATAATACAGGCATTTTTACACATATTGCATGTTTAGTTTAGAAATTATGATTGAATACATTTTTATTGCTTTTTTTGCATTATCTCAGGATTTTAAGAACATTACTGTCATATTGAGTAAAAAAATACTTTTTGTGTTTGCAAGCCTTAAGAAAGCATATGTTTCGAAGAAAACTCCCAAGGATCCATTATTTCAAACATTATTAGCCATTTTGCATGAGTGGTTTAGGAGTTATGATTAAAACATTGTCATATTGTAGGCTATCCCAAGACAAATAGGTCCTAGGTGAGGGATCAGACAAAGAGCAGCTCAAAGACCTTTATGAAAAGTACAAATCGAGGTCCTAGATTTTTCCTCGCCCGGACGCGGGTCACCGTGGCTCCCCTGTGGAGCCAGGCCCAGAGGTGGGGCACGATGGCGAGCGCCTGTTGGCTGGCTCAGCTCAATGAAGCAACGTGGTTCCCTCCTCCAATGGGCTCACCACTCATGGGCTGGGTTATAGAGGTCGGGTGCAGTGTGAGCTGAGCGGCAGCCGAAGGCAGGGCACTTGGCGGTCCGATCATCGGCTACATAAGCCAGCTCTTCTGACGTGAAATGTCACCTCGCTGGGAGGGAAGGAGCCTGAGCTGGTGTGCGAGGTGGAGAAGTTCCGGCTAGATATATTTGGACTCACTTCGACGCACAGGAACCTGTTCCATCGAGAGGGGCTGGACAGTCTTCCACTATGGCGTTGCAAGCAATGAGAGGCTGGGGTGGCAATTCTTGTTGTCCCCCCGGCTCAAAGACAAGAGTATGGGGTATCGGACTGTCTGATTGTGGCGGGTCGCTCCCTGTATGATCAGTGTAGGGCAGCCTTGGTCCGCCAAGGCTGCCCTTTGTCACCGATTCTGTTGTTAACTTTTATGGACAGAATTGCAGTCATGGCGTTGAGGGGTGCAGGATGAGGTCTTTGCTTTTTGCAGTTGATGTGGTCCTGATGGCTTCAACTGGCCAGGATCTCCAGCTCTCATTGGATGGCCGAGTATGAAGCGACTGGGATGAGAATCAGCACCAACAAGTCCAAATCACCAAAATGATTCCCGGGCACGGCCACCGCTGCTGCCCACTGCTCCCCTCACCTCCCAGGGGGTGATCAAGGGTGATGGGTCAAATGCAGAGAATAATCTCGCCACACCTAGTGTGTGTGTGACAATCATTGGTACTTTAACTTTAACTTTTAAGTCCGAGTCCATGGTTCTCGCCCGGTAAAGGGTGGGGTGCCATTTCCAGGTTGAGGAGGCGATGGCACATACTAGATGGCCCCAAGTGGAGGAGTTCAAGTACTTAGGAGTCTTGTTCACGAGTGAGGAAAGAGTGGATCATGAGATCCACAGGCGGATCGGTGCGGCGTCTTCAGTAATGAGGACGCTATATCGATCCATTGTGTTGAAGAAGGAGCTGAGCCAGAATTAAAAGCTCTAAATTTACCGGTCGATCTACATTCCCATCCTGCACCCATGGTCATGGTTATGACCGAAAAGACAAGATCAAGCGGCCAAATTGAGTTTCCTCCGCCGGGTGGCGGGTCTCTCCCTTCGAGATAGGATAAGAAGCTCTGTCACCCGGGAGGAACTCAGAGTAAAGCGCTGTTCCTCCACTTGAGAGGAGCCAGATGAGGTGGTTCGGGCATCTGCTCAGGATGCCACCCGAACGCCTCCCGAGGGAGGTGTTTAGGGCAAGTCCGACCGGCAGGAGGCCACGGGGAAGACCCAGGACACATTGGGAAGATTATGTCTCCCGGCTGGCCTGGGAACGCCTCAGGATCCCCCGAGAAGAGCTGGAAGAAGTGGCTGGGGAGAGGGAAGTCTGGGCTTCTCTGTTTAGGCTGCTGCCCCCGCAACCCGACCTCGGTTAAGCGGAAGAAAATGGATGGATTTAGTAACGACAACAAAAAATGCCCATCCATCCCTTTTCTACCGCTTATTCCCTTTTGGGGTGGCAGGGGGCGCTGGAGCCTATCTCAGCTACAATCGGGCGGAAGGCGGGGTACACCCCGGACAAGTTGCCATCTCATCGCAAAAAATTATTCTAGTAAAACTCACATGGATACAATTTTACAGGTATTTTTAGACATAATGCATGTTTGGTTTTGGAATTATGTTTATATAACTTTCATATGTATTATGACAGTTATACTGTCATCTTGAGTAAAACTAACTTGTGTCTTTACAAACATTACAAACTAAGGTTTTTCCATTAAAACTCCCCCAAAAAAATTTTTCAAGGCATTATTAGACATTTTTCATGTGTGGTTTAGGAAATATGTTTAAATAACTGTGATATTGAATGTGGCAGTTATACTGTTATTATGTGTAAAACCAAATTTTTGTTTTTGCAAACCTTACTAAAACAACTGATTCTAGTAAAACTCACATGGATATAATATTACAGAAATTTTTAGACATTTCGCATTGTTGGTTTAGGAATTATGTTGGAATACATTTATATTGCTTTTGTCGCATTATCTCAGAATATTAAGAACATTACTGTCATATTGAGTAAAAACTACTTTTTGTGTTTGCAAGCCTTAAAAAAAGCATATGTTTCGAGTAAAACTCACAAGAATGCATTTTTTTCAGACAATATTAGCTCATTTTTAAGTGTAGTTTAGTTATGTTTAATTTACTGTCATATTGAGTGTACATTGTCATGGTGAAAAAAACCTAATTTTTCGAATTGCAAACCTTTCAAACACAACTGATTCTAGTAAAACATACATTGATTCAATATTACAGGCATTTTTACACATTTTGCATGTTTGGTTTAGGAATTATAATGGAATGCATTTTTTTGTTGTTGCTTTTTTCGTATTATCTCAGGATTTTAAGAACATTACTGTCTTATTGAGTAAAAAACTACTTTTTGTGTTTGCAAGATTTAAAAAAGCATATGTTTCGAGGAAAACTCCTAAGGATGCATTATTTCAGGCATCAATAGCCATTTTGCTTGTGTGGAATAGGAGTTTTTAAATAACTGTCATATTGCGTGTGGCAGTTATACTGTCATTATGAGTAAAACCTAATTTTTGTATTTTTAAACCTTATAAACCTCCTGATTCTAGTAAAATTCACAAAGATACAACAAGATATTACAGGCATTTTTAGACATAATGCAGGTTTGGTTTTGGAGTTAGGTTTATAACTTTTCATATTTAGTATGACAGTTATACTGTCATCTTAAGTAAAAAAAAAAATAAAAAAATAAAAAGACGTGTCTTTGCAAACCTTACAAAATATTTTTTTCCAGTAAAACTCACAAAGATACATATCTCTTATTAGCCATTTTGCATGTGTGGTTTTTAAATAACTGTCAGATACAGAGACAGAGACAGTATACATGGGGAAGGCACATGTTTGAATACATTTTTATTGCTTTTTTCGTTAGGGCAAGTCCGATCGGCAGGAGGCCACGGGGAAGACCCAGGACACATTGGGAAGACTATGTCTCAGACTGGCCTGGGAACGCCTCGAGATCCCCCGAGAAGAGCTGGACAAAGTGGCTGGGGAGAGGGAAGTCTGGGCTTCTCTGCTTAGGCTGTTGCCCCCGCAACCCGACCTCGGATAAGCGGAAGAAAATGGATGGATTTAGTATGACAGTTATACTCTCATATTGAGTAAAAAAAACTATTTTTCATAGATTCAATATTACAGGCATCTTTAGATGGATTGCATGTTTGGTTTTGGAGATATGTTTATACAACTTTCATATTTAGTATGACAGTTATACTGTCATATTGAGTAAAAAAACAAAAAACTTGTGTCTGCAAACCTTACAAAAGATTATTATTCTAGTAAAACTAACAAAGATACATTTTTCCAAGCATTATTAGCATTTGTTGTTTTGGAGTTATAATGCTTGCGTTGAGAGGCGACGGGCTCGGGTGGCAATTCTTGTTGCCCCCCGGCTCAAAGCCTGCACGTTGAGTTCAACCCAGTGGACCAGTGGGTAGCTTTCCTCCGCCTTCGGGTGGGGGGACGGATCCTGACTGTTGTTTGGCCTTACGCGCCAAACGGCAGCTCAGAGTACCCACCCTTTTTGGATTCACTCGAGGGAGTACTGGAAAGTGCTCCACCGGGTGATTCCCTCGTTCTACTGGGGGCCTTCAACGCTCATCTTGGCAACAACAGTGAAACCTGGAGAGGCGTGATTGGGAAGAATGGCCGCCCGGATCTGAACCCGAGTGGTGTTTTGTTATTGGACTTTTGTGCTCGTCACAGATTGTCAATAACAAACACCAAGTTCAAACATAAGGGTGTCCATATGTGCACTTGGCACCAGACACCCTAGGCCGCAGTTCCATGATCGATTTTATAGTTGTGTCATTGGATTTGCGGTCTCATGTTTTGGACACTCGGGTGAAGAGAGGGGCGGAGCTTTCTACCGATCACCACCTGGTGGTGAGTTGGCTGCGATGGTGGGGGAGGATGCCTGACCGACCTGGCAGGCCCAAACGCATTGTGAGGGTTTGCTGGGAACGCCTCCGGAAGAACTTTGAACATGTCACGAGGGAGGCGCTGGACATTGAGTCTGAGTGGACCATGTTCCGTGCCTCTCTTGTCGAGCCGGCTGATTGGAGCTGTGGCCGCAAGGAGTTTGGTGCCTGTCGTGGCGGTAATCCTAGAACCCGCTGGTGGACACCAGCAGTGAGGGATGCCGTCAAGCTGAAGAAAGAGCCTATCGGGTCCTTTTGGCTCATGGGACTCCAGAGGCAGCCGACAGGCCAAGCGAAGTGCGGCTTCAGCGGTCGCAGAGGCAAAAACTCGGACATGGGAGGAGTTTGGAGAAGCCATGGAAAACGACTTCCAGACGGCTTCGAAGCGATTCTGGACCACCATCCGCCGGCTCAAG
This sequence comes from Nerophis lumbriciformis, assembly GCF_033978685.3. NCBI lineage: Eukaryota > Metazoa > Chordata > Actinopteri > Syngnathiformes > Syngnathidae > Nerophis > Nerophis lumbriciformis. The sequence goes on from NC_084565.2 coordinate 17,013,068, forward strand.
GGGGGGGAGCAGTGCACTGTAACACCGTGTATGGTGAGGATGGTGCGCTGCTGACCTCTACTGCAGCTGTTATTGATCGGTGGAGGGAATACTTCGAAGACCTCCTTAATCCCACCAACATGTCTTCCTATGAGGAAGCAGTGCCTGGGGAATCTGTGGTGGGCTCTCCTATTTCTGGGGCTGAGGATGCCAAGGTAGTTAAAAAGCTCCTCAATGGCAACGCCCTGGGGGTGGATGAGATCCGTCCGGAGTTCCTTAAGGCTCTGGATGCTGTGGGGCTGTCTTGGTTGACAAGACTCTGCAACATCGCGTGGACATCGGGGGCGGTACTTCTGGATTGGGAGACCGGGGTGGTGGTTCCTCTCTTTAAGAAGGGGAACCAGAGGGTGTGTTTCAACTATCGTGAAATCACAAACCTCAGTCTTCCCGGTAAGGTCTATTCATGTGTACTGGAGAAGAGGCTACGCCGGATAGTCGAACCTCGGATTCAGGAGGAACAGTGTGGTTTACGTCCTGGTCGTGGAACTGCGGACCAGCTTTATACTCTCGGCAGGGTCCTTGAGGGTGCATGGGAGTTTGCCCAACCAGTCTACATGTGCTTTATGGACTTGGAGAAGGCATTCGACCATTTACCCCTGGAAGTCCTGTGGGGAGTGCTTAGAGAGTATGGGGTAACAGACTGTCTCATTGTGGCGGTTCGCTCCCTTTGCAAGAGTCAGAGCTTGGTCCGGCAATGCGGACCCGTTTCCAGTGAGGGTTGGACTCCGCCAAGGCTGCCCTTTGTCACCGATTCTGTTCATAACCTTTATGGACAGAATTTCTAGGCGCAGTCAGGGCGTTGAGGGGATCCGGTTTGGTGTCTGCAGGATTAGGTCTCTGCTATTTGCAGATGATGTGGTCCTGATGGCTTCATCTGGCCAAGATCTTCAGCCCTCACTGGATCGGTTCGCAGACGAGTGTGAAGTGACTGGGATGTGAATCAGCACCTCCAAGTCCGAGTCCATGGTTCTCGCCCGGAAAAGGGTGGAGTGCCATCTCCGGGTTGGGGAGGAGATCTTGCCCCAAGTGGAGGAGTTCAAGGACCTCAGAGTCTTGTTCACGAGTGAGGGAAGAGTGGATCGTGAGATCGACAGGCGGAACGGTGCGGCGTCTTCAGTAATGCGGACGCTGTATTGATCCGTTGTGGTGAAGAAGGAGCTGAGCCGGAAGGCAAAGCTCTCGATTTACCGGTCGATCTACGTTCCCATCCTCACCTACGGTCATGAGCTTTGTGTCATGGCCGAAAGGACAAAATCACGGGTACAAGCGGCCGAAATGAGTTTCCTCCGCCGGGTGGCGGGGCTCTCCCTTAGAGATAGGGTGAGAAGCGCTGTCATCCGGGAGGAGCTCAAAGTAAAGCCATTGCTCCTCCATTTCGAGAGGAGCCAGATGAGGTGGTTCGGGCATCTGGTCAGGATGCCACCCGAACGCCTCTCTAGGGAGGTGTGAGTAAAACCAATATTTTGTATTTGCAAACCTTACAAAAACAACTGATTCTAGTTAAACTCACATGAATACAATATTACAGGCATTTTTAGATATAATGCATGTTCGGTTTTGGAGTTATGTTTATAATTTTTTTACATTTAGTATGACAGTTATACTGTCATATTGAGTAAGAAAAAAATAACTTGTGTCTTTACAAACCCATCCATCCATCCATTTTCTACCGCTTATTCCCTTTGGGGTCGCGGGGGGCGCTGGAGCCTATCTCAGCTACAATCGGGCGGAAGGCGGGGTACACCATGGACAAGTCGCCACCTCATCGCAGTCTTTACAAACCTTACAAAATATATATTTTTTCCTGTAAAACTTAAAAAGATACATTTCTCCAGGCATTATTAACCATTTTGCATGTGTGGTTTAGGAGTTATGTTTACACAACTGTCTTATTGAATGTGGCAGTTATACTGTCATTATGAGTAAAACCTAATTTTTGTTTTTGTAAACCTTACCAAAATACCTGATTCTAGTAAAACAAAGATAGATTCATTGGTTTTGGAGTTATGTTTATATAACTTTCATATTTAGTATGATAGTTATATCATCATATTGAGTAAAAAAAATTAACTTGTATCTTTATAAACCTTACAAATTCGTTTTTTCCAGTAGAACTCACAAAGATACATTTCTCCAGGCATTATTAACCATTTTGCATGTGTGGTATAGGAGTTATGTTTACATAACTGTCATATTAAATGTGGCAGTTATACTGTCATTATGAGTAAAACCAAATTTATGTATATGCTAACCTTACCAAAATACCTGATTCTGGTAAAACTCACATAGATACAATATTACAGGCATTTTTTTAGACAAAATGCATTTTGGTTTTGGAGTTATGTTTATATAACTTTCATATTTAGTATGACAGTTATACCATCATATTAAATACAAAAAAATAACTTGTGTCTTTATAAACCTTAATACACAAAGATACATTTCTCCAGACATTATTTGACATTTTGCCTGCATGGTTTAGGAGTTATGTTTAAATAACAGTCAGATTGAATGTGACAGTATACTGTCATAGTAGTTTTTACTCAATATTCCAGTAATGTTCTTAAAATCCTGAGATAATGCGAAAAAAGCAATAAAAATATTTTTCAAAATAATTCCTACACCAAACATGCAACATGTCTAATAATGCCTGAAGACATGTATCTTTGTTAGTTTTACTAGAAAATGTATCTTTTGTAAGTTTTGCAACGAAGCAATTTAGTTTTTTTAATTCAATATAACAGTATAACTGTCAAACTAAATGTAAAAGTTATATAAACATAACTCCAAAAATGAACATGCATTATGTCTAAAAATGCCTAAAATATTGTATCTATGTGAGGTAATTTGGTAAGGTTTGCAAATACAAATTATTGGTTTTACTCACAATGACAGTATACTGCTGTCATATTGAGTAAAAAAAAACCTAACTTGTGTTATAACAAAACCTTACAAAATATTTTTTCCAGAAAAATTCACAGAGATACATTTCTCCAAGCATTATTAGTCATTTTGAATGTGTGGTTTAGGAGTTATGTTTAAATAACTGTCGGATCGAATGTGACAGTATACTGTCATAGTGAGTAAAACCAATATTTTGTATTTGCAAAACTTTTAAAAACAACTGATTCTAGTAAAAGTCACATGGATACATCATTTCAGGCATTTTTAGACATAATGCATTTTTGGTTTTGGAGTTATGTTTATATAACTTTTCCATTTATTATGACAGTTATACTGTCTTTTTGAGTTAGAAAAAACTAACTTGTGTCTTTACAAACATAAACATTTTTTTTTTAGTAAAACTCACAAAAATACATTTCTCCAGGCATTATTAGCCATTTAGCATCTTTTGTTTAGGAGTTACGTTCAAAAAAATGTGGCGGTTATCCGTCATTATGAGTAAAACCTAATTTTTGTATTTGTAATCCTTACCAAAATACCTGATTCTGGAAAAATCACATATAATCAATATTACAGCCATTTTTTTACGAATTGCAAGTTTGGTTTTGGAGTTATGTTTATAAAACTTTCATATTCAGTATGACAGTTATACCATCATATTGAGTTAAAAAAAAAAAACAGTATCTTTACAAACCTTACAAAATATTTTTTTCCAGTAAAAATCACAAAGATACATTTTTCCACGCATTATTAGTCATTTTGCATGTGTGTTTTAGGAGTTATGTTTAAATAACTGTCATATTGAGCGTGGCAGTTATACTGTCATTATGAGTAAAACCTAATTTTGGTATTTTAAACCTTACCAAAATACCTGATTCTGATAAAACTCACATATATTTAATATTGCAGGCATTTTTAAACGGATTGCATGTTTGGTTTTTGAGTTTGGTTTTGGAGTTATGTTTCTATAACTGTTTTATTTAGTTTGACAGTTATACCGTCATATTAAATAAAAAAACTTGTGTCTTTGCAAACCTTTCAAAAGATCATTACTCTAGTAAAACTAACAAAGATACATTTCTCCAGGTTTAATAGCCATTTTCATGTGTCGTTTATGAGTTATGTTTAAATAACTGTCATATTGAGTGTGGCACTTAACACTCATTATATCCATTTTGCACACATGCAAAATGGATATAATGCCTGGAGAAATGTATCTTTGTGAGATTACTGGAAAAACATATTTTGTAAGGTTTGTAAAGAAACAATTTAGTTTTTTTACTTAATATGATGAGGTGGCGACTTTTCCAGGGTGTCCCCGCCTTCCGCCCGATTGTGGCTGAGATAGGCTCCAGTGCCCCCCGCGACCCCGAAGGGAATGAGCGGTAGACAATGGATGGATGGATGGACAGTATACTGTCACACTAAATGTAAAAGTAGTATAAACATAACCCCAAAACCAAACATGCATTATGTCTAAAAATGCCTGTAATATTGTATCAATGTGAGTTTTACTAGAATCAGTTGTTTTTGTAAGGTTTGCAAATACAAAACATTGGTTTTACTCACTATGACAGTATACTGTCACATTCAATCTGACAGCTATTTAAACATAACTCCTAAACCACACATGCAAAATGACTAAAAATGCCGAGAAAAATGTATCTCTGTGAATTTTAATGGAAAAAAATATTTGTAAGGTTTTTAAAATTACAAGTTTGTTATTTTTTACTCAATTTGACAGTATAACTGTCATACTAAATATGAAAGTTATATACACATAACTCTAAAACCAAACTTGCAATCCGTCTAAAAATGCCTGTAATATTGAATCTATGTGAGTTTTACCAAAATCAGGTATTTTGGTAAGGTTAACAAATACAAAAATTAGGTTTTACTCATAATGACAATATAACTGCCACATTTAACATGACAGGTATTTAAACATAATTCCTAAACCAAACATGATAAATGGCTTATAATGCCTGGAGAAATGTATCTTTGTGAGTTTTACAGGAAAAACATAATTTGTAAGGTTTATAAAGACACAAGGTAGTTTTTTTTACTCAATATGATGGTATAACCGTCATACTAAATATGAAAGTTATATAAACATAACTCCAAAATCAAACATGAAATTTGTCTAAAAATACCTGTAATATTGTATCTATGTGAGTTTTACCAGAATCAGGTATTTTGGTAAGGTTTACAAATACAAAAATTAGGTTTTACTCACTATGACAGTATACTGTCACATTCAATCTGACAGTTTTGTAAACATAACTCCTAAACCACACATGCAAAATGGATAATAATGCCTGGAGAAATGTATCTTTGTGAGTTTTACTAGGAAAAATATTTTGTAAGGTTTGTAAAGACACACGTTAGTTTTTTTTTACTCAATATGACAGTATAACTGTCATACTACATATATATATATATATATATATATATATATATATATATATATATATATATATATATATATATATATATATATATATATATATATATATATATAAACATGACTCCAAAACCAAACTTGCAATCCGTCTAAAAATGTCTGTAATATTGAATCTATGTGAGTTTTACCAAAATGAGGTATTTTGGTAAGGTTGACAAATAAAAAAAATAGGTTTTACTGATAGTGACATTATAAGTGCCACACTCAATATGACAGTTATTTAAACATAACTCATAAACGACACATGAAAATGGCTATTAAACCTGGAGAAATGTATCTTTGTTAGTTTTACTAGAGTAATGATCTTTTGTAAGGTTTACAAAGACACAAGTTTTTTTACTCAATATGACGGTATAACTGTCAAACTAAATAAAAAAGTTATAGAAACATAACTCCAAAACCAAACTCAAAAACCAAACATGCAATCCATTTAAAAATGCCTGTAATATTAAATATATGTGAGTTTTATCAGAATCAGGTATTTTGGTAAGGTTTACAATAACAAAATTAGGTTTTACTCATAATGACAGTATAACTGCCACGCTCAATATGACAGTTATTTAAACATAACTCCTAAAACACACATGCAAAATGACTAATAATGCGTGGAAAAATGTGTCTTTGTGATTTTTACTGGAAAAAATAATTTGTAAGGTTTGTAAAGATACTGTTTTTTTTTTTAACTCAATATGATGGTACAACTGTCATACTAAATATGAAAGTTTTATAAACATAACTCCAAAACCAAACTTGCAATTCGTAAAAAAATGGCTGTAATATTGAATATATGTGATTTTTACCAGAATCAGGTATTTTGGTAAGGATTACAAATACAAAAATGAGGTTTTACTCATAATGACGGATAACCGCAACTTTTGTTTAAACATAACTCCTAAACAAAACATGCTGAATGGCTAATAATGCCTGGAGAAATGTATATTTGTGAGTTTTACTGGGAAAAAAAATATTTTGTAAGGTTTGTAAAGACACAAGTTAGTTTTTTCTAACTCAAAAAGACAGTATAACTGTCATACTAAATGGAAAAGTTATATAAACATAACTCCAAAACCAAACATGCATTATGTCTAAAAATGCCTGAAATGTTGTATCCATGTGAGTTATACTAGAATCAGTTGTTTTTGTAAGTTTTGCAAATACAAAATATTGGTTTTACTCACTATGACAGTATACTGTCACATTCGATCTGACAGTTATTTAAACATAACTCCTAAACCACACATTCAAAATGACTAATAATGCCTGGAGAAATGTATCTCTGTGAATTTTTCTGTATATATTTTGTAAGGTTTGTTATAACACAAGTTTTTTTTACTCAATATGACAGCAGTATACTGTCCTAGTGAGTAAAACCAATATTTTGTATTTGCAAACCTTACAAAAACAACTGATTCTAGTAAAACTCACATGGATACAATGTTACAGTTATTTTTAAATATAATGCATGTTTGGTTTTGGAGTTATGTTTATATAACTTTTACATTTAGTATGACAGTTATAATGTCATATTGAGTAAAAAAAAATAACTTGTCTTTACAAACTTTACAATTTTTTCCAAGAATTATTAGCCATTTTGCATGTATGGTTTAGGAGTTCTATTTAAATAACTGTCATATTGAGTGTGGCAGTTATACTGTCATTATGAGTAAAACCTTATTTTTGTATTTGTAAACCTTACCAAAATACCTGATTGTAGTAAAACTCACATAGATACAATATTACAGGCATTTTTAGACATAATGCATGTTTGGTTTTGGAGTTATGTTTATATGACTTTCATATTTAGTATGACAGTTATACTGTCATATTAAGTAAAAAAAACTAACTTGTGTCTTTACAAACCTTACAAATTATATATTTTTTTTTTCAGTAAAACTCACAAAGATACATTTCTCCAGGCATTATTAGTCATTTTGTATGTGTGGTTTAGGAGTTATGTTTAAATAACTGTCAGATTGAATGTGACAGCATACTGTCATAGTGAGTAAAACCAATATTTTGTATTTTCAAACCTTAAAAAAACAACTGATTCTAGTAAAACTCACATGGATACAATGCTACAGGCATTTTTAGACATAATCCATGTTTGGTTTTGGAGTTTTGTTTATATACATTTTACATTTAGTATGACAGTTATACTGTCATATGGAGTAAAAAACAACTAACTTGTGTCTTTACAAACCTTACAAAAATGTTTTTTTTTTCAGTAAAACTCACAAAGATGCATTTCTCCAGTCATTATTAGCCATTTAGCATGTTTGGTTTAGGAGTTTTGTTTAAATAACTGTCATTTTGAACGTTGCAGTTATACTGTCATAATGAGTAAAACCTAATTTTTGTATTTGTAAACCTTACCAAAATACCTGTTTCTGGTAAAACTCACATAGATTCAATATTACAGGCATTTTTAGATGAATTGCATGTTTGGTTTTGAAGTTAGTTTATATAACTTTCAAATTTAGTAAGACAGTTATATAGACATATTGAGTAAAACAAACTAACTTGTGTCCAAACAAACCTTACAAAATATTTTTTTTCCTGTAAAACTCACAAAAATACATTTCTCCAGGCATTATTAGCCATTTTGCATCTGTGGTTTAGAATTTATGTTTAAATAACAGTCAGATTTAATGTGAGAGTATACTGTCATAGTGAGTAAAACCAAAATGTTGTATTTGCAAACCTTACAAAAACAAATGTTTCTACTAAAACTCACTTGGATACAATATTATAGGCAATTTAAGACATAATGCATGTTTGGTTTAGGAATTATTTTGAAAAACTATTTTATTGCTTTTTTTGCATTTTATCAGGATTTTAAAAACATCACCGTCATATTGAGAAAAAAACTACTTTTTGTAATTGCAAGCCTTAAAAAAGCATATGTTCGAGTAAAACTGACAAGGATGCATTGTTTTAGGCATTATTAGCATTTTTGCATGTGTGGTTTAGGAGTTATGTTTAAATAGCTGTCATTTTGCGTGTGGCAGTTATACTGTCATTATGAGTACAACTTACTTTTTGTATTTGTGAACCTTACCAAAATACCCGATTGTAGTAAAACTCACATAGATACAATATTACAGGCATTTTAAGACATAATGCATGTTTGGTTTTGGAATTATGTTTATATAACTTTTTATTTAGTATGACAGTTATACTGTCATATTGAGTAAAAAAAACTAACTTATAAACCTTACAAAATTTATTTCCCAGTAAAACTCACAAAGATACATTTCTCCAGGCATTATTAGTCATTTTGTATGTGTGGTTTAGGAGTTATGTTTAAATAACTGTCAGATTGAATGTGACAGTATACTGTCATAGCGAGTAAAACCATTTTTTTTGTATTTGCAAACCTTACAAAAACAACTTATTCTAGTAAAACTCACATGGATACAATATTACAGGCATTTTTTAGACATAAAGCATGTTTGGTTTTGGAGTTATGTTTATATACATTTTACATTTAGTATGACAGTTATACTGTCATATGGAGTAAAAAACAACTAACTTGTGTCTTTACAAACCTTACAAAAATGTTGTTGTTTTTCAGTAAAACTCACAAAGATGCATTTCTCCAGTCATTATTAGCCATTTAGCATGTTTGGTTTAGGAGTTATGTTTAAATAACTGTCATTTTGAACGTTGCAGTTATACTGTCATTATGAGTAAAACCTAATTTTTGTATTTGTAAACCTTACCAAAATACCTCTTTCTGGTAAAACTCACATAGATTCAATATTACAGGCATTTTTAGATGAATTGCATGTTTGGTTTTGAAGTTAGTTTACATAACTTTCAAATTTAGTAAGACAGTTATACCATCATATTGAGTAAAAAAACCTAACTTGTGTCCAAACAAACCTTACAAAATATTTTTTTTCCAGTAAAACCCACAAAAATACATTTCTCCAGGCATTATTAGCCATTTTGCATCTGTGGTTTAGAATTTATGTTTAAATAACAGTCAGATTGAATGTGACAGTATACTGTCATAGTGAGTAAAACCAAAATGTTGTATTTGCAAACCTTACAAAAACAAATGATTCTACTAAAACTCACTTGGATACAATATTATAGGCAATTTAAGACATAATGCATGTTTGGTTTAGGAATTATGTTGAACAACTATTTTATTGCTTTTTTTGCATTTTATCAGGATTTTAAAAACATCACCGTCATATTGAGAAAAAAACTACTTTTTGTAATTGCAAGCCTTAAAAAAGCATATGTTCGAGTAAAACTGACAAGGATGCATTGTTTTAGGCATTGTTAGCATTTTTGCATGTGCGGTTTAGGAGTTATGTTTAAATAACTGTCATTTTGCGTGTGGCAGTTATACTGTCATTATGAGTACAACTTATTTTTTGTATTTGTGAACCTTACCAAAATACCTGATTGTAGTAAAACTCACATAGATACAATATTACAGGCATTTTAAGACATAATGCATGTTTGGTTTCGGAATTATGTTTATATAACTTTCATATTTAGTATGACAGTTATACAGTCATATTGAGTAAAAAAAACTAACTTGTGTCTTTACAAACCTTACAAAAAAATGTTTTTTCCAGTAAAACTCACAAAGATACATTTCTCCAGGCATTATTAGTCATTTTGTATGTGTGGTTTAGGAGTTATGTTTAAATAACTGTCAGATTGAATGTGACAGTATACTGTCATAGCGAGTAAAACCAATATTTTGTATTTGCAAACCTTACAAAAACAACTTATTCTAGTAAAACTCACATGGATACAATATTACAGGCATTTTTTAGACATAAAGCATGTTTGGTTTTGGAGTTATGTTTATATAAATTTTACATTTAGTATGAGAGTTATACTGTCATATGGAGTAAAAAACAACTAACTTGTGTCTTTACAAACCTTACAAAAAAAATGTTTTTTCCAGTAAAACTCACAAAAATGCATTTTGCCAGTCATAATTAGCCATTTAGCATATTTGGTTTAGGAGTTATGTTTAAATAACTGTCATTTTGAACGTGGCAGTTATACTGTCATTATGAGTAAAACTTAATTTTTGTATTTGTAAACCTTACCAAAATACCTGATTCAGGTAAAACTCACAGAGATTTAATATTACAGGCATTTTTAGACGGATTGCAAGTTTGATTTTGGAGTTATGTTTATATAACTTTCATATTTAATATGACAGTTATACTGTCATATTGAGTTAAAAAAACGAACTTGTGTTTTTACAAACCTTACAAAAAAATTTTTTTCCTGTAAAATTCACTAAAATACATTTTTCCAGGCATTATGTCATTTTGCATGTGTGGTTTAGGAGTTATGTTTAAATAACTGTCAGATTGAATGTAACAGTATACTGTCATAGTGAGTAAAACCAATATTTTGTATTTGAAAACCTTACAAAAACAACTGATTCTACTAAAACTCACATGGATACAATATTACAGGCATTTTTAGACAAAATGCATGTTTGGTTTTGGAGTTATGTTTATCTAACTTTTCCATTTAGTATGACAGTTATACTGTCTTTTTGAGTTAAAAAAAACTAACTTGTGTCTTTACAAACCTTACAATTTTTTTTTTCCAGTAAAACTCACAAAGATACATTTCTCCAGGCATTATTAGCCATTTTGCATCTGTGGTTTAGAATTTATGTTTAAATAACAGGCAGATTGAATGTGACAGTATACTGTCATAGTGAGTAAAACCTAATTTTTGTATTTGCAAAACTTACAAAAACAACTGATTCTAGTAAAACTCAAATGGATACAATATTACAGACATTTTTAGACATAATGCATGTTTGGTTTTGGAGTTATGTTTATACTACTTTTACATTTAGTATGACAGTTAGTATAACTGTCATACTAAATGTAAAAATCCATCCATCCATCCATTTTCTACCGCTTATTCCCTTCGGGGGGTGCTGGAACCTATCTCAGCTATAATCAGGCGGAAGGCGGGGTACACCCTGGAAAAGTCGCTAGCTCATCATATTAAGTAAAAAAAAAAACTAAATTGTTTCTTTACAAACCTTACAAAATATTTTTTTCCAGTAATTTCACAAAGATACATTTCTCCAGGCATTATAGCCATTTTGCATGTTTGGTTTGGTAGTTATGATTAAATAACTGTCAAATTGAATGTGACAGTATACTATCATGGTGAGTAAAACCAATATTTTGTATTTGCAAACCTTACAAAAACAACTTATTCTCGTAAAACTCAACAATTGATTTTAGTAAAACTCGCATGGATACAAAATTACAGGCATTTTTAAACATAATGCATGTTTGATTTTGGAGTTATGGTTATATATTTTTTACATTTAGTATTACAGTTATACTGTCATATTGAGTAAAAAAAACTAACTTGTGTCTTTATAAACCTTAAAAAAAATGTTTTCCAGTAAAACTCACAAAGATACATTTCTCCAGGCATTATTAGCCATTAACCATGTTTGGTTTAGAGTTATGTTTAAATAACTGTCATATTGAGTGTGGCAGATATACTGTCATTATGAGTAAAACCTATTTTTTAAATTTGTAAAATTACCAAAATAACTGATTCTGATAAAACTCACATGGATAAAATATTACAGGATTTTTTAGACATAAAGCATGTTCCCATCATATTGAGTAAAAAAAACTAACTTGTGTGTATACAAACCTTACAAAATATTTTTTTTCCAGTAAAACTCACAAAAATACATTTCTCCAGTTATTATTAGCCATTTTGCATCTGTGGTTTAGAATTTGTGTTTAAATAACAGTCAGATTGAATGTGACAGTATACTGTCATAGTGAGTAAAACCTAGATTTTTTTATTTGTAAACCTTAACAAAATATCTGATTCTAGTTAAACTCACATAGATGCAATATTACAGGCATTTTTAGACGGATTGCATGTTTGGTATTGGAGTTATGTTTATATAACTTTTACATTTATTATGACAGTTATACAAACATATTGAATAAAAAAAAACTATTTTGTGTCTTATCAAACCTTACAAAATGTTTTTTTTCCTGTAAAACTCACAAAGATACATTTCTCCAGGCATTATTAGCCATTTTGCATGTGTGGTTTGTTATGTTAACATAACCGTCATATTGAGGGTGGCAGTTATACTGTCATTATGTGTAAAACCTAATTTTTGTATTTATAAACCTTACAAAAATTCCTGATTCTGGTAAAACTCACATAGATACAATATTACAGGCATTTTTAGACATAATGCATGTTTGGTTTTGGAGTTATGTTTATATACATTTTTCCAGGCATTATTAGCTATTTATCATGTTTGGTTTTGGAGTTATGTTTAAATAACTGTCATAACAAATAATGCAGTTATACTGTCATTATGAGTAAAACCCAAGTTTTGTATTTGTAAACCTTACCAAAATACCTGATTCTGGTAAAACTCATATAGATTCAATATTACAGGCAGTTTAAGACGGATTGCAAGTTTCGTTTAAGAGTTTGGTTTTGGAATGATGTTTATATTACTTTTATATTTAGTTTGACAGTTAAAAAAAACAAACTTCTGTCTTTACAAACCTTACAAAATATTTTTTTCTAGTTAAACTCACAAAGATACATTTCTCCAGGCATTATTAGCTATCTAACATGTTTGGTTTAGGAGTTATGTTTAAATAACTGTTATTTTGAATATGGCAGTTATACTGTCATTATGAGTAAAACCCAATTTTTGTATTTGTAAACCTTACCAAAATACCTGATTCTGGTAAAACTCACATAGATTCAATATTACAAGCATTTTTAGACGGATTGCATGTTTGGTATTGGAGTTATGTTTCTATAACTTTTACATTTATTATGACAGTTATACAAACATATTGAATAAAAAAAAAACTATTTTGTGTCTTATCAAACCTTACAAAATATTTGTTTTCCTGTAAAACTCACAGAGATACATTTCTCCAGGCATTATTAGCCATTTTGCATGTGTGGTTTAGGAGTTATGTTAACATAACCGTCATATTGAGGGTGGCAGTTATACTGTCATTATGAGTAAAACCTAATTTTTGTATTTATAAACCTTACCAAAATTCTTTATTCTGGTAAAACTCACATAGATACAATATTGCAGGCATTTTTAGACATAATGCATGTTTGGTTTTGGAGTTATGTTTATATACATTTTTCCAGGCATTATTAGCTATTTATCATGTTTGGTTTAGGAGTTATGTTTAAATAACTGTCATATCAAATAATGCAGTTATACTGTCATTATGAGTAAAACCCAAGTTTTGTATTTGTAAACCTTACCAAAATACCTGATTCTGGTAAAACCCATATAGATTCAACATTACAGGCAGTTTAAGACGGATTGCAAGTTTGGTTTAGGAGTTTGGTTTTGGAATGATGTTTATATTACTTTTATATTTAGTTTGAAAGTTATACCATCATATTGAGTAAAAAAAAAAAAACTTTTGTCTTTACAAACCTTACAAAATATTTTTTTCTAGTAAAACTCACAAAGATACATTTCTCCAGGCATTATTAGCTATTTAGCATGTTTGGTTTAGGAGTTATGTTTAAATGACTGTTATTTTGAATATGGCAGTTATGTCATTATGAGTAAAACCCAATTTTTGTATTTGTAAACCTTACCAAAATACCTGATTCTGGTAAAACTCACATAGATTCAATATTACGGGCATTTTTAGATGTATTGCAAGTTTGGTTTTGGAGTTATGTTTATTTAACTTTCATATTTAGTATGACAGTTCTAATGTCATATTAAGTACAAAAACTAACTTGTGTCTTTACAAACCTTATAATTTTTATTTATTTTTTTTCCCAGGAAAACTCTTAAAGATACATTTCTCCAGGCATTATTAGCCATTTTGTATTTGTGGTTTAGGAGTTACAATATGTTTAAATAACTGTCAGATTGAATGTGACAGTATACTGTCATAGTGAGTAAAACCTAATGTTTGTATTTGTAAACCTTACCAAAAATACCTGATTCTGGTAAAAATCACATAGATGCAATATTGCAGGCATTTTTAGACATAATGCATGTTTGGTTTTGGACTTATGTTTATATAACTTTTATATTTAGTATTACAGTTATACCATCATATTGAGTAAAAAAAAAACTTGTGTCTTTATAAACCTTACAAAAAAAATGTTTTCCAGTAAAACTCACAAAGATACATTTCTCTAGGCATAATTAGCCATTTATCATGTTTGGTTTAGGAGTTATGTTTAAACAACTGTCATATTGAGTGTGGCAGTTATACTGTCATTATGAGTAAAACCTATTTTTTGTTTTCGTAAAACTTACCAATATACCTGATTCTGGTTAAACCCACATCGATGCAATATTACAGGATTTTTTAGACATAAAGCATGTTTGGTTTTAGAGTTATGTTTATATAACTTTCATATTTAGTATGAAAGTTATACCATCATATTGAGTAAAAAACAACAAATATTGTGTATCTTTACAAACCTTACAAAATATTGTTTTCCAGTAAAATTCACAAATATACCTTTCTCTAGGCATTATTAGTCATTTTGCATTTGTGTTTTAGGAGTTATTAGGAGTAATTAACTGTCATATTGAGTGTGGCAGTTATACTGTCACTATGAGTAAAACCTAATTTATGTTTTTGTAAACCTTACCAAAATACCTGATTCTGGTAAAACTCATATAGATTCAATATTAAAGGCAGTTTAAGACGGATTGCAAGTTTGGTTTAGGAGTTTGTTTTTGGAATTATGTTTATATTAATTTTATATTTAGTTTGACAGTATACCATCATATTCAGTAAAAAAAAAAAAAAACGTTTTTCTTTACAAACCTTACAAAATAGTTTTTTCTAGTAAAATTCACAAAGATACAATTCTCCAGGCATTATTAGCCATTTAGCATGTTTGGTTTAGGAGTTGTGTTTAAATAACTGTTATTTTGAATATGGCAGTTATACTGTCATTATGAGTAAAACCCAATTTTTGTATTTGTAAACCTTACCTAAATACCTGATTCTGGTAAAACTCACATAGATTCAATATTACAGGCATTTTTAGATGTATTGCAAGTTTGGTTTTGGAGTTATGTTTATTTAACTTTCATATTTAGTCTGACAGTTATACTGTCATATTAAGTAAAAAAACTAACTTGTGTCTTTACAAACCTTAAAAAAAAATTATTTTTTTTCCCAGGAAAACTCACAAAAATACATTTCTCCAGGCATTTTTAGCCATTTTGTATTTGTGGTTTAGGAGTTATGTTTAAATAACTGTCAGATTGAATGTGACAGTATACTGTCATTATTAGTAAAACCTAATTTTTGTATTTGTAAACCTTACCAAAAATACCTGATTCTGGTAAAAATCGCATAGATACAATATTGCAGGCATTTTTAGACATACAAATTTTTTCCCCCCCTAAACTCACAAAGATACATTTCTCCAGGCATAATTAGCCATTTATCATGTTTGGTTTAGGAGTTATGTTTAAATAACTGTCATATTGAGTGTGGCAGATATTGTATTGTGTGTCATTATAAATAAAAACCTATTTTTTGTATTTGTAAACCTTACCAAAATACCTGATTCTGGTAAAACCCACACCGATACAATATTACAGGAATTTTCAGACATAAAACATGTTTGGTTTTGGAGTTATGTTTATGTAACTTTCATAAATAGTATGACAATTATACCATCATATTGAGTAAAAAAAAAACCTAATTTGTATTTTTACAAATCTTACAAAATATTGTTTTCCAGTAAAATTCACAAATATACATTTCTCTAGGCATTATTAGTCATTTTGCATTTGTGTTTTAGGAGTTATGTTTAGTTAACTGTCATATTGAGTGTGGCAGTTATATTGTCACTATGAGTAAAACCTAACTTTTGTATTCGTAAACCTTACCAAAATACCTGAATCTGATAAAACTCACATATATTCAATATTACAGGCATTTTTAGACGGATTGCATATTTGGTTTTGGAATTATGTATATTATATATATATATATATATATATATATATATATATATATATATATATATATATATATAATTATATAACTTTCATATATAGTATGACAGCTAAACTGTTAAATTGTGTAAAAAAAAACAAACTTGTGTCTTTACAAACCTTTAAAAATATTTTTTCCAGTAAAACTCACAAAGATACATTCCTCAAGGCATTATTAGCCATTTTGTCAGTATACGGTCATTATGAGTAAAACCAAATTTGTGTATATGTAAACCTTACCAAAATACCTGATTCTGGTAAAACTCACATAGATACAATATTACAGGCATTTTTAGACGTATTGCAAGTTTGGTTTTGGAGTTATGTTTTATATTTAGTATGCCAGTTATACTGTCATATTAAGTAAAAAACTAACTTGTGTCTTTACAAACCTTACAATTTTATTTATTTTTTTCCAGGACAACTCACAAAGATACATTGCTCCAGGCATTATTAGCCATTTTGCATTTGTGGTTTAGGAATTATGTTTAAATACCTGTCATGTTAAATGTGGCAGTTATATTGTCATTATGAGTAAAACCTAGATTTTGTAATTGTAAACCTTACCAAAATACCTGATTCTGGTAAAAATCACATAGATTCAAAAGTACAGGCATTTTTAGACATATTGCATGTTTGGTTTTGGAGTTATGTTTATACAACTTTCATATTTAGTATGACAGTTATATCATTATATTGAGTAAAAAAAAAAACTTGTGTCTTTATAAACCTTACATTTTTTTTCCCAGTAAAACTCACAAAGATACATTTCTCCAGGTATAATTAGCCATTTAGCATGTTTGGTTTAGGAGTTATGTTTAAATAACTGTCAGATTGAGTGTGGTAGTTTAACTGCCACACATATTGAGTTATAAAGTTAAGTGTAAAACCTAATTTTTGTATTTGCAAACCTTACAAAAACTACTGATTCTTGTAAAACTCACATAGATTCAATATTAAAGGCATTTTATACATTTTACATGTTTTGTTTAGGAGTTGTGTTTGAATACATTAGTACTGCTTTTTTCGTTAAGGCAAGTCCAAACGGCAGGAGGCCACGGGGAAGACACAGGACACATTGGGAAGATTATATCAGCTGGCTGGCCTGGGAACGCCTCGGGATCCCCCGAGAAGAGCTGGACGAAGTAGCTGGGGATAGGGAATCTGGGCTTCTCTGCTTAGGCTGCAGCCCCCGCAACACGACCTCGGATAAGCGGAAGAAAATAGATGGATTTAGTATGACAGTTATACTATCATATTGAGTAAAAAAAAACTAACTTTTGTTTTTGTAAACATTAAAAATATTTTTTTTCTAGTAAAACTCACAAAGATACATGGAGTTTAAATAACTGTCATAGTAAGTAAAACCTATTTTTTGTATTTGAAAACCTTACAAAAATAACTGATTCTAGTAAAACTCACATGGATTCAATATTACAGGCATTTTTTCCCATTTTGCATGTTTGGTTTAGAAATTATGATGGAACACCTTTTTATTGCTTTTTTCGCATTATCTCAGGATTTTAAGAATATTACTGTCACATTGAGTAAAAACTACTTTTTGTGTTTGCAAGGATTAAAAAAAGCATATTTTTCGAGTAAAACTCCTAAGGATGCATTATTTCAGGCATCATTAGCCATTTAGCATTTGTAGTTTAGGAGTTATGTTTAAATAACTGTCATATTAAATGTACTCTCATATAGAGTAAAACCTAATTTTTGTATTTGCAAACCTTGCAAAAACAACTGATTCTAGTAAAACTCACATGCATTCATTATTACAGTTATTTTTAGACATTTTGCCTGTTTCGTTTAGAAATTATGATGGAATACATTTGTATTGCTTTTTTCGCATTATCTCAGGATTTTAGGAGTATTACTGTCATATTGAGTAAAAAACTACTTTTTGTGTTTGCAAGCCTTAAAAAAGCATATGTTTCGAGTAAACTCACAAGAAGCATTATTTCAGGCAATATTAGCTCATTTTTATGTGTAATTTATAGTTATGTTTAATTTACGGTCATATTGAGTGTACATTGTCATGGTGTAAAAAAACACATTTTTTTATTTGCAAAAATTTCAAACACAGCTGATTCTAGTAAAATTCACATGGATTCAATATTACAGGCATTTTTACACATATTGCATGTTTGACTTAGGAAATATGATTGAATACATTTTTATTGCATTTTTCGCATTATCTCAGGATTTTAGGGATATAACTGTCATAATGAGTAAAAAAGTACTTTTTGTGTTTGCAAGATTTAAAAAAGCATATGTTCAGAGTAAAACTCCGTAGAATGCATTATTTGAGGCAACATTAGCCATTTTGCATGTGTAGTTAGGAGTTATTTTTAAATAACTGTCATATTGAGTGTGACAGTATACTGTCATAGTGAGTAAAACTTAGTTTTTGTATTTGCAAACCTTATAAAAACAACTGATTCTAGTAAAACTCACATGGATTTAATATTACAGGCATTTTTAGACATTTTGCATTGTTGGTTTAGGAAATATGTTGGAATACATTTTTATTGCTTTTTTCGCATTATCTCAGGATTTTTAAGAATATTACTGTCATATTGAGTAAAAAACTACTTTTTGTGTTTGCAAGCCTTAAAAAAGCATATGTTTCGAGTAAAACTCACAATAATGCATTAGTTCAGGCAATATTAGCTCATTTTTATGTGTAGTTTAGGAGTTATGTTTATTTACTGTTATATTGTCATGGTAAAAAAAAAACTAATTTTTTTATTTGCAAAAATTTCAAACACAACCGATTCTAGTAAATCACATGGATTCAATATTACAGGCATTTTTACAAATTTTGCATGTCTAGTTTAGAAATTAAGATTGAATACATTTTTATTGCTTTTTTCGCATTATCTCAGGATTTAAAGAACATTACTGTCATATTGAGTAAAAAAAAATACTTTTTGTGTTTGCAAGCCTTAAGAAAGCATATGTTTCGAGGAAAACTCCCAAGGATCCATTATTTCAAACAATATTAGCCATTTTGCATGAGTAGTTTAGGAGTTATGATTACAAAACTGTCATATGGAGTGTGACAGTTTACTTTCGTAAAGAGTAAAACTTAATTTTTGTTTTTGCAAACCTTACTAAAACAACTGATTCTAGTAAAACTCACATTGATTCTATATAATACAGGCATTTTTACACATTTTGCATGTTTAAGTTAGAAATTATGATTGGATACATTTTTGTTGCTTTTTTTGCATTATCTCAGGATTTAAAGAACATTACTGTCATATTGAGTAAAAAAAAATACTTTTTGTGTTTGCAAGCCTTAAGAAAGCATATGTTTCGAGGAAAACTCCCAAGGATCCAATATTTCAAACAATATTAGCCATTTTGCATGAGTAGTTTAGGAGTTATGATTACAAAACTGTCATATGGAGTGTGACAGTTTACTTTCGTAAAGAGCAAAACCTAATTTTTGTTTTTGCAAACCTTACTAAAACAACTGATTCTTGTAAAACTCACATGGATTTAATATTACAGGCATTTTTAGACATTTTGCATTGTTGGTTTAGGAATTATGTTGGAATACATTTTTATTGCTTTTTTCGCATTATCTCAGAATTTTAAGAACATTACCGTCATATTGAATAAAAACTACTTTTTGTGTTGGCAAGCCTTAAAAAAGCATATGTTTCGAGTAAAACTCATAAGAATGCATTATTTAAGGCAATATTAGCTCATTTTTAAGTGTAGTTTAGGAGTTAAGTTTAATTTACTGTCATATTGAGTGTACATTGTCATGGTGAAAAAAAAAAAAAAATTTGTATTTGCAAAAATTTCAAACACAACCTAATCTTGTGAAACTCACATGGATTCAATATTACAGGCATTTTTACACATTTTGCATGTTTGATTTAGGAAATATGATTGAATATATTTTCATTGCTTTTTTTGCATTATCTCTGTATTTTAGGAATATTACTGTCATATTGAGTAAAAAGCTACTTTTTGTTTGCAAGATTTGAAAAAGCATATGTTTCGAGTAAAACTCCGTAGAATGCATTATTTATGGCATCATTAGACATTTTGCATGTGTAGTTTAGGAGTTATGATTAAATAAATGTCATATTGAGTGTGACAGTTTACTTTCATAAAGAGTAAAACCTAATTTTTGTTTTTGCAAACTTCACTAAAACAACTGATTCTAGTAAAACTCACATGGATTCAATAATACAGGCATTTTTACACATTTTGCACGTTTAGTTTAGGAATTATGATTGAATACATTTTTATTGCTTTTTTCGCATTATCTCAGGATTTTAAGAACATTACTGTCATATTGAGTAAAAAACTACTTTTTGTGTTTGCAAGCCTTAAAAAAGCATATGTTTCGAGTAAAACTCACAAGGATGCATTATTTCAGGCAATATTAGCTCATTTTTAAGTGTAGTTTAGGAGTTATGTTTATTTACTGTCATATTTAGTGTACATTGTCATGGTGAAAAAAACCTAATATTTGTATTTTCAAAAATTTCAAACACAACCTAATCTAGTAAAACTCACATGGATTCAATATTACAGGCATTTTTACACATTTTGCATGTTTGATTTAGGAAATATGATCGAATATATTTTCATTGCTTTTTTTGCATTATCTCAGTATTTTAGGAATATTACAGTCATAAAGGGTAAAAAAAATACTTTTTGTGTTTGCTAGCCTTAAGACAACATATGTTTCGAGGAAAACTCCCAAGAATCCATTATTTCAAACATTATTAGCCATTTTGCATAAGTAATTTAGGAGTTATGATTAAAAAACTGTCATATTGAGTGTGACAGTTTACTTTCACAAAGAGTAAAACCTAATTTTTGTTTTTGCAAACTTCACAAAAACAACTCATTCTAGTAAAACTCACATGGATTCAATAATACAGGCATTTTTACACATTTTGCACGTTTAGTTTAGAAATTATGATTGAATAAATTTTATTGCTTTTTTCGCATTATCTCAGGATTTTAAGAACATTACTGTCATATTGAGTAAAAAACTACTTTTTGTGTTTGCAAGCCTTAAAAAAGCATATGTTTCGAGTAAAACTCACAAGGATGCATTATTTCAGGCAATATTAGCTCATTTTTAAATGTAGTTTAGGAGTTATGTTTAATTTACTGTCATATTGAGTGTACATTGTCATGGTGAAAAAAACTAATATTTGTATTTCCGAAAATTTCAAACACAACCTAATCTAGTAAAACTCACATGGATTCAATATTACAGGCATTTTTACACATTTTGCATGTTTGATTTAGGAAATATGATTGAATACATTTTTATTGCTTTTTTCGCATTATCTCAGGATTTTAAGAACATTACTGTCATATTGAGTAAAAAACTACTTTTTGTGTTTGCAAGCCTTAAAAAAGCATATGTTTCGAGTAAAACTCACAAGGATGCAATATTTCAGGCAATATTAGCTCATTTTTAAGTGTAGTTTAGGAGTTATGTTTATTTACTGTAATATTTAGTGTACATTGTCATGGTGAAAAAACCCTAATATTTGTATTTTCAAAAATTTCAAACACAACCTAATCTAGTAAAACTCACATGGATTCAATATTACAGGCATTTTTTACACATTTTGCATGTTTAGTTTAGAAATTATGATTGAATACATTTTTATTGCTTTTTTCGCATTATCTCAGGATTTTAAGAACATTACTGTCATATTGAGTAAAAAAATACTTTTTGTATTTGCAAGCCTTAAGAAAGCATATGTTTCGAGAAAAACTCCCAAGGATCCATTATTTCAAACATTATTAGCCATTTTGCACGAGTGGTTTAGGAGTTATGATTAAAAAAATTGTTATATTGAGTGTGACAGTTTACTTTCATAAAGAGTAAAACCTAATTTTTGCT
Source organism: Nerophis lumbriciformis (assembly GCF_033978685.3). Taxonomy (NCBI): domain Eukaryota; kingdom Metazoa; phylum Chordata; class Actinopteri; order Syngnathiformes; family Syngnathidae; genus Nerophis; species Nerophis lumbriciformis. Next base: position 17,035,406 of record NC_084565.2, read on the forward strand.
TTTGCAAACCTTACTAAATCAACTGATTCTAGTGAAACTCACAAGGATATAATATTACTGGCATTTTTAGACATTTTGCATTGTTGGTTTAGGAATTATGTTGGAATACATTTTTATTGCTTTTTTCGCATTATCTCAGAATTTTAAGAACATTACTGTCATATTGAGTAAAAAAAATACTTTTTGTGTTTGCAAGCCTTAAGAAAGCATATGTTTCGAGGAAAACTCCCAAGGATCCATTATTTCAAAAATTATTAGCCATTTTGCATGAGTAGTTTAGGAGTTATGATTAAAAAATTGTCTATTGAGTGTGACTTTTACTTTCATAAAGAGTAAAACCTAATTTTTGTTTTTGCAAACTTTACTAAAACAACTGATTCTAGTAAAACTCACATGGTTTCAAAAATACAGGCATTTTTACACATTTTGCATGTTTGGTTTAGAAATTATGATTGAATACATTTTTTTTGCTTTTTTTCGCATTATCTCAGGAATTTAAGAACATTACTGTCATATTGAGTAAAAAAATACTTTTTGTGTTTGCAAGCCTTAAGATATGTTTCGAAGAAAACTCCCAAGGATCCATTATTTCAAACATTATTAGCCATTTTGCATGAGTAGTTTAGGAGTTATGATTAAAAAATTGTCATATTGAGTGTGACAGTTTACTTTCATAAAGAGTAAAACCAAATTTTTGTTTTTGCAAACCTTACTAAAACAACTGATTCTAGTAAAACTCTAATTTAACTCACATATAATATTACAGAAATTTTTAGACATTTCGCATTGTTGGTTTAGGAATTATTAATATATACATTTATATTGCTTTTGTCGCATTATCTCAGAATTTTAAGAACATTACTGTCATATTGAGTAAAAACTACTTTTTGTGTTTGCAAGCCTTAAAAAAAGCATATGTTTCGAGTAAAACTCACAAGAATGCATTTTTTCAGGCAATATTACCTCATTTTTAAGTGTAGTTTAGGAGTTATGTTTAATTTACTGTCATATTGAGTGTACATTGTCATGGTGAAAAAAACCAATTTTTTTCTAATTGCAAACCTTTCAAACACAACTGATTCTAGTAAAACATACATTGATTCAATATTACAGGCATTGTTACACATTTTGCATGTTTGGTTTAGGAATTACAATGGAATACATTTTTTTTTGCTTTGTTCATATTATCTCAGGATTTTAAGAACATTACTGTCATATTGAGTGAAAAACTACTTTTTGTGTTTGCAAGATTTACAAAAGCATATGTTTCGAGGAAAACTCCTAAGGATGCATTATTTCAGGCATCAATAGCCATTTTGCTTGTGTGGAATACGAGTTTTTAAATAACTGTCATATTGTGTTTGGCAGTTATACTGTCATGAGTAAAACCTAATTTTTGTATTTTTAAACCTTATAAACCTCCTGATTCTAGTAAAATTCACAAAGATACAACAAGATATTACAGGCATTTTTAGACATAATGCAGGTTTGGTTTTGGAGTTAGGTTTATAACTTTTCATATTTAGTATGACAGTTATACTGTCATATTAAGTAAAAAATAAAAGAAAAAAAGACGTGTCTTTGCAAACCTTACAAAATATTTTTTTCCAGTAAAACTCACAATGATGTGGTTAGGGCCTTGCATGCCAGCTCCCGCCATCAGTGTGTGACTGTGTGTGTGAATGGATGAATGGAAAAATAGTGTCAAAGCGCTTTGTGTACCTTGAAGGTAGAAAAGCGCTATACAAGTATAACCCATTTACCATAGTGAGTAAAACCAAATGTTTGTATTTACAAACCTTACAAAAACAACCCATTCTAGTAAAAGTCACACAGATACAATATTTTAGGCATTTTTAGACATAATGCATGTTTGGTTTTGGAGTTATGTTTATATAACCTACTTTCTGAGCCGCCACCTTATCGTGGTAGAGGAGTTTGCGTGTCCCACTGATCCTAGGAGCTATGCTGTCTTTGGGCTTCTATGCCCCCTCGTAGGCTCTCCCAAGACAAATAGGTCCTAGGTGAGGGATCAGACAAAGAGCAGCTCAAAGACCTTTATGAAAAGTACAAATCGAGGTCCTAGATTTTTCCTCGCCCGGACGCGGGTCACCGTGGCTCCCCTGTGGAGCCAGGCCCAGAGGTGGGGCACGATGGCGAGCGCCTGTTGGCTGGCTCAGCTCAATGAAGCAACGTGGTTCCCTCCTCCAATGGGCTCACCACTCATGGGCTGGGTTATAGAGGTCGGGTGCAGTGTGAGCTGAGCGGCAGCCGAAGGCAGGGCACTTGGCGGTCCGATCATCGGCTACATAAGCTAGCTCTTCTGACGTGAAATGTCACCTCGCTGGGAGGGAAGGAGCCTGAGCTGGTGTGCGAGGTGGAGAAGTTCCGGCTAGATATAGTTGGACTCACTTCGACGCACAGGAACCTGTTCCATCGAGAGGGGCTGGACAGTCTTCCACTATGGAGTTGCAAGCAATGAGAGGCTGGGGTGGCAATTCTTGTTGTCCCCCCGGCTCAAAGACAAGAGTATGGGGTATCGGACTGTCTGATTGTGGCGGGTCGCTCCCTGTATGATCAGTGTAGGGCAGCCTTGGTCCGCCAAGGCTGCCCTTTGTCACCGATTCTGTTGTTAACTTTTATGGACAGAATTGCAGTCATGGCGTTGAGGGGATCCGGTTTGGTGGTTGCAGTCTTTGCTTTTTGCAGTTGATGTGGTCGTGATGGCTTCAACTGGCCAGGATCTCCAGCTCTCATTGGATGGCCGAGTATGAAGCGACTGGGATGAGAATCAGCACCTCCAAGTCCAAATCACCAAAATGATTCCCGGGCGCGGCCACCGCTGCTGCCCACTGCTCCCCTCACCTCCCAGGGGGTGATCAAGGGTGATGGGTCAAATGCAGAGAATAATCTCGCCACACCTAGATTACTGTCATTTTTCTAATTGCAAACCTTTCAAACACAACTGATTCTAGTAAAACATACATTGATTCAATATTACAGGCATTTTTACACATTTTGCATGTTTGTTTTTTTCAGGCAATATTAGCTCATTTTTAAGTGTAGTTTAGGAGTTATGTTTAATTTACTGTCATATTGAGTGTACATTGTCATGGTGAAAAAAACCTAATTTTTCTAATTGCAAACCTTTCAAACACAACTGATTCTAGTAAAACATACATTGATTCAATATTACAGGCATTTTTACACATTTTGCATGTTTGGTTTAGGAATTATAATGGAATGCATTTTTTTTTTGCTTTTTTCGTATTATCTCAGGATTTTAAGAACATTACTGTCTTATTGAGTAAAAAACTACTTTTTGTGTTTGCAAGATTTAAAAAAGCATATGTTTCGAGGAAAACTCCTAAGGATGCATTATTTCAGGCATCAATAGCCATTTTGCTTGTGTGGAATAGGAGTTTTTAAATAACTGTCATATTGCGTGTGGCAGTTATACTGTCATTATGAGTAAAACCTAATTTTTGTATTTTTAAACCTTATAAACCTCCTGATTCTAGTAAAATTCACAAAGATACAACAAGATATTACAGGCATTTTTAGACATAATGCAGGTTTGGTTTTGGAGTTAGGTTTATAACTTTTCATATTTAGTATGACAGTTATACTGTCATCTTAAGTAAAAAAAAAAATAAAAAAATAAAAAGACGTGTCTTTGCAAACCTTACAAAATATTTTTTTCCAGTAAAACTCACAAAGATACATATCTCTTATTAGCCATTTTGCATGTGTGGTTTTTAAATAACTGTCAGATACAGAGACAGAGACAGTATACATGGGGAAGGCACATGTTTGAATACATTTTTATTGCTTTTTTCGTTAGGGCAAGTCCGATCGGCAGGAGGCCACGGGGAAGACCCAGGACACATTGGGAAGACTATGTCTCAGACTGGCCTGGGAACGCCTCGAGATCCCCCGAGAAGAGCTGGACAAAGTGGCTGGGGAGAGGGAAGTCTGGGCTTCTCTGCTTAGGCTGTTGCCCCCGCAACCCGACCTCGGATAAGCGGAAGAAAATGGATGGATTTAGTATGACAGTTATACTCTCATATTGAGTAAAAAAAACTATTTTTCATAGATTCAATATTACAGGCATCTTTAGATGGATTGTATGTTTGGTTTTGGAGATATGTTTATACAACTTTCATATTTAGTATGACAGTTATACTGTCATATTGAGTAAAAAAAAAAAAAAACTTGTGTCTGCAAACCTTTCAAAAGATTATTATTCTAGTAAAACTAACAAAGATACATTTTTCCAAGCATTATTAGCATTTGTTGTTTTGGAGTTATAATGCTTGCGTTGAGAGGCGACGGGCTCGGGTGGCAATTCTTGTTGCCCCCCGGCTCAAAGCCTGCACGTTGGAGTTCAACCCAGTGGACCAGTGGGTAGCTTTCCTCCGCCTTCGGGTGGGGGGACGGATCCTGACTGTTGTTTGGCCTTACGCGCCAAACGGCAGCTCAGAGTACCCACCCTTTTTGGATTCACTCGAGGGAGTACTGGAAAGTGCTCCACCGGGTGATTCCCTCGTTCTACTGGGGGCCTTCAACGCTCATCTTGGCAACAACAGTGAAACCTGGAGAGGCGTGATTGGGAAGAATGGCCGCCCGGATCTGAACCCGAGTGGTGTTTTGTTATTGGACTTTTGTGCTCGTCACAGATTGTCAATAACAAACACCAAGTTCAAACATAAGGGTGTCCATATGTGCACTTGGCACCAGGACACCCTAGGCCGCAGTTCCATGATCGATTTTGTAGTTGTGTCATTGGATTTGCGGTCTCATGTTTTGGACACTCGGGTGAAGAGAGGGGCGGAGCTTTCTACCGATCACCACCTGGTGGTGAGTTGGCTGCGATGGTGGGGGAGGATGCCTGACAGACCTGGCAGGCCCAAACGCATTGTGAGGGTTTGCTGGGAACGCCTCCGGAAGAACTTTGAACATGTCACGAGGGAGGCGCTGGACATTGAGTCTGAGTGGACCATGTTCCGTGCCTCTCTTGTCGAGCCGGCTGATTGGAGCTGTGGCCGCAAGGAGTTTGGTGCCTGTCGTGGCGGTAATCCTAGAACCCGCTGGTGGACACCAGCAGTGAGGGATGCCGTCAAGCTGAAGAAAGAGCCTATCGGGTCCTTTTGGCTCATGGGACTCCAGAGGCAGCCGACAGCCAAGCGAAGTGCGGCTTCAGCGGTCGCAGAGGCAAAAACTCGGACATGGGAGGAGTTTGGAGAAGCCATGGAAAACGACTTCCAGACGGCTTCGAAGCGATTCTGGACCACCATCCGCCGGCTCAAGGGGGGGGAGCAGTGCACTGTAACACCGTGTATGGTGAGGATGGTGCGCTGCTGACCTCTACTGCAGCTGTTATTGATCGGTGGAGGGAATACTTCGAAGACCTCCTTAATCCCACCAACATGTCTTCCTATGAGGAAGCAGTGCCTGGGGAATCTGTGGTGGGCTCTCCTATTTCTGGGGCTGAGGATGCCAAGGTAGTTAAAAAGCTCCTCAATGGCAACGCCCTGGGGGTGGATGAGATCCGTCCGGAGTTCCTTAAGGCTCTGGATGCTGTGGGGCTGTCTTGGTTGACAAGACTCTGCAACATCGCGTGGACATCGGGGGCGGTACTTCTGGATTGGGAGACCGGGGTGGTGGTTCCTCTCTTTAAGAAGGGGAACCAGAGGGTGTGTTTCAACTATCGTGAGATCACAAACCTCAGTCTTCCCGGTAAGGTCTATTCATGTGTACTGGAGAAGAGGCTACGCCGGATAGTCGAACCTCGGATTCAGGAGGAACAGTGTGGTTTACGTCCTGGTCGTGGAACTGCGGACCAGCTTTATACTCTCGGCAGGGTCCTTGAGGGTGCATGGGAGTTTGCCCAACCAGTCTACATGTGCTTTATGGACTTGGAGAAGGCATTCGACCATTTACCCCTGGAAGTCCTGTGGGGAGTGCTTAGAGAGTATGGGGTAACGGACTGTCTCATTGTGGCGGTTCGCTCCCTTTGCAAGAGTCAGAGCTTGGTCGGGCAATGCGGACCCGTTTCCAGTGAGGGTTGGACTCCACCAAGGCTGCCCTTTGTCACCGATTCTGTTCATAACCTTTATGGACAGAATTTCTAGGCGCAGTCAGGGCGTTGAGGGGATCCGGTTTGGTGTCTGCAGGATTAGGTCTCTGCTATTTGCAGATGATGTGGTCCTGATGGCTTCATCTGGCCAAGATCTTCAGCCCTCACTGGATCGGTTCGCAGACGAGTGTGAAGTGACTGGGATGTGAATCAGCACCTCCAAGTCCGAGTCCATGGTTCTCGCCCGGAAAAGGGTGGAGTGCCATCTCCGGGTTGGGGAGGAGATCTTGCCCCAAGTGGAGGAGTTCAAGGACCTCAGAGTCTTGTTCACGAGTGAGGGAAGAGTGGATCGTGAGATCGACAGGTGGAACGGTGCGGCGTCTTCAGTAATGCGGACGCTGTATTGATCCGTTGTGGTGAAGAAGGAGCTGAGCCGGAAGGCAAAGCTCTCGATTTACCGGTCGATCTACGTTCCCATCCTCACCTACGGTCATGAGCTTTGTGTCATGGCCGAAAGGACAAAATCACGGGTACAAGCGGCCGAAATGAGTTTCCTCCGCCGGGTGGCGGGGCTCTCCCTTAGAGATAGGGTGAGAAGCTCTGTCATCCGGGAGGAGCTCAAAGTAAAGCCATTGCTCCTCCATTTCGAGAGGAGCCAGATGAGGTGGTTCGGGCATCTGGTCAGGATGCCACCCGAACGCCTCTCTAGGGAGGTGTGAGTAAAACCAATATTTTGTATTTGCAAACCTTACAAAAACAACTGATTCTAGTTAAACTCACATGAATACAATATTACAGGCATTTTTAGATATAATGCATGTTCGGTTTTGGAGTTATGTTTATAATTTTTTTACATTTAGTATGACAGTTATACTGTCATATTGAGTAAAAAAACTTGTGTCTTTGCAAACCTTACAAAAGATCATTACTCTAGTAAAACTAACAAAGATACATTTCTCCAGGTTTAATAGCCATTTTCATGTGTCGTTTATGAGTTATGTTTAAATAACTGTCATATTGAGTGTGGCACTTAACACTCATTATATCCATTTTGCACACATGCAAAATGGATATAATGCCTGGAGAAATGTATCTTTGTGAGATTACTGGAAAAACATATTTTGTAAGGTTTGTAAAGAAACAATTTAGTTTTTTTACTTAATATGATGAGGTGGCGACTTTTCCAGGGTGTCCCCGCCTTCCGCCCGATTGTAGCTGAGATAGGCTCCAGTGCCCCCCGCGACCCCGAAGGGAATGAGCGGTAGACAATGGATGGATGGATGGACAGTATACTGTCACACTAAATGTAAAAGTAGTATAAACATAACTCCAAAACCAAACATGCATTATGTCTAAAAATGCCTGTAATATTGTATCAATGTGAGTTTTACTAGAATCAGTTGTTTTTGTAAGTTTTGCAAATACAAAATATTGGTTTTACTCACTATGACAGTATACTGTCACATTCAATCTGACAGCTATTTAAACATAACTCCTAAACCACACATGCAAAATGACTAAAAATGCCTAGAAAAATGTATCTCTGTGAATTTTAATGGAAAAAAATATTTGTAAGGTTTTTAAAATTACAAGTTTGTCATTTTTTGCTCAATTTGACAGTATAACTGTCATACTAAATATGAAAGTTATATACACATAACCAAACCAAACTTGCAATCCGTCTAAAAATGCCTGTAATATTGAATCTATGTGAGTTTTACCAAAATCAGGTATTTTGGTAAGGTTAACAAATACAAAAATTAGGTTTTACTCAAAATGACAATATAACTGCCACATTTAACATGACAGGTATTTAAACATAATTCCTAAACCAAACATGATAAATGGCTAATAATGCCTGGAGAAATGTATCTTTGTGAGTTTTACAGGAAAAACATAATTTGTAAGGTTTATAAAGACACAAGGTAGTTTTTTTTACTCAATATGATGGTATAACCGTCATACTAAATATGAAAGTTATATAAACATAACTCCAAAATCAAACATGAAATTTGTCTAAAAATACCTGTAATATTGTATCTATGTGAGTTTTACCAGAATCAGGTATTTTGGTAAGGTTTACAAATACAAAAATTAGGTTTTACTCACTATGACAGTATACTGTCACATTCAATCTGACAGTTTTGTAAACATAACTTCTAAACCACACATGCAAAATGGATAATAATGCCTGGAGAAATGTATCTTTGTGAGTTTTACTAGGAAAAATATTTTGTAAGGTTTGTAAAGACACACGTTAGTTTTTTTTTACTCAATATGACAGTATAACTGTCATACTCTATATATATATATATATATATATATATATATATATATATATATATATATATATATATATATATATATATATATATATATATATATAAACATGACTCCAAAACCAAACTTGCAATCCGTCTAAAAATGTCTGTAATATTGAATCTATGTAAGTTTTACCAAAATGAGGTATTTTGGTAAGGTTGACAAATAAAAAAAATAGGTTTTACTGATAGTGACATTATAAGTGCCACACTCAATATGACAGTTATTTAAACATAACTCATAAACGACACATGAAAATGGCTATTAAACCTGGAGATATGTATCTTTGTTAGTTTTACTAGAGTAATGATCTTTTGTAAGGTTTGCAAAGACACAAGTTTTTTTACTCAATATGACGGTATAACTGTCAAACTAAATAAAAAAGTTATAGAAACATAACTCCAAAACCAAACTCAAAAACCAAACATGCAATCCATTTAAAAATGCCTGTAATATTAAATATATGTGAGTTTTATCAGAATCAGGTATTTTGGTAAGGTTTACAATAACAAAATTAGGTTTTACTCATAATGACAGTATAACTGCCACGCTCAATATGACAGTTATTTAAACATAACTCCTAAAACACACATGCAAAATGACTAATAATGCGTGGAAAAATGTGTCTTTGTGATTTTTACTGGAAAAAAATATTTTGTAAGGTTTGTAAAGATACTGTTTTTTTTTTTTTAACTCAATATGATGGTATAACTGTCATACTAAATATGAAAGTTTTATAAACATAACTCCAAAACCAAACTTGCAATTCGTAAAAAAAATGGCTGTAATATTGAATATATGTGATTTTTACCAGAATCAGGTATTTTGGTAAGGATTACAAATACAAAAATGAGGTTTTACTCATAATGACGGATAACCGCAACTTTTTTTAAACATAACTCCTAAACAAAACATGCTGAATGGCTAATAATGCCTGGAGAAATGTATCTTTGTGAGTTTTACTGGGGGAAAAAAAATAAAAAAATTGTAAGGTTTGTAAAGACACAAGTTAGTTTTTTCTAACTCAAAAAGACAGTATAACTGTCATACTAAATGGAAAAGTTATATAAACATAACTCCAAAACCAAACATGCATTATGTCTAAAAATGCCTGAAATGTTGTATCCATGTGAGTTATACTAGAATCAGTTGTTTTTGTAAGTTTTGCAAATACAAAATATTGGTTTTACTCACTATGACAGTATACTGTCACATTCGATCTGACAGTTATTTAAACATAACTCCTAAACCACACATTCAAAATGACTAATAATGCCTGGAGAAATGTATCTCTGTGAATTTTTCTGTATATATTTTGTAAGGTTTGTTATAACACAAGTTTTTTTTACTCAATATGACAGCAGTATACTGTCCAAGTGAGTAAAACCAATATTTTGTATTTGCAAACCTTACAAAAACAACTGATTCTAGTAAAACTCACATGGATACAATGATACAGTTATTTTTAAATATAATGCATGTTTGGTTTTGGAGTTATGTTTATATAACTTTTACATTTAGTATGACAGTTATAATGTCATATTGAGTAAAAAAAATAACTTGTCTTTACAAACTTTACAATTTTTTCCAAGAATTATTAGCCATTTTGCATGTGTGGTTTAGGAGTTCTATTTAAATAACTGTCATATTGAGTGTGGCAGTTATACTGTCATTATGAGTAAAACCTTATTTTTGTATTTGTAAACCTTACCAAAATACCTGATTGTAGTAAAACTCACATAGATACAATATTACAGGCATTTTTAGACATAATGCATGTTTGGTTTTGGAGTTATGTTTATATGACTTTCATATTTAGTATGACAGTTATACTGTCATATTAAGTAAAAAAAACTAACTTGTGTCTTTACAAACCTTACAAATTATATTATTTTTTTTTTCAGTAAAACTCACAAAGTTACATTTCTCCAGGCATTATTAGTCATTTTGTATGTGTGGTTTAGGAGTTATGTTTAAATAACTGTCAGATTGAATGTGACAGCATACTGTCATAGTGAGTAAAACCAATATTTTGTATTTGCAAACCTTAAAAAAACAACTGATTCTAGTAAAACTCACATGGATACAATGTTACAGGCATTTTTAGACATAATCCATGTTTGGTTTTGGAGTTTTGTTTATATACATTTTACATTTAGTATGACAGTTATACTGTCATATGGAGTAAAAAACAACTAACTTGTGTCTTTACAAACCTTACAAAAATATTTTTTTTTTCAGTAAAACTCACAAAGATGCATTTCTCCAGTCATTATTAGCCATTTAGCATGTTTGGTTTAGGAGTTTTGTTTAAATAACTGTCATTTTGAACGTTGCAGTTATACTGTCATAATGAGTAAAACCTAATTTTTGTATTTGTAAACCTTACCAAAATACCTGTTTCTGGTAAAACTCACATAGATTCAATATTACAGGCATTTTTAGATGAATTGCATGTTTGGTTTTGAAGTTAGTTTATATAACTTTCAAATTTAGTAAGACAGTATACCATCATATTGAGTAAAACAAACTAACTTGTGTCCAAACAAACCTTACAAAATATTTTTTTTCCTGTAAAACTCACAAAAATACATTTCTCCAGGCATTATTAGCCATTTTGCATCTGTGGTTTAGAATTTATGTTTAAATAACAGTCAGATTGAATGTGACAGTATACTGTCATAGTGAGTAAAACCAAAATGTTGTATTTGCAAACGTTACAAAAACAAATGTTTCTACTAAAACTCACTTGGATACAATATTATAGGCAATTTAAGACATAATGCATGTTTGGTTTAGGAATTATTTTGAAAAACTATTTTATTGCTTTTTTTGCATTTTATCAGGATTTTAAAAACATCACCGTCATATTGAGAAAAAAACTACTTTTTGTAATTGCAAGCCTTAAAAAAGCATATGTTCGAGTAAAACTGACAAGGATGCATTGTTTTAGGCATTATTAGCATTTTTGCATGTGTGGTTTAGGAGTTATGTTTAAATAGCTGTCATTTTGCGTGTGGCAGTTATACTGTCATTATGAGTACAACTTATTTTTTGTATTTGTGAACCTTACCAAAATACCTGATTGTAGTAAAACTCACATAGATACAATATTACAGGCATTTTAAGACATAATGCATGTTTGGTTTTGGAATTATGTTTATATAACTTTCATATTTAGTATGACAGTTATACTGTCATATTGAGTAAAAAAAACTAACTTATAAACCTTACAAAATTTATTTCCCAGTAAAACTCACAAAGATACATTTCTCCAGGCATTATTAGTCATTTTGTATGTGTGGTTTAGGAGTTATGTTTAAATAACTGTCAGATTGAATGTGACAGTATACTGTCATAGCGAGTAAAAGCATTTTTTTTGTATTTGCAAACCTTACAAAAACAACTTATTCTAGTAAAACTCACATGGATACAATATTACAGGCATTTTTTAGACATAAAGCATGTTTGGTTTTGGAGTTATGTTTATATACATTTTACATTTAGTATGACAGTTATACTGTCATATGGAGTAAAAAACAACTAACTTGTGTCTTTACAAACCTTACAAAAATGTTGTTGTTTTTTCAGTAAAACTCACAAAGATGCATTTCTCCAGTCATTATTAACCATTTAGCATGTTTGGTTTAGGAGTTATGTTTAAATAACTGTCATTTTGAACGTTGCAGTTATACTGTCATTATGAGTAAAACCTAATTTTTGTATTTGTAAACCTTACCAAAATACCTCTTTCTGGTAAAACTCACATAGATTCAATATTACAGGCATTTTTAGATGAATTGCATGTTTGGTTTTAAAGTTAGTTTACATAACTTTCAAATTTAGTAAGACAGTTATACCATCATATTGAGTAAAAAAAACTAACTTGTGTCCAAACAAACCTTACAAAATATTTTTTTTCCAGTAAAACCCACAAAAATACATTTCTCCAGGCATTATTAGCCATTTTGCATCTGTGGTTTAGAATTTATGTTTAAATAACAGTCAGATTGAATGTGACAGTATACTGTCATAGTGAGTAAAACCAAAATGTTGTATTTGCAAACCTTACAAAAACAAATGATTCTACTAAAACTCACTTGGATACAATATTATAGGCAATTTAAGACATAATGCATGTTTGGTTTAGGAATTTTGTTGAAAAAGTATTTTATTGCTTTTTTTGCATTTTATCAGGATTTTAAAAACATCACCGTCATATTGAGAAAAAAAACTACTTTTTGTAATTGCAAGCCTTAAAAAAGCATATGTTCGAGTAAAACTGACAAGGATGCATTGTTTTAGGCATTGTTAGCATTTTTGCATGTGCGGTTTAGGAGTTATGTTTAAATAACTGTCATTTTGCGTGTGGCAGTTATACTGTCATTATGAGTACAACTTATTTTTTGTATTTGTGAACCTTACCAAAATACCTGATTGTAGTAAAACTCACATAGATACAATATTACAGGCATTTTAAGACATAATGCATGTTTGGTTTCGGAATTATGTTTATATAACTTTCATATTTAGTATGACAGTTATACAGTCATATTGAGTAAAAAAAAACTAACTTGTGTCTTTACAAACCTTACAAAAAAATGTTTTTTCCAGTAAAACTCACAAAGATACATTTCTCCAGGCATTATTAGTCATTTTGTATGTGTGGTTTAGGAGTTATGTTTAAATAACTGTCAGATTGAATGTGACAGTATACTGTCATAGCGAGTAAAACCAATATTTTGTATTTGCAAACCTTACAAAAACAACTTATTCTAGTAAAACTCACATGGATACAATATTACAGGCATTTTTTAGACATAAAGCATGTTTGGTTTTGGAGTTATGTTTATATAAATTTTACATTTAGTATGAGAGTTATACTGTCATATGGAGTAAAAAACAACTAACTTGTGCCTTTACAAACCTTACAAAAAAATGTTTTTTCCAGTAAAACTCACAAAAATGCATTTTGCCAGTCATAATTAGCCATTTAGCATGTTTGGTTTAGGAGTTATGTTTAAATAACTGTCATTTTGAACGTGGCAGTTATACTGTCATTATGAGTAAAACCTAATTTTTGTATTTGTAAACCTTACCAAAATACCTGATTCAGGTAAAACTCACAGAGATTTAATATTACAGGCATTTTTAGACGGATTGCAAGTTTGATTTTGGAGTTATGTTTATATAACTTTCATATTTAATATGACAGTTATACTGTCATATTGAGTAAAAAAAACTAACTTGTGTTTTTACAAACCTTACAAAATATTTTTTTTCCTGTAAAATTCACTAAAATACATTTTTCCAGGCATTATGTCATTTTGCATGTGTGGTTTAGGAGTTATGTTTAAATATCTGTCAGATTGAATGTAACAGTATACTGTCATATTGAGTAAAACCAATATTTTGTATTTGAAAACCTTACAAAAACAACTGATTCTACTAAAACTCACATGGATACAATATTACAGGCATTTTTAGACAAAATGCATGTTTGGTTTTGGAGTTATGTTTATCTAACTTTTCCATTTAGTATGACATTTATACTGTCTTTTTGAGTTAAAAAAAACTAACTTGTGTCTTTACAAACCTTACAATTTTTTTTTTTCCAGTAAAACTCACAAAGATACATTTCTCCAGGCATTATTAGCCATTTTGCATCTGTGGTTTAGAATGTATGTTTAAATAACAGGCAGATTGAATGTGACAGTATACTGTCATAGTGAGTAAAACCTAATTTTTGTATTTGCAAAACTTACAAAAACAACTGATTCTAGTAAAACTCACATGGATACAATATTACAGACATTTTTAGACATAATGCATGTTTGGTTTTGGAGTTATGTTTATACTACTTTTACATTTAGTATGACAGTTATACTGTCCATCCATCCATCCATTTTCTACCGCTTATTCCCTTCGGGGGGTGCTGGAACCTATCTCAGCTATAATCAGGCGGAAGGCGGGGTACACCCTGGAAAAGTCGCTAGCTCATCATATTAAGTAAAAAAAAAACTAAATTGTTTCTTTACAAACCTTACAAAATATTTTTTTCCAGTAATTTCACAAAGATACATTTCTCCAGGCATTATAGCCATTTTGCATGTTTGGTTTGGTAGTTATGATTAAATAACTGTCAAATTGAATGTGACAGTATACTATCATGGTGAGTAAAACCAATATTTTGTATTTGCAAACCTTACAAAAACAACTTATTCTCGTAAAACTCAACAATTGATTTTAGTAAAACTCGCATGGATACAAAATTACAGGCATTTTTAAACATAATGCATGTTTGGTTTTGGAGTTATGTTTATATATTTTTTACATTTAGTATTACAGTTATACTGTCATATTGAGTAAAAAATACTAACTTGTGTCTTTATAAACCTTAAAAAAAATGTTTTCCAGTAAAACTCACAAAGATACATTTCTCCAGGCATTATTAGCCATTAACCATGTTTGGTTTAGAGTTATGTTTAAATAACTGTCATATTGAGTGTGGCAGATATACTGTCATTATGAGTAAAACCTATTTTTTGTATTTGTAAAATTACCAAAATAACTGATTCTGATAAAACTCACATGGATAAAATATTACAGGATTTTTTAGACATAAAGCATGTTCCCATCATATTGAGTAAAAAAAACTAACTTGTGTGTATACAAACCTTACAAAATATTTTTTTTCCAGTAAAACTCACAAAAATACATTTCTCCAGTTATTATTAGCCATTTTGCATCTGTGGTTTAGAATTTGTGTTTAAATAACAGTCAGAGTGAATGTGACAGTATACTGTCATAGTGAGTAAAACCTAGATTTTTTATTTGTAAACCTTAACAAAATACCTGATTCTAGTAAAACTCACATAGATTCAATATTACAGGCATTTTTAGACGGATTGCATGTTTGGTATTGGAGTTATGTTTATATAACTTTTACATTTATTATGACAGTTATACAAACATATTGAATAAAAAAAAACTATTTTGTGTCTTATCAAACCTTACAAAATGTTTTTTTCCTGTAGAACTCACAAAGATACATTTCTCCAGGCATTATTAGCCATTTTGCATGTGTGGTTTGTTAAGTTAACATAACCGTCATATTGAGGGTGGCAGTTATACTGTCATTATGTGTAAAACCTAATTTTTGTATTTATAAACCTTACCAAAATTCCTGATTCTGGTAAAACTCACATAGATACAATATTACAGGCATTTTTAGACATAATGCATGTTTGGTTTTGGAGTTATGTTTATATACATTTTTCCAGGCATTATTAGCTATTTATCATGTTTGGTTTAGGAGTTATGTTTAAATAACTGTCATAACAAATAATGCAGTTATACTGTCATTATGAGTAAAACCCAAGTTTTGTATTTGTAAACCTTACCAAAATACCTGATTCTGGTAAAACTCATATAGATTCAATATTCGATATATATATATATATATATATATATATATATATATATATATATATATATATATATATATATATATATATATATATATATATATATATATATATATATATATATATATATATATATTCGATATATATATATATATATATATTCAATAATATCCGTTTAAGACGGATTGCAAGTTTCGTTTAAGAGTTTGGTTTTGGAATGATGTTTATTTTACTTTTATATTTAGTTTGACAGTTATACCATCATATTGAGTAAAAAAACAAAAAACTTCTGTCTTTACAAACCTTACAAAATATTCTTTTCTAGTAAAACTCACAAAGATACATTTCTTGTTAGCTATTTAACATGTTTGGTTTAGGAGTTATGTTTAAATAACTGTTATTTTGAATATGGCAGTTATACTGTCATTATGAGTAAAACCCAATTTTTGTATTTGTAAACCTTACCAAAATACCTGATTCTGGTAAAACTCACATAGATTCAATATTACAGGCATTTTCAGACGGATTGCATGTTTGGTATTGGAGTTATGTTTCTATAACTTTTACATTTATTATGACAGTTATACAAACATATTGAATAAAAAAACCTATTTTGTGTCTTATCAAACCTTACAAAATATTTGTTTTCCTGTAAAACTCACACAGATACATTTCTCCAGGCATTATTAGCCATTTTGCATGTGTGGTTTAGGAGTTATGTTAACATAACCGTCATATTGAGGGTGGCAGTTATGCTGTCATTGTGAGTAAAACCTAATTTTTGTATTTATAAACCTTACCAAAATTCTTTATTCTGGTAAAACTCACATAGATACAATATTGCAGGCATTTTAAGACATAATGCATGTTTGGTTTTGGAGTTATGTTTATATACATTTTTCCAGGCATTATTAGCTATTTATCATGTTTGGTTTAGGAGTTATGTTTAAATAACTGTCATATCAAATAATGCAGTTATACTGTCATTATGAGTAAAACCCAAGTTTTGTATTTGTAAACCTTACCAAAATACCTGATTCTGGTAAAACCCATATAGATTCAACATTACAGGCAGTTTAAGACGGATTGCAAATTTGGTTTAAGAGTTTGGTTTTGGAATGATGTTTATATTACTTTTATATTTAGTTTGAAAGTTATACCATCATATTGAGTAAAAAAAAAAAAACTTTTGTCTTTACAAACCTTACAAAATATTTTTTTCTAGTAAAACTCACAAAGATACATTTCTCCAGGCATTATTAGCTATTTAGCATGTTTGGTTTAGGAGTTATGTTTAAATAACTGTTATTTTGAATATGGCAGTTATGTCATTATGAGTAAAACCCAATTTTTGTATTTGTAAACCTTACCAAAATACCTGATTCTGGTAAAACTCACATAGACTCAATATTACAGGCATTTTTAGATGTATTGCAAGTTTGGTTTTGGAGTTATGTTTATTTAACTTTCATATTTAGTATGACAGTTCTAATGTCATATTAAGTACAAAAACTAACTTGTGTCTTTACAAACCTTATAATTTTTTATTTATTTTTTTCCCAGGAAAACTCTTAAAGATACATTTCTCCAGGCATTATTAGCCATTTTGTATTTGTGGTTTAGGAGTTACAATATGTTTAAATAACTGTCAGATTGAATGTGACAGTATACCGTCATAGTGAGTAAAACTAATGTTTGTATTTGTAAACCTTACCAAAAATACCTGATTCTGGTAAAAATCACATAGATACAATATTGCAGGCAGTTTTAGACATAATGCATATTTGGTTTTGGAGTTATGTTTATACAACTTTTATATTTAGTATTACAGTTATACCATCATATTGAGTAAAAAAAACCAACTTGTGTCTTTATAAACCTTACAAAAAAAATGTTTTCCAGTAAAACTCACAAAGATACATTTCTCTAGGCATAATTAGCCATTTATCATGTTTGGTTTAGGAGTTATGTTTAAACAACTGTCATATTGAGTGTGGCAGTTATACTGTCATTATGAGTAAAACCTATTTTTTGTTTTCGTAAAACTTACCAATATACCTGATTCTGGTTAAACCCACATCGATGCAATATTACAGGATTTTTTAGACATAAAGCATGTTTGGTTTTAGAGTTATGTTTATATAACTTTCATATTTAGTATGAAAGTTATACCATCATATTGAGTAAAAAACAACAAATATTGTGTATCTTTACAAACCTTACAAAATATTGTTTTCCAGTAAAATTCACAAATATACATTTCTCTAGGCATTATTAGTCATTTTGCATTTGTGTTTTAGGAGTTATTAGGAGTAATTAACTGTCATATTGAGTGTGGCAGTTATACTGTCACTATGAGTAAAACCTAATTTTTGTTTTTGTAAACCTTACCAAAATACCTGATTCTGGTAAAACTCATATAGATTCAATATTACAGGCAGTTTAAGACGGATTGCAAGTTTGGTTTAGGAGTTTGTTTTTGGAATTATGTTTATATTAATTTTATATTTAGTTTGACAGTTATACCATCATATTCAGTAAAAAAAAAAAAAAACTTTTTTCTTTACAAACCTTACAAAATAGATTTTTCTAGTAAAATTCACAAAGATACAATTATCCAGGCATTATTAGCCATTTAGCATGTTTGGTTTAGGAGTTGTGTTTAAATAACTGTTATTTTGAATATGGCAGTTATACTGTCATTATGAGTAAAACCCAATTTTTGTATTTGTAAACCTTACCTAAATACCTGATTCTGGTAAAACTCACATAGATTCAATATTACAGGCATTTTTAGACGTATTGCAAGTTTGGTTTTGGAGTTATGTTTATTTAACTTTCATATTTAGTCTGACAGTTATACTGTCATATTAAGTAAAAAAACTAACTTGTGTCTTTACAAACCTTAAAAATATTTTTTTTTCCAGGAAAACTCACAAAAATACATTTCTCCAGGCATTTTTAGCCATTTAGTATTTGTGGTTTAGGAGTTATGTTTAAATAACTGTCAGATTGAATGTGACAGTATACTGTCATTATTAGTAAAACCTAATTTTTGTATTTGTAAACCTTACCAAAAATACCTGATTCTGGTAAAAATCGCATAGATACAATATTGCAGGCATTTTTGGACATACACATTTTTCCCCCCCCTAAACTCACAAAGATACATTTCTCCAGGCATAATTAGCCATTTATCATGTTTGGTTTAGGAGTTATGTTTAAATAACTGTCATATTGAGTGTGGCAGATATTGTATTGTGTGTCATTATAAATAAAAACCTTTTTTTTGTATTTGTAAACCTTACCAAAATACCTGATTCTGGTAAAACCCACACCGATACAATATTACAGGAATTTTTAGACATAAAGCATGTTTGGTTTTGGAGTTATGTTTATGTAACTTTCATATATAGTATGACAATTATACCATCATATTGAGTAAAAAAAAAACTAATTTGTATTTTTACAAATCTTACAAAATATTGTTTTCCAGTAAAATTCACAAATATACATTTCTCCAGGCATTATTAGTCATTTTGCATTTGTGTTTTAGGAGTTATGTTTAATTAACTGTCATATTGAGTGTGGCAGTTATATTGTCACTATGAGTAAAACCTAATTTTTGTATTCGTAAACCTTACCAAAATACCTGAATCTGATAGAACTCACATATATTCAATATTACAGGCATTTTTAGACGGATTGCATATTTGGTTTTGGAATTATGTATATTATATATATATATATATATATATATATATATATATATATATATATATATATATATATATATATATATATAATTATATAACTTTCATATATAGTATGACAGCTAAACTGTTAAATTGTGTAAAAAAAACAAACTTGTGTCTTTACAAACCTTTAAAAATATTTTTTCCAGTAAAACTCACAAAGATACATTCCTCAAGGCATTATTAGCCATTTTGTCAGTATACGGTCATTATGAGTAAAACCTTATTTTTGTATTTGTAAACCTTACCAAAATACCTGATTGTAGTAAAACTCACATAGATACAATATTACAGGCATTTTTAGACATAATGCATGTTTGGTTTTGGAGTTATGTTTATATGACTTTCATATTTAGTATGACAGTTATACTGTCATATTAAGTAAAAAAAACTAACTTGTGTCTTTACAAACCTTACAAATTATAATATTTTTTTTTCAGTAAAACTCACAAAGATACATTTCTCCAGGCATTATTAGTCATTTTGTATGTGTGGTTTAGGAGTTATGTTTAAATAACTGTCAGACTGAATGTGACAGCATACTGTCATAGTGAGTAAAACCAATATTTTGTATTTGCAAACCTTAAAAAAACAACTGATTCTAGTAAAACTCACATGGATACAATATTACAGGCATTTTTTAGACATAAAGCATGTTTGGTTTTGGAGTTTTGTTTATATACATTTTACATTTAGTATGACAGTTATACTGTCATATGGAGTAAAAAACAACTAACTTGTGTCTTTACAAACCTTACAAAAATGTTGTTTTTTTTCAGTAAAACTCACAAAGATGCATTTCTCCAGTCATTATTAGCCATTTAGCATGTTTGGTTTAGGAGTTATGTTTAAATAACTGTCATTTTGAACGTTGCAGTTATACTGTCATTATGAGTAAAACCTAATTTTTGTATTTGTAAACCTTACCAAAATACCTCTTTCTGGTAAAACTCACATAGATTCAATATTACAGGCATTTTTAGATGAATTGCATGTTTGGTTTTGAAGTTAGTTTACATAACTTTCAAATTTAGTAAGACAGTTATACCATCATATTGATAAAAAAAACTAACTTGTGTCCAAACAAACCTTACAAAATATTTTTTTTCCTGTAAAACCCACAAAAATACATTTCTCCAGGCATTATTAGCCATTTTGCATCTGTGGTTTAGAATTTATGTTTAAATAACAGTCAGATTGAATGTGACAGTATACTGTCATAGTCAGTAAAACCAAAATGTTGTATTTGCAAACCTTACAAAAACAAATGATTCTACTAAAACTCACTTGGATACAATATTATAGGCAATTTAAGACATAATGCATGTTTGGTTTAGGAATTATTTTGAAAAAGTATTTTATTGCTTTTTTTGCATTTTATCAGGATTTTAAAAACATCACCGTCATATTGAGCAAAAAAACTACTTTTTGTAATTGCAAGCCTTAAAAAAGCATATGTTCGAGTAAAACTGACAAGGATGCATTGTTTTAGGCATTGTTAGCATTTTTGCATGTGCGGTTTAGGAGTTATGTTTAAATAACTGTCATTTTGCGTGTGGCAGTTATACTGTCATTATGAGTACAACTTATTTTTTGTATTTGTGAACCTTACCAAAATACCTGATTGTAGTAAAACTCACATAGATACAATATTACAGGCATTTTAAGACATAATGCATGTTTGGTTTCGGAATTATGTTTATATAACTTTCATATTTAGTATGACAGTTATACAGTCATATTGAGTAAAAAAAAACTAACTTGTGTCTTTACAAACCTTACAAAATTTATTTCCCAGTAAAACTCACAAAGATACATTTCTCCAGGCATTATTAGTCATTTTGTATGTGTGGTTTAGGAGTTATGTTTAAATAACTGTCAGATTGAATGTGACAGTATACTGTCATAGCGAGTAAAACCAATATTTTGTATTTGCAAACCTTACAAAAACAACTTATTCTAGTAAAACTCACATGGATACAATATTACAGGCATTTTTAGACATAAAGCATGTTTGGTTTTGGAGTTATGTTTATATAAATTTTACATTTAGTATGAGAGTTATACTGTCATATGGAGTAAAAAACAACTAACTTGTGTCTTTACAAACCTTACAAAAAAATGTTTTTTCCAGTAAAACTCACAAAAATGCATTTTGCCAGTCATAATTAGCCATTTAGCATGTTTGGTTTAGGAGTTATGTTTAAATAACTGTCATTTTGAACGTGGCAGTTATACTGTCATTATGAGTAAAACCTAATTTTTGTATTTGTAAACCTTACCAAAATACCTGATTCAGGTAAAACTCACAGAGATTTAATATTACAGGCATTTTTAGACGGATTGCAAGTTTGATTTTGGAGTTATGTTTATATAACTTTCATATTTAATATGACAGTTATACTGTCATATTGAGTAAAAAAAACTAACTTGTGTTTTTACAAACCTTACAAAATATTTTTTTTCCTGTAAAATTCACTAAAATACATTTTTCCAGGCATTATGTCATTTTGCATGTGTGGTTTAGGAGTTATGTTTAAATAACTGTCAGATTGAATGTAACAGTATACTGTCATATTGAGTAAAACCAATATTTTGTATTTGAAAACCTTACAAAAACAACTGATTCTACTAAAACTCACATGGATACAATATTACAGGCATTTTTAGACAAAATGCATGTTTGGTTTTGGAGTTATGTTTATCTAACTTTTCCATTTAGTATGACAGTTATACTGTCTTTTTGAGTTAAAAAAAACTAACTTGTGTCTTTACAAACCTTACAATTTTTTTTTTTCCAGTAAAACTCACAAAGATACATTTCTCCAGGCATTATTAGCCATTTTGCATCTGTGGTTTAGAATTTATGTTTAAATAACAGGCAGATTGAATGTGACAGTATACTGTCATAGTGAGTAAAACCTAATTTTTGTATTTGCAAAACTTACAAAAACAACTGATTCTAGTAAAACTCACATGGATACAATATTACAGACATTTTTAGACATAATGCATGTTTGGTTTTGGAGTTATGTTTATACTACTTTTACATTTAGTATGACAGTTATACTGTCCATCCATCCATCCATTTTCTACCGCTTATTCCCTTCGGGGGGTGCTGGAACCTATCTCAGCTATAATCAGGCGGAAGGCGGGGTACACCCTGGAAAAGTCGCTAGCTCATCATATTAAGTAAAAAAACAACTAAATTATTTCTTTACAAACCTTACAAAATATTTTTTTCCAGTAATTTCACAAAGATACATTTCTCCAGGCATTATAGCCATTTTGCATGTTTGGTTTGGTAGTTATGATTAAATAACTGTCAAATTGAATGTGACAGTATACTATCATGGTGAGTAAAACCAATATTTTGTATTTGCAAACCTTACAAAAACAACTTATTCTCGTAAAACTCAACAATTGATTTTAGTAAAACTCGCATGGATACAAAATTACAGGCATTTTTAAACATAATGCATGTTTGGTTTTGGAGTTATGTTTATATATTTTTTACATTTAGTATTACAGTTATACTGTCATATTGAGTAAAAAATACTAACTTGTGTCTTTATAAACCTTAAAAAAAATGTTTTCCAGTAAAACTCACAAAGATACATTTCTCCAGGCATTATTAGCCATTAACCATGTTTGGTTTAGAGTTATGTTTAAATAACTGTCATATTGAGTGTGGCAGATATACTGTCATTATGAGTAAAACCTATTTTTTGTATTTGTAAAATTACCAAAATAACTGATTCTGATAAAACTCACATGGATAAAATATTACAGGATTTTTTAGACATAAAGCATGTTCCCATCATATTGAGTAAAAAAAACTAACTTGTGTGTATACAAACCTTACAAAATATTTTTTTTCCAGTAAAACTCACAAAAATACATTTCTCCAGTTATTATTAGCCATTTTGCATCTGTGGTTTAGAATTTGTGTTTAAATAACAGTCAGAGTGAATGTGACAGTATACTGTCATAGTGAGTAAAACCTAGATTTTTTATTTGTAAACCTTAACAAAATACCTGATTCTAGTAAAACTCACATAGATTCAATATTACAGGCATTTTTAGACGGATTGCATGTTTGGTATTGGAGTTATGTTTATATAACTTTTACATTTATTATGACAGTTATACAAACATATTGAATAAAAAAAACTATTTTGTGTCTTATCAAACCTTACAAAATGTTTTTTTTCCTGTAAAACTCACAAAGATACATTTCTCCAGGCATTATTAGCCATTTTGCATGTGTGGTTTGTTATGTTAACATAACCGTCATATTGAGGGTGGCAGTTATACTGTCATTATGTGTAAAACCTAATTTTTGTATTTATAAACCTTACCAAAATTCCTGATTCTGGTAAAACTCACATAGATACAATATTACAGGCATTTTTAGACATAATGCATGTTTGGTTTTGGAGTTATGTTTATATACATTTTTCCAGGCATTATTAGCTATTTATCATGTTTGGTTTAGGAGTTATGTTTAAATAACTGTCATAACAAATAATGCAGTTATACTGTCATTATGAGTAAAACCCAAGTTTTGTATTTGTAAACCTTACCAAAATACCTGATTCTGGTAAAACTCATATAGATTCAACATTCGATATATATATATATATATATATATATATATATATATATATATATATATATATATATATATATATATATATATATATATATATATATATATATATATATATATATATATATATTCGATATATATATATATATATTCAATAATATCCGTTTAAGACGGATTGCAAGTTTCGTTTAAGAGTTTGGTTTTGGAATGATGTTTATATTACTTTTATATTTAGTTTGACAGTTATACCATCATATTGAGTAAAAAAACAAAAAACTTCTGTCTTTACAAACCTTACAAAATATTCTTTTCTAGTAAAACTCACAAAGATACATTTCTTGTTAGCTATTTAACATGTTTGGTTTAGGAGTTATGTTTAAATAACTGTTATTTTGAATATGGCAGTTATACTGTCATTATGAGTAAAACCCAATTTTTGTATTTGTAAACCTTACCAAAATACCTGATTCTGGTAAAACTCACATAGATTCAATATTACAGGCATTTTTAGACGGATTGCATGTTTGGTATTGGAGTTATGTTTCTATAACTTTTACATTTATTATGACAGTTATACAAACATATTGAATAAAAAAACCTATTTTGTGTCTTATCAAACCTTACAAAATATTTGTTTTCCTGTAAAACTCACACAGATACATTTCTCCAGGCATTATTAGCCATTTTGCATGTGTGGTTTAGGAGTTATGTTAACATAACCGTCATATTGAGGGTGGCAGTTATGCTGTCATTGTGAGTAAAACCTAATTTTTGTATTTATAAACCTTACCAAAATTCTTTATTCTGGTAAAACTCACATAGATACAATATTGCAGGCATTTTTAGACATAATGCATGTTTGGTTTTGGAGTTATGTTTATATACATTTTTCCAGGCATTATTAGCTATTTATCATGTTTGGTTTAGGAGTTATGTTTAAATAACTGTCATATCAAATAATGCAGTTATACTGTCATTATGAGTAAAACCCAAGTTTTGTATTTGTAAACCTTACCAAAATACCTGATTCTGGTAAAACCCATATAGATTCAACATTACAGGCAGTTTAAGACGAATTGCAAGTTTGGTTTAGGAGTTTGGTTTTGGAATGATGTTTATATTACTTTTATATTTAGTTTGAAAGTTATACCATCATATTGAGTAAAAAAAAAAAAAACTTTTGTCTTTACAAACCTTACAAAAGATTTTTTTCTAGTAAAACTCACAAAGATACATTTCTCCAGGCATTATTAGCTATTTAGCATGTTTGGTTTAGGAGTTATGTTTAAATAACTGTTATTTTGAATATGGCAGTTATGTCATTATGAGTAAAACCCAATTTTTGTATTTGTAAACCTTACCAAAATACCTGATTCTGGTAAAACTCACATAGATTCAATATTACAGGCATTTTTAGATGTATTGCAAGTTTGGTTTTGGAGTTATGTTTATTTAACTTTCATATTTAGTATGACAGTTCTAATGTCATATTAAGTACAAAAACTAACTTGTGTCTTTACAAACCTTATAATTTTGTATTTATTTTTTTCCCAGGAAAACTCTTAAAGATACATTTCTCCAGGCATTATTAGCCATTTTGTATTCGTGGTTTAGGAGTTACAATATGTTTAAATAACTGTCAGATTGAATGTGACAGTATACTGTCATAATGAGTAAAACCTAATGTTTGTATTTGTAAACCTTACCAAAAATACCTGATTCTGGTAAAAATCACATAGATACAATATTGCAGGCAGTTTTAGACATAATGCATGTTTGGTTTTGGAGTTATGTTTATACAACTTTTATATTTAGTATTACAGTTATACCATCATATTGAGTAAAAAAAAACAACTTGTGTCTTTATAAACCTTACAAAAAAATGTGTTTCCAGTAAAACTCACAAAGATACATTTCTCTAGGCATAATTAGCCATTTATCATGTTTGGTTTAGGAGTTATGTTTAAACAACTGTCATATTGAGTGTGGCAGTTATACTGTCATTATGAGTAAAACCTATTTTTTGTTTTCGTAAAACTTACCAATATACCTGATTCTGGTTAAACCCACATCGATGCGATACTACAGGATTTTTTAGACATAAAGCATGTTTGGTTTTAGAGTTATGTTTATATAACTTTCATATTTAGTATGAAAGTTATACCATCATATTGAGTAAAAAACAACAAATATTGTGTATCTTTACAAACCTTACAAAATATTGTTTTCCAGTAAAATTCACAAATATACCTTTCTCTAGGCATTATTAGTCATTTTGCATTTGTGTTTTAGGAGTTATTAGGAGTAATTAACTGTCATATTGAGTGTGGCAGTTATACTGTCACTATGAGTAAAACCTAATTTTTGTTTTTGTAAACCTTACCAAAATACCTGATTCTGGTAAAACTCATATAGATTCATTATTACAGGCAGTTTAAGACGGATTGCAAGTTTGGTTTAGGAGTTTGTTTTTGGAATTATGTTTTTATTAATTTTATATTTAGTTTGACAGTTATACCATCATATTCAGTAAAAAAAAAAAAAACTTTTTTCTTTACAAACCTTACAAAATAGATTTTTCTAGTAAAATTCACAAAGATACAATTCTCCAGGCATTATTAGCCATTTAGCATGTTTGGTTTAGGAGTTGTGTTTAAATAACTGTTATTTTTAATATGGCAGTTATACTGTCATTATGAGTAAAACCCAATTTTTGTATTTGTAAACCTTACCTAAATACCTGATTCTGGTAAAACTCACATAGATTCAATATTACAGGCATTTTTAGACGTATTGCAAGTTTGGTTTTGGAGTTATGTTTATTTAACTTTCATATTTAGTCTGACAGTTATACTGTCATATTAAGTAAAAAAACTAACTTGTGTCTTTACAAACCTTAAAAAATATTTTTTTTTTTTCAGGAAAACTCACAAAAATACATTTCTCCAGGCATTTTTAGCCTTTTAGTATTTGTGGTTTAGGAGTTATGTTTAAATAACTGTCAGATTGAATGTGACAGTATACTGTCATTATTAGTAAAACCTAATTTTTGTATTTGTAAACCTTACCAAAAATACCTGATTCTGGTAAAAATCGCATAGATACAATATTGCAGGCATTTTTGGACATACAATTTTTTTCCCCCCCTAAACTCACAAAGATACATTTCTCCAGGCATAATTAGCCATTTATCATGTTTGGTTTAGGAGTTATGTTTAAATAACTGTCATATTGAGTGTGGCAGATATTGTATTGTGTGTCATTATAAATAAAAACCTATTTTTTGTATTTGTAAACCTTACCAAAATACCTGATTCTGGTAAAACCCACACCGATACAATATTACAGGAATTTTTAGACATAAAGCATGTTTGGTTTTGGAGTTATGTTTATGTAACTTTCATATATAGTATGACAATTATACCATCATATTGAGTAAAAAAAAAACTAATTTGTATTTTTACAAATCTTACAAAATATTGTTTTCCAGTAAAATTCACAAATATACATTTCTCTAGGCATTATTAGTCATTTTGCATTTGTGTTTTAGGAGTTATGTTTAATTAACTGTCATATTGAGTGTGACAGTTATATTGTCACTATGAGTAAAACCTAATTTTTGTATTCGTAAACCTTACCAAAATTCCTGAATCTGATAAAACTCACATATATTCAATATTACAGGCATTTTTAGACGGATTGCATATTTGGTTTTGGAATTATGTATATTATATATATATATATATATATATATATATATATATATATATATATATATATATATATATATATATATATATATATATAATTATATAACTTTCATATATAGTATGACAGCTAAACTGTTAAATTGTGTAAAAAAAACAAACTTGTGTCTTTACAAACCTTTAAAAATATTTTTTCCAGTAAAACTCACAAAGATACATTCCTCAAGGCATTATTAGCCATTTTGTCAGTATACGGTCATTATGAGTAAAACCAAATTTGTGTATATGTAAACCTTACCAAAATACCTGATTCTGGTAAAACTCACATAGATACAATATTACAGGCATTTTTAGACGTATTGCAAGTTTGGTTTTGGAGTTATGTTTTATATTTAGTATGCCAGTTATACTGTCATATTAAGTAAAAAACTAACTTGTGTCTTTACAAACCTTACAATTTTATTTATTTTTTTCCAGGAAAACTCACAAAGATACATTGCTCCAGGCATTATTAGCCATTTTGCATTTGTGGTTTAGGAATTATGTTTAAATACCTGTCATGTTAAATGTGGCAGTTATATTGTCATTATGAGTAAAACCTAGATATTGTAATTGTAAACCTTACCAAAATACCTGATTCTGGTAAAAATCACATAGATTCAAAAGTACAGGCATTTTTAGACATAATGCATGTTTGGTTTTTGAGTTATGTTTATACAACTTTCATATTTAGTATGACAGTTATATCATTACATTGAGTAAAAAAAATAACTTGTGTCTTTATAAACCTTACATTTTTTTTTCCAGTAAAACTCACAAAGATACAATTCTCCAGGTATAATTAGCCATTTAGCATGTTTGGTTCAGGGGTTATGTTTAAATAACTGTCAGATTGAGTGTGGTAGTATAACTGCCACACATATTGAGTTATAAAGTTAAGTGTAAAACCTAATTTTTGTATTTGCAAACCTTACAAAAACAACTGATTCTTGTAAAACTCACATAGATTCAATATTAAAGGCATTTTAGACATTTTACATGTTTTGTTTAGGAGTTGTGTTTGAATACATTAGTACTGCTTTTTTCGTTAAGGCAAGTCCAAACGGCAGGAGGCCACAGGGAAGACACAGGACACATTGGGAAGATTATATCAGCTGGCTGGCCTGGGAACGCCTCGGGATCCCCCGAGAAGAGCTGGACGAAGTAGCTGGGGATAGGGAAGTCTGGGCTTCTCTGCTTAGGCTGCAGCCCCCGCAACACGACCTCGGATAAGCGGAAGAAAATAGATGGATTTAGTATGACAGTTATACTATCATATTGAGTAAAAAAAAAACAACTTTTGTTTTTGTAAACATTAAAAATATATTTTTTCTAGTAAAACTCACAAAGATACATGTAGTTTAAATAACTGTCATAGTAAGTAAAACCTATTTTTTGCATTTGAAAACCTTACAAAAATAACTGATTCTAGTAAAACTCACATGGATTCAATATTACAGGCATTTTTTCCCATTTTGCATGTTTGGTTTAGAAATTATGATGGAACACATTTTTATTGCTTTTTTCGCATTATCTCAGGATTTTAAGAATATTACTGTCACATTGAGTAAAAACTACTTTTTGTGTTTGCAAGGATTAAAAAAAGCATATTTTTCGAGTAAAACTCCTAAGGATGCATTATTTCAGGCATCATTAGCCATTTAGCATTTGTAGTTTAGGAGTTATGTTTAAATAACTGTCATATTAAATGTAACAGTATACTCTCATATAGAGTAAAACCTAATTTTTGTATTTGCAAACCTTACAAAAACAACTGATTCTAGTAAAACTCACATGCATTCAATATTACAGTTATTTGTAGACATTTTGCCTGTTTCGTTTAGAAATTATGATGGAATACATTTGTATTGCTTTTTTCGCATTATCTCAGGATTTTAGGAATATTACTGTCATATTGAGTAAAAAACTACTTTTTGTGTTTGCAAGCCTTAAAAAAGCATATGTTTCGAGTAAAACTCACAAGAATGCATTATTT
The DNA here is from genome assembly GCF_033978685.3 of Nerophis lumbriciformis. Lineage (NCBI taxonomy): Eukaryota > Metazoa > Chordata > Actinopteri > Syngnathiformes > Syngnathidae > Nerophis > Nerophis lumbriciformis. The sequence continues at coordinate 17,065,343 of NC_084565.2, forward strand.
CAGGCAATATTAGCTCATTTTTATGTGTAATTTAGGAGTTATGTTTAATTTACGGTCATATTGAGTGTACATTGTCATGGTGTAAAAAAACACATTTTTTTATTTGCAAAAATTTCAAACACAGCTGACTCTTGTAAAATTCACATGGATTCAATATTACAGGCATTTTTACACATATTGCATGTTTGACTTAGGAAATATGATTGAATACATTTTTATTGCTTTTTTCGCATTATCTCAGGATTTTAGGGATATAACTGTCATAATGAGTAAAAAACTACTTTTTGTGTTTGCAAGATTTAAAAAAGCATATGTTTAGAGTAAAACTCCTTAGAATGCATTATTTGAGGCAACATTAGCCATTTTGCATGTGTAGTTAGGAGTTATTTTTAAATAACTGTCTATTGAGTGTGACAGTATACTGTCATAGTGAGTAAAACTTAATTTTTGTATTTGCAAACCTTATAAAAACAACTGATTCTAGTAAAACTCCCACGAATTTAATATTACAGGCATTTTTAGACATTTTGCATTGTTGGTTTAGGAAATATGTTGGAATACATTTTTATTGCTTTTTTCGCATTATCTCAGGATTTTTAAGAACATTACTGTCATATTGAGTAAAAAACTACTTTTTGTGTTTGCAAGCCTTAAAAAAGCATATGTTTCGAGTAAAACTCACAATAATGCATTATTTCAGGCAATATTAGCTCATTTTTATGTGTAGTTTAGGAGTTATGTTTATTTACTGTTATATTGTCATGGTAAAAAAAAAACTAATTTTTTTATTTGCAAAAATTTCAAACACAACCGATTCTAGTAAAACTCACATGGATTCAATATTACAGGCATTTTTACAAATTTTGCATGTTTAGTTTAGAAGTTAAGATTGAATACATTTTTATTGCTTTTTTCGCATTATCTCAGGATTTAAAAAACATTACTGTCATATTGAGTAAAAAAAAAAATTTTTTGTGTTTGCAAGCCTTAAGAAAGCATATGTTTCGAGGAAAACTCCCAAGGATCCAATATTTCAAACATTATTAGCCATTTTGCATGAGTAGTTTAGGAGTTATGATTAAAATATTGTCATATTGAGTGTGACAGTTTACTTTCATAAAGAGTAAAACCTAATTTTTGTTTTTGCAAACCTTATCAAAACAACTGATTCTTGTAAAACTCACATGGATTTAATATTACAGGCATTTTTAGACATTTTGCATTGTTGGTTTAGGAATTATGTTGGAATACATTTTTATTGCTTTTTTCGCATTATCTCAGAATTTTAAGAACATTACTGTCATATTGAATAAAAACTACTTTTTGTGTTGGCAAGCCTTAAAAAAGCATATGTTTCGAGTAAAACTCACAAGAATGCATTATTTAAGGCAACATTAGCTCATTTTTAAGTGTAGTTTAGGAGTTATGTTTAATTTACTGTCATATTGAGTGTAAATTTATGGTGAAAAAAAAACTAATTTTTGTATTTGCAAAAATTTCAAACACAACCTAATCTTGTAAAACTCACATGGATTCAATATTACAGGCATTTTTACACATTTTGCATGTTTGATTTAGGAAATATGATTGAATATATTTTCATTGCTTTTTTCGCATTATCTCAGTATTTTAGGAATATTACTGTCATATTGAGTAAAAAGCTACTTTTTGTTTGCAAGATTTGAAAAAGCATATGTTTCGAGTAAAACTCCGTAGAATGCATTATTTTTGGCATAATTAGACATTTTGCATGTGTAGTTTAGGAGTTGTGATTAAATAAATGTCATATGGAGTGTGACAGTTTACTTTCATAAAGAGTAAAACCTAATTTTTGTTTTTGCAAACCTTACTAAAACAACTGATTCTAGTTAAACTCACATGGATTCAATAATACAGGCATTTTTACACAATTTGCATCTTTAGTTTAGAAATTATGATTGAATACATTTTTATTGCTTTTTTCGCATTATCTCAGGATTTTAAGAACATTACTGTCATATTGAGTAAAAAACTACTTTTTGTGTTTGTAAGCCTTAAAAAAGCATATGTTTCGAGTAAAACTCACAAGGATGCATTATTTCAGGCAATATTAGCTCATTTTTAAGTGTAGTTTAGGAGTTATGTTTATTTACTGTCATATTTAGTGTACATTGTCATGGTGAAAAAAACCTAATATTTGTATTTTCAAAAATTTCAAACACAACCTAATCTAGTAAAACACACACGGATTCCATATTACAGGCATTTTTACACATTTTGCATGTTTGATTTAGGAAATATGATTGAATATATTTTCATTGTTTTTTTTTGCATTATCTCAGTATTTTAGGAATATTACTGTCATAAAGAGTAAAAAAAATACTTTTTGTGTTTGCTAGCTTTAAGAAAACATATGTTTCGAGGAAAACTCCCAAGAATCCATTATTTCAAACATTATTAGCCATTTTGCATCAGTAGTTTAGGAGTTATGATTAAAAAACTGTCATATTGAGTGTGACAGTTTACTTTCACAAAGAGTAAAACCTAATTTTTGTTTTTGCAAACTTCACAAAAACAACTCATTCTAGTAAAACTCACATGGATTCAATAATACTGCATTTTTACAAATTTTGCACGTTTAGTTTAGAAATTATGTTGGAATACATTTTGATTGCTTTTTTCGCATTATCTCAGGATTTTAAGAACATTACTGTCATATTGAGTAAAAAACTACTTTTTGTGTTTGCAAGCCTTAAAAAAGCATATGTTTCGAGTAAAACTCACAAGGATGCATTATTTCAGGCAATATTAGCTCATTTTTAAGTGTAGTTTAGGAGTTATGTTTAATTTACTGTCATATTGAGTGTACATTGTCATGGTGAAAAAAACCTAATATTTGTATTTGCAAAAATTTCAAACACTACCTAATCTAATAAAACTCACATGGATTCAATATTACAGGCATTTTTACACATTTTCTATGTTTAGTTTAGAAATTATGATTGATTACATTTGTATTGCTTTTTTTGCATTATCTCAGGATTTTAAGAACATTACTGTCATATTGAGTAAAAAAATACTTTTTGTATTTGCAAGCCTTAAGAAAGCATATGTTTCGAGGAAAACTCCCAAGGATCCATTATTTCAAACATTATTAGCCATTTTGCATGAGTGGTTTAGGAGTTATGATTAAAAAATTGTCATATTGAGTGTGACAGTTTACTTTCATAAAGAGTAAAACCTAATTTTTGCTTTTGCAAACCTTACTAAAACAACTGATTCTAGTGAAACTCACAAGGATATAATATTACTGGCATTTTTAGACATTTTGCATTGTTGGTTTAGGAATTATGTTGGAATACATTTTTATTGCTTTTTTCGCATTGTCTCAGAATTTTAAGAACATTACGGTCATATTGAGTAAAAAAATACTTTTTGTGTTTGCAAGCCTTAAGAAAGCATATGTTTCGAGGAAAACTCCCAAGGATCCATTATTTCAAAAATTATTAGCCATTTTGCATGAGTAGTTTAGGAGTTATGATTAAAAAATTGTGTATTGAGTGTGACTTTTACTTTCATAAAGAGTAAAACCTAATTTTTGTTTTTGCAAACTTTACTAAAACAACTGATTCTAGTAAAACTCACATGGTTTCAAAAATACAGGCATTTTTACACATTTTGCATGTTTGGTTTAGAAATTATGATTGAATACATTTTTTTTGCTTTTTTCGCATTATCTCAGGAATTTAAGAACATTACTGTCATATTGAGTAAAAAAATACTTTTTGTGTTAGCAAGCCTTAAGAAAGCATATGTTTCGAAGAAAACTCCCAAGGATCCATTATTTCAAACATTATTAGCCATTTTGCATGAGTAGTTTAGGAGTTATGATTAAAAAATTGTCATATTGAGTGTGACAGTTTACTTTCATAAAGAGTAAAACCAAATTTTTGTTTTTGAAAACCTTACTAAAACAACTGATTCTAGTAAAATTCACAAAGATACAACAAGATATTACAGGTATTTTTAGACATAATGCAGGTTTGGTTTTGGAGTTAGGTTTATAACTTTTCATATTTAGTATGACAGTTATACTGTCATATTAAGTAAAAAAATAAATAAAAAAAAAGACGTTTCTTTGCAAACCTTACAAAATATTTTTTTCCAGTAAAACTCACAAAGATACATTTCTCTTATTAGCCATTTTGCATGTGTGGTTTTTAAATAACTGTCAGATACAGAGACAGAGACAGTATACATGGGGAAGGCACATGTTTGAATACATTTTTATTGCTTTTTTCGTTAGGGCAAGTCCGATCGGCAGGAGGCCACGGGGAAGACCCAGGACACATTGGGAAGACTATGTCTCAGACTGGCCTGGGAACGCCTCGAGATCCCCCGAGAAGAGCTGGACAAAGTGGCTGGGGAGAGGGAAGTCTGGGCTTCTCTGCTTAGGCTGTTGCCCCCGCAACCCGACCTCGGATAAGCGGAAGAAAATGGATGGATTTAGTATGACAGTTATACTCTCATATTGAGTAAAAAAAACTATTTTTCATGGATTCAATATTACAGGCATCTTTAGATGGATTGCATGTTTGGTTTTGGAGATATGTTTATACAACTTTCATATTTAGTATGACAGTTATACTGTCATATTGAGTAAAAAAACAAAAAACTTGTGTCTGCAAACCTTACAAAAGATTATTATTCTAGTAAAACTAACAAAGATACATTTTTCCAAGCATTATTAGCATTTGTTGTTTTGGAGTTATAATGCTTGCGTTGAGAGGCGACGGGCTCGGGTGGCAATTCTTGTTGCCCCCCGGCTCAAAGTCTGCACGTTGGAGTTCAACCCAGTGGACCAGTGGGTAGCTTTCCTCCGCCTTCGGGTGGGGGGACGGATCCTGACTGTTGTTTGGCCTTACGCGCCAAACGGCAGCTCAGAGTACCCACCCTTTTTGGATTCACTCGAGGGAGTACTGGAAAGTGCTCCACCGGGTGATTCCCTCGTTCTACTGGGGGCCTTCAACGCTCATCTTGGCAACAACAGTGAAACCTGGAGAGGCGTGATTGGGAAGAATGGCCGCCCGGATCTGAACCCGAGTGGTGTTTTGTTATTGGACTTTTGTGCTCGTCACAGATTGTCAATAACAAACACCAAGTTCAAACATAAGGGTGTCCATATGTGCACTTGGCACCAGACACCCTAGGCCGCAGTTCCATGATCGATTTTGTAGTTGTGTCATTGGATTTGCGGTCTCATGTTTTGGACACTCGGGTGAAGAGAGGGGCGGAGCTTTCTACCGATCACCACCTGGTGGTGAGTTGGCTGCGATGGTGGGGGAGGATGCCTGACCGACCTGGCAGGCCCAAACGCATTGTGAGGGTTTGCTGGGAACGCCTCCGGAAGAACTTTGAACATGTCACGAGGGAGGCGCTGGACATTGAGTCTGAGTGGACCATGTTCCGTGCCTCTCTTGTCGAGCCGGCTGATTGGAGCTGTGGCCGCAAGGAGTTTGGTGCCTGTCGTGGCGGTAATCCTAGAACCCGCTGGTGGACACCAGCAGTGAGGGATGCCGTCAAGCTGAAGAAAGAGCCTATCGGGTCCTTTTGGCTCATGGGACTCCAGAGGCAGCCGACAGGCCAAGCGAAGTGCGGCTTCAGCGGTCGCAGAGGCAAAAACTCGGACATGGGAGGAGTTTGGAGAAGCCATGGAAAACGACTTCCAGACGGCTTCGAAGCGATTCTGGACCACCATCCGCCGGCTCAAGGGGGGGGAGCAGTGCACTGTAACACCGTGTATGGTGAGGATGGTGCGCTGCTGACCTCTACTGCAGCTGTTATTGATCGGTGGAGGGAATACTTCGAAGACCTCCTTAATCCCACCAACATGTCTTCCTATGAGGAAGCAGTGCCTGGGGAATCTGTGGTGGGCTCTCCTATTTCTGGGGCTGAGGATGCCAAGGTAGTTAAAAAGCTCCTCAATGGCAACGCCCTGGGGGTGGATGAGATCCGTCCGGAGTTCCTTAACGCTCTGGATGCTGTGGGGCTGTCTTGGTTGACAAGACTCTGCAACATCGCGTGGACATCGGGGGCGGTACTTCTGGATTGGGAGACCGGGGTGGTGGTTCCTCTCTTTAAGAAGGGGAACCAGAGGGTGTGTTTCAACTATCGTGAGATCACAAACCTCAGTCTTCCCGGTAAGGTCTATTCATGTGTACTGGAGAAGAGGCTACGCCGGATAGTCGAACCTCGGATTCAGGAGGAACAGTGTGGTTTACGTCCTGGTCGTGGAACTGCGGACCAGCTTTATACTCTCGGCAGGGTCCTTGAGGGTGCATGGGAGTTTGCCCAACCAGTCTACATGTGCTTTATGGACTTGGAGAAGGCATTCGACCATTTACCCCTGGAAGTCCTGTGGGGAGTGCTTAGAGAGTATGGGGTAACGGACTGTCTCATTGTGGCGGTTGCAAGAGTCAGAGCTTGGTCCGGCAATGCGGACCCGTTTCCAGTGAGGGTTGGACTCCGCCAAGGCTGCCCTTTGTCACCGATTCTGTTCATAACCTTTATGGACAGAATTTCTAGGCGCAGTCAGGGCGTTGAGGGGATCCGGTTTGGTGTCTGCAGGATTAGGTCTCTGCTATTTGCAGATGATGTGGTCCTGATGGCTTCATCTGGCCAAGATCTTCAGCCCTCACTGGATCGGTTCGCAGACGAGTGTGAAGTGACTGGGATGTGAATCAGCACCTCCAAGTCCGAGTCCATGGTTCTCGCCCGGAAAAGGGTGGAGTGCCATCTCCGGGTTGGGGAGGAGATCTTGCCCCAAGTGGAGGAGTTCAAGGACCTCAGAGTCTTGTTCACGAGTGAGGGAAGAGTGGATCGTGAGATCGACAGGCGGAACGGTGCGGCGTCTTCAGTAATGCGGACGCTGTATTGATCCGTTGTGGTGAAGAAGGAGCTGAGCCGGAAGGCAAAGCTCTCGATTTACCGGTCGATCTACGTTCCCATCCTCACCTACGGTCATGAGCTTTGTGTCATGGCCGAAAGGACAAAATCACGGGTACAAGCGGCCGAAATGAGTTTCCTCCGCCGGGTGGCGGGGCTATCCCTTAGAGATAGGGTGAGAAGCGCTGTCATCCGGGAGGAGCTCAAAGTAAAGCCATTGCTCCTCCATTTCGAGAGGAGCCAGATGAGGTGGTTCGGGCATCTGGTCAGGATGCCACCCGAACGCCTCTCTAGGGAGGTGTGAGTAAAACCAATATTTTGTATTTGCAAACCTTACAAAAACAACTGATTCTAGTTAAACTCACATGAATACAATATTACAGGCATTTTTAGATATAATGCATGTTCGGTTTTGGAGTTATGTTTATAATTTTTTTACATTTAGTATGACAGTTATACTGTCATATTGAGTAAGAAAAAAATAACTTGTGTCTTTACAAACCCATCCATCCATCCATTTTCTACCGCTTATTCCCTTTGGGGTCGCGGGGGGCGCTGGAGCCTATCTCAGCTACAATCGGGCGGAAGGCGGGGTACACCATGGACAAGTCGCCACCTCATCGCAGTCTTTACAAACCTTACAAAATATATACATTTTTTCCTGTAAAACTTAAAAAGATACATTTCTCCAGGCATTATTAACCATTTTGCATGTGTGGTTTAGGAGTTATGTTTACACAACTGTCTTATTGAATGTGGCAGTTATACTGTCATTATGAGTAAAACCTAATTTTTGTTTTTGTAAACCTTACCAAAATACCTGATTCTAGTAAAACAAACATAGATTCATTGGTTTTGGAGTTATGTTTATATAACTTTCATATTTAGTATGATAGTTATATCATCATATTGAGTAAAAAAAATTAACATGTATCTTTATAAACCTTACAAATTCGTTTTTTCCAGTAGAACTCACAAAGATACATTTCTCCAGGCATTATTAACCATTTTGCATGTGTGGTATAGGAGTTATGTTTACATAACTGTCATATTAAATGTGGCAGTTATACTGTCATTATGAGTAAAACCAAATTTATGTATATGCTAACCTTACCAAAATACCTGATTCTGGTAAAACTCACATAGATACAATATTACAGGCATTTTTTTAGACAAAATGCATTTTGGTTTTGGAGTTATGTTTATATAACTTTCATATTTAGTATGACAGTTATACCATCATATTAAATACAAAAAAATAACTTGTGTCTTTATAAACCTTAATACACAAAGATACATTTCTCCAGACATTATTTGACATTTTGCTTGCATGGTTTAGGAGTTATGTTTAAATAACAGTCAGATTGAATGTGACAGTATACTGTCATAGTAGTTTTTACTCAATATTCCAGTAATGTTCTTAAAATCCTGAGATAATGCGAAAAAAGCAATAAAAATATTTTTCAAAATAATTCCTACACCAAACATGCAACATGTCTAATAATGCCTGAGACATGTATCTTTGTTAGTTTTACTAGAAAATGTATCTTTTGTAAGTTTTGCAACGAAGCAAGTTAGTTTTTTTAATTCAATATAACAGTATAACTGTCAAACTAAATGTAAAAGTTATATAAACATAACTCCAAAAATGAACATGCATTATGTCTAAAAATGCCTAAAATATTGTATCTATGTGAGGTAATTTGGTAAGGTTTGCAAATACAAATTATTGGTTTTACTCACAATGACAGTATACTGCTGTCATATTGAGTAAAAAAAAACCTAACTTGTGTTATAACAAAACCTTACAAAATATTTTTTCCAGAAAAATTCACAGAGATACATTTCTCCAAGCATTATTAGTCATTTTGAATGTGTGGTTTAGGAGTTATGTTTAAATAACTGTCGGATCGAATGTGACAGTATACTGTCATAGTGAGTAAAACCAATATTTTGTATTTGCAAAACTTTTAAAAACAACTGATTCTAGTAAAAGTCACATGGATACATCATTTCAGGCATTTTTAGACATAATGCATTTTTGTTTTTGGAGTTATGTTTATATAACTTTTCCATTTATTATGACAGTTATACTGTCTTTTTGAGTTAGAAAAAACTAACTTGTGTCTTTACAAACCTAAACATTTTTTTTTTAGTAAAACTCACAAAAATACATTTCTCCAGGCATTATTAGCCATTTAGCATCTTTTGTTTAGGAGTTACGTTCAAAAAAATGTGGCGGTTATCCGTCATTATGAGTAAAACCTAATTTTTGTATTTGTAATCCTTACCAAAATACCTGATTCTGGAAAAATCACATATAATCAATATTACAGCCATTTTTTTACGAATTGCAAGTTTGGTTTTGGAGTTATGTTTATAAAACGTTCATATTCAGTATGACAGTTATACCATCATATTGAGTTAAAAAAAAAAAACAGTATCTTTACAAACCTTACAAAATATTTTTTTCCAGTAAAAATCACAAAGATACATTTTTCCACGCATTATTAGTCATTTTGCATGTGTGTTTTAGGAGTTATGTTTAAATAACTGTCATATTGAGCGTGGCAGTTATACTGTCATTATGAGTAAAACCTAATTTTGGTATTTTAAACCTTACCAAAATACCTGATTCTGATAAAACTCACATATATTTAATATTACAGGCATTTTTAAACGGATTGCATGTTTGGTTTTTGAGTTTGGTTTTGGAGTTATGTTTCTATAACTGTTTTATTTAGTTTGACAGTTATACCGTCATATTAAATAAAAAAACTTGTGTCTTTGCAAACCTTTCAAAAGATCATTACTCTAGTAAAACTAACAAAGATACATTTCTCCAGGTTTAATAGCCATTTTCATGTGTCGTTTATGAGTTATGTTTAAATAACTGTCATATTGAGTGTGGCACTTAACACTCATTATATCCATTTTGCACACATGCAAAATGGATATAATGCCTGGAGAAATGTATCTTTGTGAGATTACTGGAAAAACATATTTTGTAAGGTTTGTAAAGAAACAATTTAGTTTTTTTACTTAATATGATGAGGTGGCGACTTTTCCAGGGTGTCCCCGCCTTCCGCCCGATTGTAGCTGAGATAGGCTCCAGTGCCCCCCGCGACCCCGAAGGGAATGAGCGGTAGACAATGGATGGATGGATGGACAGTATACTGTCACACTAAATGTAAAAGTAGTATAAACATAACTCCAAAACCAAACATGCATTATGTCTAAAAATGCCTGTAATATTGTATCAATGTGAGTTTTACTAGAATCAGTTGTTTTTGTAAGTTTTGCAAATACAAAACATTGGTTTTACTCACTATGACAGTATACTGTCACATTCAATCTGACAGCTATTTAAACATAACTCCTAAACCACACATGCAAAATGACTAAAAATGCCGAGAAAAATGTATCTCTGTGAATTTTAATGGAAAAAAATATTTGTAAGGTTTTTAAAATTACAAGTTTGTTATTTTTTACTCAATTTGACAGTATAACTGTCATACTAAATATGAAAGTTATATACACATAACTCTAAAACCAAACTTGCAATCCGTCTAAAAATGCCTGTAATATTGAATCTATGTGAGTTTTACCAAAATCAGGTATTTTGGTAAGGTTAACAAATACAAAAATTAGGTTTTACTCATAATGACAATATAACTGCCACATTTAACATGACAGGTATTTAATCATAATTCCTAAACCAAACAAGATAAATGGCTTATAATGCCTGGAGAAATGTATCTTTGTGAGTTTTACAGGAAAAACATAATTTGTAAGGTTTATAAAGACACAAGGTAGTTTTTTTTACTCAATATGATGGTATAACCGTCATACTAAATATGAAAGTTATATAAACATAACTCCAAAATCAAACATGAAATTAGTCTAAAAATACCTGTAATATTGTATCTATGTGAGTTTTACCAGAATCAGGTATTTTGGTAAGGTTTACAAATACAAAAATTAGGTTTTACTCACTATGACAGTATACTGTCACATTCAATCTGACAGTTTTGTAAACATAACTCCTAAACCACACATGCAAAATGGATAATAATGCCTGGAGAAATGTATCTTTGTGAGTTTTACTAGGAAAAATATTTTGTAAGGTTTGTAAAGACACACGTTAGTTTTTTTTTACTCAATATGACAGTATAACTGTCATACTACATATATATATATATATATATATATATATATATATATATATATATATATATATATATATATATATATATATATATATATATATATATATATATATATATATATAAACATGACTCCAAAACCAAACTTGCAATCCGTCTAAAAATGTCTGTAATATTGAATCTATGTGAGTTTTACCAAAATGAGGTATTTTGGTAAGGTTGACAAATAAAAAAAATAGGTTTTACTGATAGTGACATTATAAGTGCCACACTCAATATGACAGTTATTTAAACATAACTCATAAACGACACATGAAAATGGCTATTAAACCTGGAGAAATGTATCTTTGTTAGTTTTACTAGAGTAATGATCTTTTGTAAGGTTTACAAAGACACAAGTTTTTTTACTCAATATGACGGTATAACTGTCAAACTAAATAAAAAAGTTATAGAAACATAACTCCAAAACCAAACTCAAAAACCAAACATGCAATCCATTTAAAAATGCCTGTAATATTAAATATATGTGAGTTTTATCAGAATCAGGTATTTTGGTAAGGTTTACAATAACAAAATTAGGTTTTACTCATAATGACAGTATAACTGCCACGCTCAATATGACAGTTATTTAAACATAACTCCTAAAACACACATGCAAAATGACTAATAATGCGTGGAAAAATGTGTCTTTGTGATTTTTACTGGAAAAAAATAATTTGTAAGGTTTGTAAAGATACTGTTTTTTTTTTAACTCAATATGATGGTACAACTGTCATACTAAATATGAAAGTTTTATAAACATAACTCCAAAACCAAACTTGCAATTCGTAAAAAAATGGCTGTAATATTGAATATATGTGATTTTTACCAGAATCAGGTATTTTGGTAAGGATTACAAATACAAAAATGAGGTTTTACTCATAATGACGGATAACCGCAACTTTTTTTAAACATAACTCCTAAACAAAACATGCTGAATGGCTAATAATGCCTGGAGAAATGTATATTTGTGAGTTTTACTGGGAAAAAAAAAATAAAAAAATTGTAAGGTTTGTAAAGACACAAGTTAGTTTTTTCTAACTCAAAAAGACAGTATAACTGTCATACTAAATGGAAAAGTTATATAAACATAACTCCAAAACCAAACATGCATTATGTCTAAAAATGCCTGAAATGTTGTATCCATGTGAGTTATACTAGAATCAGTTGTTTTTGTAAGTTTTGCAAATACAAAATATTGGTTTTACTCACTATGACAGTATACTGTCACATTCGATCTGACAGTTATTTAAACATAACTCCTAAACCACACATTCAAAATGACTAATAATGCCTGGAGAAATGTATCTCTGTGAATTTTTCTGTATATATTTTGTAAGGTTTGTTATAACACAAGTTTTTTTTACTCAATATGACAGCAGTATACTGTCCTAGTGAGTAAAACCAATATTTTGTATTTGCAAACCTTACAAAAACAACTGATTCTAGTAAAACTCACATGGATACAATGTTACAGTTATTTTTAAATATAATGCATGTTTGGTTTTGGAGTTATGTTTATATAACTTTTACATTTAGTATGACAGTTATAATGTCATATTGAGTAAAAAAAAATAACTTGTCTTTACAAACTTTACAATTTTTTCCAAGAATTATTAGCCATTTTGCATGTATGGTTTAGGAGTTCTATTTAAATAACTGTCATATTGAGTGTGGCAGTTTTACTGTCATTATGAGTAAAACCTTATTTTTGTATTTGTAAACCTTACCAAAATACCTGATTGTAGTAAAACTCACATAGATACAATATTACAGGCATTTTTAGACATAATGCATGTTTGGTTTTGGAGTTATGTTTATATGACTTTCATATTTAGTATGACAGTTATACTGTCATATGAAGTAAAAAAAACTAACTTGTGTCTTTACAAACCTTACAAATTATATATATATTTTTTCAGTAAAACTCACAAAGATACATTTCTCCAGGCATTATTAGTCATTTTGTATGTGTGGTTTAGGAGTTATGTTTAAATAACTGTCAGATTGAATGTGACAGCATACTGTCATAGTGAGTAAAACCAATATTTTGTATTTGCAAACCTTAAAAAAACAACTGATTCTAGTAAAACTCACATGGATACAATGCTACAGGCATTTTTAGACATAATCCATGTTTGGTTTTGGAGTTTTGTTTATATACATTTTACATTTAGTATGACAGTTATACTGTCATATGGAGTAAAAAACAACTAACTTGTGTCTTTACAAACCTTACAAAAATGTTTTTTTTTTCAGTAAAACTCACAAAGATGCATTTCTCCAGTCATTATTAGCCATTTAGCATGTTTGGTTTAGGAGTTTTGTTTAAATAACTGTCATTTTGAACGTTGCAGTTATACTGTCATAATGAGTAAAACCTAATTTTTGTATTTGTAAACCTTACCAAAATACCTGTTTCTGGTAAAACTCACATAGATTCAATATTACAGGCATTTTTAGATGAATTGCATGTTTGGTTTTGAAGTTAGTTTATATAACTTTCAAATTTAGTAAGACAGTTATACCATCATATTGAGTAAAACAAACTAACTTGTGTCCAAACAAACCTTACAAAATATTTTTTTTCCTGTAAAACTCACAAAAATACATTTCTCCAGGCATTATTAGCCATTTTGCATCTGTGGTTTAGAATTTATGTTTAAATAACAGTCAGATTTAATGTGACAGTATACTGTCATAGTGAGTAAAACCAAAATGTTGTATTTGCAAACCTTACAAAAACAAATGTTTCTACTAAAACTCACTTGGATACAATATTATGGGCAATTTAAGACATAATGCATGTTTGGTTTAGGAATTATTTTGAAAAACTATTTTATTGCTTTTTTTGCATTTTATCAGGATTTTAAAAACATCACCGTCATATTGAGAAAAAAACTACTTTTTGTAATTGCAAGCCTTAAAAAAGCATATGTTCGAGTAAAACTGACAAGGATGCATTGTTTTAGGCATTATTAGCATTTTTGCATGTGTGGTTTAGGAGTTATGTTTAAATAGCTGTCATTTTGCGTGTGGCAGTTATACTGTCATTATGAGTACAACTTATTTTTTGTATTTGTGAACCTTACCAAAATACCTGATTGTAGTAAAACTCACATAGATACAATATTACAGGCATTTTAAGACATAATGCATGTTTGGTTTTGGAATTATGTTTATATAACTTTCATATTTAGTATGACAGTTATACTGTCATATTGAGTTAAAAAAAACTAACTTATAAACCTTACAACATTTATTTCCCAGTAAAACTCACAAAGATACATTTCTCCAGGCATTATTAGTCATTTTGTATGTGTGGTTTAGGAGTTATGTTTAAATAACTGTCAGATTGAATGTGACAGTATACTGTCATAGCGAGTAAAACCATTTTTTTTGTATTTGCAAACCTTACAAAAACAACTTATTCTAGTAAAACTCACATGGATACAATATTACAGGCATTTTTTAGACATAAAGCATGTTTGGTTTTGGAGTTATGTTTATATACATTTTACATTTAGTATGACAGTTATACTGTCATAAGGAGTAAAAAACAACTAACTTGTGTCTTTAAAAACCTTACAAAAATGTTTTTTTTTTCCCAGTAAAACTCACAAAGATGCATTTCTCCAGTCATTATTAGCCATTTAGCATGTTTGGTTTAGGAGTTATGTTTAAATAACTGTCATTTTGAACATTGCAGTTATACTGTCATAATGAGTAAAACCTAATTTTTGTATTTGTAAACCTTACCAAAATACCTCTTTCTGGTAAAACTCACATAGATTCAATATTACAGGCATTTTTAGATGAATTGCATGTTTGGTTTTGAAGTTAGTTTATATAACTTTCAAATTTAGTAAGACAGTTATACCATCATATTGAGTAAAACAAACTAACTTGTGTCCAAACAAACCTTACAAAATATTTTTTTTCCTGTAAAACTCACAAAAATACATTTCTCCAGGCATTATTAGCCATTTTGCATCTGTGGTTTAGAATTTATGTTTAAATAACAGTCAGATTTAATGTGACAGTATACTGTCATAGTGAGTAAAACCAAAATGTTGTATTTGCAAACCTTACAAAAACAAATGTTTCTACTAAAACTCACTTGGATACAATATTATAGGCAATTTAAGACATAATGCATGTTTGGTTTAGGAATTATTTTGAAAAACTATTTTATTGCTTTTTTTGCATTTTATCAGGATTTTAAAAACATCACCGTCATATTGAGAAAAAAACTACTTTTTGTAATTGCAAGCCTTAAAAAAGCATATGTTCGAGTAAAACTGACAAGGATGCATTGTTTTAGGCATTATTAGCATTTTTGCATGTGTGGTTTAGGAGTTATGTTTAAATAGCTGTCATTTTGCGTGTGGCAGTTATACTGTCATTATGAGTACAACTTATTTTTTGTATTTGTGAACCTTACCAAAATACCTGATTGTAGTAAAACTCACATAGATACAATATTACAGGCATTTTAAGACATAATGCATGTTTGGTTTTGGAATTATGTTTATATAACTTTTTATTTAGTATGACAGTTATACTGTCATATTAAATAAAAAAAACTAACTTATAAACCTTACAAAATTTATTTCCCAGTAAAACTCACAAAGATACATTTCTCCAGGCATTATTAGTCATTTTGTATGTGTGGTTTAGGAGTTATGTTTAAATAACTGTCAGATTGAATGTGACAGTATACTGTCATAGCGAGTAAAACCATTTTTTTGTATTTGCAAACCTTACAAAAACAACTTATTCTAGTAAAACTCACATGGATACAATATTACAGGCATTTTTTAGACATAAAGCATGTTTGGTTTTGGAGTTATGTTTATATACATTTTACATTTAGTATGACAGTTATACTGTCATATGGAGTAAAAAACAACTAACTTGTGTCTTTACAAACCTTACAAAAATGTTGTTTTTTTTCAGTAAAACTCACAAAGATGCATTTCTCCAGTCATTATTAGCCATTTAGCATGTTTGGTTTAGGAGTTATGTTTAAATAACTGTCATTTTGAACGTTGCAGTTATACTGTCATTATGAGTAAAACCTAATTTTTGTATTTGTAAACCTTACCAAAATACCTCTTTCTGGTAAAACTCACATAGATTCAATATTACAGGCATTTTTAGATGAATTGCATGTTTGGTTTTGAAGTTAGTTTACATAACTTTCAAATTTAGTAAGACAGTTATACCATCATATTGAGTAAAAAAACCTAACTTGTGTCCAAACAAACCTTACAAAATATTTTTTTTCCAGTAAAACCCACAAAAATACATTTCTCCAGGCATTATTAGCCATTTTGCATCTGTGGTTTAGAATTTATGTTTAAATAACAGTCAGATTGAATGTGACAGTATACTGTCATAGTGAGTAAAACCAAAATGTTGTATTTGCAAACCTTACAAAAACAAATGATTCTACTAAAACTCACTTGGATACAATATTATAGGCAATTTAAGACATAATGCATGTTTGGTTTAGGAATTATGTTGAAAAACTATTTTATTGCTTTTTTTGCATTTTATCAGGATTTTAAAAACATCACCGTCATATTGAGAAAAAAACTACTTTTTGTAATTGCAAGCCTTAAAAAAGCATATGTTCGAGTAAAACTGACAAGGAGGCATTGTTAGCATTTTTGCATGTGCGGTTTAGGAGTTATGTTTAAATAACTGTCATTTTGCGTGTGGCAGTTATACTGTCATTATGAGTACAACTTATTTTTTGTATTTGTGAACCTTACCAAAATACCTGATTGTAGTAAAACTCACATAGATACAATATTACAGGCATTTTAAGACATAATGCATGTTTGGTTTCGGAATTATGTTTATATAACTTTCATATTTAGTATGACAGTTATACAGTCATATTGAGTAAAAAACAACTAACTTGTGTCTTTACAAACCTTACAAAAAAATGTTTTTTCCAGTAAAACTCACAAAAATGCATTTTGCCTTTCATAATTAGCCATTTAGCATGTTTGGTTTAGGAGTTATGTTTAAATAACTGTCATTTTGAACGTGGCAGTTATACTGTCATTATGAGTAAAACCTAATTTTTGTATTTGTAAACCTTACCAAAATACCTCTTTCTGGTAAAACTCACATAGATTCAATATTACAGGCATTTTTAGATGAATTGCATGTTTGGTTTTGAAGTTAGTTTACATAACTTTCAAATTTAGTTTTTTTGGGTAAAAAAAACTAACTTGTGTCCAAACAAACCTTACAAAATATTTTTTTTCCAGTAAAACCCACAAAAATACATTTCTCCAGGCATTATTAGCCATTTTGCATCTGTGGTTTAGAATTTACGTTTAAATAACAGTCAGATTGAATGTGACAGTATACTGTCATAGTGAGTAAAACCAAAATGTTGTATTTGCAAACCTTACAAAAACAAATGATTCTACTAAAACTCACTTGGATACAATATTATAGGCAATTTAAGACATAATGCATGTTTGGTTTAGGAATTATGTTGAAAAACTATTTTATTGCTTTTTTTGCATTTTATCAGGATTTTAAAAACATCACCGTCATATTGAGAAAAAAACTACTTTTTGTAATTGCAAGCCTTAAAAAAGCATATGTTCGAGTAAAACTGACAAGGATGCATTGTTTTAGGCATTGTTAGCATTTGTGCATGTGGGGTTTAGGAGTTATGTTTAAATAACTGTCATTTTGCGTGTGGCAGTTATACTGTCATTATGAGTACAACTTATTTTTTGTATTTGTGAACCTTACCAAAATACCTGATTGTAGTAAAACTCACATAGATACAATATTACAGGCATTTTAAGACATAATGCATGTTTGGTTTCGGAATTATATTTATATAACTTTCATATTTAGTATGACAGTTATACAGTCATATTGAGTAAAAAAAACTAACTTGTGTCTTTACAAACCTTACAAAATTTATTTCCCAGTAAAACTCACAAAGATACATTTCTCCAGGCATTATTAGTCATTTTGTATGTGTGGTTTAGGAGTTATGTTTAAATAACTGTCAGATTGAATGTGACAGTATACTGTCATAGCGAGTAAAACCAATATTTTGTATTTGCAAACCTTACAAAAACAACTTATTCTAGTAAAACTCACATGGATACAATATTACAGGCATTTTTTAGACATAAAGCATGTTTGGTTTTGGAGTTATGTTTATATAAATTTTACATTTAGTATGAGAGTTATACTGTCATATGGAGTAAAAAACAACTAACTTGTGTCTTTACAAACCTTACAAAAAAAATGTTTTTTCCAGTAAAACTCACAAAAATGCATTTTGCCAGTCATAATTAGCCAATTAGCATGTTTGGTTTAGGAGTTATGTTTAAATAACTGTCATTTTGAACGTGGCAGTTATACTGTCATTATGAGTAAAACCTAATTTTTGTATTTGTAAACCTTACCAAAATACCTGATTCAGGTAAAACTCACAGAGATTTAATATTACAGGCATTTTTAGACGGATTGCAAGTTTGATTTTGGAGTTATGTTTATATAACTTTCATATTTAATATGACAGTTATACTGTCATATTGAGTAAAAAAAACTAACTTGTGTTTTTACAAACCTTACAAAATATTGTTTTTCCTGTAAAATTCACTAAAATACATTTTTCCAGGCATTATGTCATTTTGCATGTGTGGTTTAGGAGTTATGTTTAAATAACTGTCAGATTGAATGTAACAGTATACTGTCATAGTGAGTAAAACCAATATTTTGTATTTGAAAACCTTACAAAAACAACTGATTCTACTAAAACTCACATGGATACAATATTACAGGCATTTTTAGACAAAATGCATGTTTGGTTTTGGAGTTATGTTTATCTAACTTTTCCATTTAGTATGACAGTTATACTGTCTTTTTGAGTTAAAAAAAACTAACTTGTGTCTTTACAAACCTTACAATTTTTTTTTTCCAGTAAAACTCACAAAGATACATTTCTCCAGGCATTATTAGCCATTTTGCATCTGTGGTTTAGAATTTATGTTTAAATAACAGGCAGATTGAATGTGACAGTATACTGTCATAGTGAGTAAAACCTAATTTTTGTATTTGCAAAACTTACAAAAACAACTGATTCTAGTAAAACTCACATGGATACAATATTACAGACATTTTTAGACATAATGCATGTTTGGTTTTGGAGTTATGTTTATACTACTTTTACATTTAGTATGACAGTTAGTATAACTGTCATACTAAATGTAAAAATCCATCCATCCATCCATTTTCTACCGCTTATTCCCTTCGGGGGGTGCTGGAACCTATCTCAGCTATAATCAGGCGGAAGGCGAGGTACACCCTGGAAAAGTCGCTAGCTCATCATATTAAGTAAAAAAAAAACTAAATTGTTTCTTTACAAACCTTACAAAATATTTTTTTCCAGTAATTTCACAAAGATACATTTCTCCAGGCATTATAGCCATTTGGCATGTTTGGTTTGGTAGTTATGATTAAATAACTGTCAAATTGAATGTGACAGTATACTATCATGGTGAGTAAAACCAATATTTTGTATTTGCAAACCTTACAAAAACAACTTATTCTCGTAAAACTCAACAATTGATTTTAGTAAAACTCGCATGGATACAAAATTACAGGCATTTTTAAACATAATGCATGTTTGGTTTTGGAGTTATGTTTATATATTTTTTACATTTAGTATTACAGTTATACTGTCATATTGAGTAAAAAAAACTAACTTGTGTCTTTATAAACCTTAAAAAAAATGTTTTCCAGTAAAACTCACAAAGATACATTTCTCCAGGCATTATTAGCCATTAACCATGTTTGGTTTAGAGTTATGTTTAAATAACTGTCATATTGAGTGTGGCAGATATACTGTCATTATGAGTAAAACCTATTTTTTAAATTTGTAAAATTACCAAAATAACTGATTCTGATAAAACTCACATGGATAAAATATTACAGGATTTTTTAGACATAAAGCATGTTCCCATCATATTGAGTAAAAAAAACTAACTTGTGTGTATACAAACCTTACAAAATATTTTTTTTCCAGTAAAACTCACAAAAATACATTTCTCCAGTTATTATTAGCCATTTTGCATCTGTGGTTTAGAATTTGTGTTTAAATAACAGTCAGATTGAATGTGACAGTATACTGTCATAGTGAGTAAAACCTAGATTTTTTTATTTGTAAACCTTAACAAAATATCTGATTCTAGTTAAACTCACATAGATGCAATATTACAGGCATTTTTAGACGGATTGCATGTTTGGTATTGGAGTTATGTTTATATAACTTTTACATTTATTATGACAGTTATACAAACATATTGAATAAAAAAAAACTATTTTGTGTCTTATCAAACCTTACAAAATGTTTTTTTTCCTGTAAAACTCACAAAGATACATTTCTCCAGGCATTATTAGCCATTTTGCATGTGTGGTTTGTTATGTTAACATAACCGTCATATTGAGGGTGGCAGTTATACTGTCATTATGTGTAAAACCTAATTTTTGTATTTATAAACCTTACCAAAATTCCTGATTCTGGTAAAACTCACATAGATACAATATTACAGGCATTTTTAGACATAATGCATGTTTGGTTTTGGAGTTATGTTTATATACATTTTTCCAGGCATTATTAGCTATTTGTCATGTTTGGTTTAGGAGTTATGTTTAAATAACTGTCATATCAAATAATGCAGTTATACTGTCATTATGAGTAAAACCCAAGTTTTGTATTTGTAAACCTTACCAAAATACCTGATTCTGGTAAAACCCATATAGATTCAACATTACAGGCAGTTTAAGACGGATTGCAAGTTTGGTTTAGGAGTTTGGTTTTGGAATGATGTTTATATTACTTTTATATTTAGTTTGAAAGTTAAAAAAAAAAAAACTTCTGTCTTTACAAACCTTACAAAATATTTTTTTCTAGTAAAACTCACAAAGATACATTTCTCCAGGCATTATTAGCTATCTAACATGTTTGGTTTAGGAGTTATGTTTAAATAACTGTTATTTTGAATATGGCAGTTATACTGTCATTATGAGTAAAACCCAATTTTTGTATTTGTAAACCTTACCAAAATACCTGATTCTGGTAAAACTCACATAGATACAATATTACAGGCATTTTTAGACATAATGCATGTTTGGTTTTGGAGTTATGTTTATATACATTTTTCCAGGCATTATTAGCTATTTGTCATGTTTGGTTTAGGAGTTATGTTTAAATAACTGTCATAACAAATAATGCAGTTATACTGTCATTATGAGTAAAACCCAAGTTTTGTATTTGTAAACCTTACCAAAATACCTGATTCTGGTAAAACTCATATAGATTCAATATTACAGGCAGTTTAAGACGGATTGCAAGTTTCGTTTAAGAGTTTGGTTTTGGAATGATGTTTATATTACTTTTATATTTAGTTTGACAGTTAAAAAAAAAAAACTTCTGTCTTTACAAACCTTACAAAATATTTTTTTCTAGTAAAACTCACAAAGATACATTTCTCCAGGCATTATTAGCTATCTAACATGTTTGGTTTAGGAGTTATGTTTAAATAACTGTTATTTTGAATATGGCAGTTATACTGTCATTATGAGTAAAACCCAATTTTTGTATTTGTAAACCTTACCAAAATACCTGATTCTGGTAAAACTCACATAGATTCAATATTACAGGCATTTTTAGACGGATTGCATGTTTGGTATTGGAGTTATGTTTCTATAACTTTTACATTTATTATGACAGTTATACAAACATATTGAATAAAAAAACCTATTTTGTGTCTTATCAAACCTTACAAAATATTTGTTTTCCTGTAAAACTCACACAGATACATTTCTCCAGGCATTATTAGCCATTTTGCATGTGTGGTTTAGGAGTTATGTTAACATAACCGTCATATTGAGGGTGGCAGTTATACTGTCATTATGAGTAAAACCTAATTTTTGTATTTATAAACCATACCAAAATTCTTTATTCTGGTAAAACTCACATAGATACAATATTGCAGGCATTTTTAGACATAATGCATGTTTGGTTTTGGAGTTATGTTTATATACATTTTTCCAGGCATTATTAGCTATTTATCATGTTTGGTTTAGGAGTTATGTTTAAATAACTGTCATATCAAATAATGCAGTTATACTGTCATTATGAGTAAAACCCAAGTTTTGTATTTGTAAACCTTACCAAAATACCTGATTCTGGTAAAACCCATATAGATTCAACATTACAGGCAGTTTAAGACAGATTGCAAGTTTGGTTTAGGAGTTTGGTTTTGGAATGATGTTTATATTACTTTTATATTTAGTTTGAAAGTTATACCATCTTATTGAGTAAAAAAAAAAAAAACTTTTGTCTTTACAAACCTTACAAAATATTTTTTTCTAGTAAAACTCACAAAGATACATTTCTCCAGGCATTATTAGCTATTTAGCATGTTTGGTTTAGGAGTTATGTTTAAATGACTGTTATTTTGAATATGGCAGTTATGTCATTATGAGTAAAACCCAATTTTTGTATTTGTAAACCTTACCAAAATACCTGATTCTGGTAAAACTCACATAGATTCAATATTACAGGCATTTTTAGATGTATTGCAAGTTTGGTTTTGGAGTTATGTTTATTTAACTTTCATATTTAGTATGACAGTTCTAATGTCATATTAAGTACAAAAACTAACTTGTGTCTTTACAAACCTTATAATTTTTATTTATTTTTTCCCAGGAAAACTCTTAAAGATACATTTCTCCAGGCATTATTAGCCATTTTGTATTTGTGGTTATGGAGTTACAATATGTTTAAATAACTGTCAGATTGAATGTGACAGTATACTGTCATAGTGAGTAAAACCTAATGTTTGTATTTGTAAACCTTACCAAAAATACCTGATTCTGGTAAAAATCACATAGATACAATATTGCAGGCATTTTTAGACATAATGCATGTTTGGTTTTGGAGTTATGTTTATATAACTTTTATATTTAGTATTACAGTTATACCATCATATTGAGTAAAAAAAAAAACTTGTGTCTTTATAAACCTTACAAAAAAAATGTTTTCCAGTAAAACTCACAAAGATACATTTCTCTAGGCATAATTAGCCATTTATCATGTTTGGTTTAGAAGTTATGTTTAAACAACTGTCATATTGAGTGTGGCAGTTATACTGTCATTATGAGTAAAACCTATTTTTCGTTTTCGTAAAACTTACCAATATACCTGATTCTGGTTAAACCCACATCGATACAATATTACAGGATTTTTTAGACATAAAGCATGTTTGGTTTTAGAGTTATGTTTATATAACTTTCATATTTAGTATGAAAGTTATACCATCATATTGAGTAAAAAACAACAAATATTGTGTATCTTTACAAACCTTACAAAATATTGTTTTCCAGTAAAATTCACAAATATACCTTTCTTTAGGCATTATTAGTCATTTTGCATTTGTGTTTTAGGAGTTATTAGGAGTAATTAACTGTCATATTGAGTGTGGCAGTTATACTGTCACTATGAGTAAAACCTAATTTATGTTTTTGTAAACCTTACCAAAATACCTGATTCTGGTAAAACTCATATAGATTCAATATTACAGGCAGTTTAAGACGGATTGCAAGTTTGGTTTAGGAGTTTGTTTTTGGAATTATGTTTATATTAATTTTATATTTAGTTTGACAGTTATACCATCATATTCAGTAAAAAAAAAAAAAACTTTTTTCTTTACAAACCTTACAAAATAGTTTTTTCTAGTAAAATTCACAAAGATACATTCTCCAGGCATTATTAGCCATTTAGCATGTTTGGTTTAGGAGTTGTGTTTAAATAACTGTTATTTTGAATATGGCAGTTATACTGTCATTATGAGTAAAACCCAATTTTTGTATTTGTAAACCTTACCTAAATACCTGATTCTGGTAAAACTCACATAGATTCAATATTACAGGCATTTTTAGATGTATTGCAAGTTTGGTTTTGGAGTTATGTTTATTTAACTTTCATATTTAGTCTGACAGTTATACTGTCATATTAAGTAAAAAAACTAACTTGTGTCTTTACAAACCTTAAAAAAAAATAATTTTTTTTCCATTAAAACTCACAAAAATACATTTCTCCAGGCATTTTTAGCCATTTTGTATTTGTGGTTTAGGAGTTATGTTTAAATAACTGTCAGATTGAATGTGACAGTATACTGTCATTATTAGTAAAACCTAATTTTGTATTTGTAAACCTTACCAAAAATACCTGATTCTGGTCAAAATCGCATAGATACAATATTGCAGGCATTTTTAGACATACAAATTTTTTTCCCCCCTAAACTCACAAAGATACATTTCTCCAGGCATAATTAGCCATTTATCATGTTTGGTTTAGGAGTTATGTTTAAATAACTGTCATATTGAGTGTGGCAGATATTGTATTGTGTGTCATTATAAATAAAAACCTATTTTTTGTATTTGTAAACCTTACCAAAATACCTGATTCTGGTAAAACCCACACCGATACAATATTAAAGGAATTTTCAGACATAAAGCATGTTTGGTTTTGGAGTTATGTTTATGTAACTTTCATATATAGTATGACAATTATACCATCATATTGAGTAAAAAAAAAACTAATTTGTATTTTTACAAATCTTACAAAATATTGTTTTCCAGTAAAATTCACAAATATACATTTCTCTAGGCATTATTAGTCATTTTGCATTTGTGTTTTAGGAGTTATGTTTAATTAACTGTCATATTGAGTGTGGCAGTTATATTGTCACTATGAGTAAAACCTAACTTTTGTATTCGTAAACCTTACCAAAATACCTGAATCTGATAAAACTCACATATATTCAATATTACAGGCATTTTTAGACGGATTGCATATTTGATTTTGGAATTATGTATATTATATATATATATATATATATAATTATATAACTTTCATATATAGTATGACAGCTAAACTGTTAAATTGTGTAAAAAAAAAAAACTTGTGTCTTTACAACCTTTAAAAATATTTTTTCCAGTAAAACTCACAAAGATACATTCCTCAAGGCATTATTAGCCATTTTGTCAGTATACGGTCATTATGAGTAAAACCAAATTTGTGTATATGTAAACCTTACCAAAATACCTGATTCTGGTAAAACTCACATAGATACAATATTACAGGCATTTTTAGACGTATTGCAAGTTTGGTTTTGGAGTTATGTTTTATATTTAGTATGCCAGTTATACTGTCATATTAAGTAAAAAACTAACTTGTGTCTTTACAAACCTTACAATTTTATTTATTTTTTTCCAGGAAAACTCACAAAGATACATTGCTCCAGGCATTATTAGCCATTTTGCATTTGTGGTTTAGGAATTATGTTTAAATACCTGTCATGTTAAATGTGGCAGTTATATTGTCATTATGAGTAAAACCTAGATTTTGTAATTGTAAACCTTACCAAAATACCTGATTCTGGTAAAAATCACATAGATTCAAAAGTACAGGCATTTTTAGACATAATGCATGTTTGGTTTTGGAGTTATGTTTATACAACTTTCATATTTAGTATGACAGTTAAATCATTATATTGAGTAAAAAAAATAACTTGTGTCTTTATAAACCTTACATTTTTTTTCTCCAGTAAAACTCACAAAGATACATTTCTCCAGGTATAATTAGTCATTTAGCATGTTTGGTTTAGGAGTTATGTTTAAATAACTGTCAGATTGAGTGTGGTAGTATAACTGCCACACATATTGAGTTATAAAGTTAAGTGTAAAACCTAATTTTTGTATTTGCAAACCTTACAAAAACAACTGATTCTTGTAAAACTCACATAGATTCAATATTAAAGGCATTTTAGACATTTTACATGTTTTGTTTAGGAGTTGTGTTTGAATACATTAGTACTGCTTTTTTCGTTAAGGCAAGTCCAAACGGCAGGAGGCCACGGGGAAGACACAGGACACATTGGGAAGATTATATCAGCTGGCTGGCCTGGGAACGCCTCGGGATCCCCGAGAAGAGCTGGACGAAGTAGCTGGGGATAGGGAATCTGGGCTTCTCTGCTTAGGCTGCAGCCCCCGCAACACGACCTCGGATAAGCGGAAGAAAATAGATGGATTTAGTATGACAGTTATACTATCATATTGAGTAAAAAAAAAACTAACTTTTGTTTTTGTAAACATTAAAAATATATTTTTTCTAGTAAAACTCACAAAGATACATGGAGTTTAAATAACTGTCATAGTAAGTAAAACCTATTTTTTGTATTTGAAAACCTTACAAAAATAACTGATTCTAGTAAAACTCACATGGATTCAATATTACAGGCATTTTTTTCCCATTTTGCATGTTTGGTTTAGAAATTATGATGGAACACCTTTTTATTGCTTTTTTCGCATTATCTCAGGATTTTAAGAATATTACTGTCACATTGAGTAAAAACTACTTTTTGTGTTTGCAAGGATTAAAAAAAGCATATTTTTCGAGAAAAACTCCTAAGGATGCATTATTTCAGGCATCATTAGCCATTTAGCATTTGTAGTTTAGGAGTTATGTTTAAATAACTGTCATATTAAATGTACTCTCATATAGAGTAAAACCTAATTTTTGTATTTGCAAACCTTACAAAAACAACTGATTCTAGTAAAACTCACATGCATTCATTATTACAGTTATTTTTAGACATTTTGCCTGTTTCGTTTAGAAATTATGATGGAATACATTTGTATTGCTTTTTTCGCATTATCTCAGGATTTTAGGAATATTAC
This sequence comes from Nerophis lumbriciformis, assembly GCF_033978685.3. Lineage (NCBI taxonomy): Eukaryota > Metazoa > Chordata > Actinopteri > Syngnathiformes > Syngnathidae > Nerophis > Nerophis lumbriciformis. The sequence continues at coordinate 17,092,273 of NC_084565.2, forward strand.
TGTCATATTGAGTAAAAAACTACTTTTTGTGTTTGCAAGCCTTAAAAAAGCATATGTTTCGAGTAAAACTCACAAGAAGCATTATTTCAGGCAATATTAGCTCATTTTTATGTGTAATTTAGGAGTTATGTTTAATTTACGGTCATATTGAGTGTACATTGTCATGGTGTAAAAAAACACATTTTTTTATTTGCAAAAATTTCAAACACAGCTGATTCTAGTAAAATTCACATGGATTCAATATTACAGGCATTTTTACACATATTGCATGTTTGACTTAGGAAATATGATTGAATACATTTTTATTGCTTTTTTCGCATTATCTCAGGATTTTAGGGATATAACTGTCATAATGAGTAAAAAAGTACTTTTTGTGTTTGCAAGATTTAAAAAAGCATATGTTCAGAGTAAAACTCCGTAGAATGCATTATTTGAGGCAACATTAGCCATTTTGCATGTGTAGTTAGGAGTTATTTTTAAATAACTGTCATATTGAGTGTGACAGTATACTGTCATAGTGAGTAAAACTTAGTTTTTGTATTTGCAAACCTTATAAAAACAACTGATTCTAGTAAAACTCACATGGATTTAATATTACAGGCATTTTTAGACATTTTACATTGTTGGTTTAGGAAATATGTTGGAATACATTTTTATTGCTTTTTTCGCATTATCTCAGGATTTTTAAGAACATTACTGTCATATTGAGTAAAAAACTACTTTTTGTGTTTGCAAGCCTTAAAAAAGCATATGTTTCGAGTAAAACTCACAATAATGCATTAGTTCAGGCAATATTAGCTCATTTTTATGTGTAGTTTAGGAGTTATGTTTATTTACTGTTATATTGTCATGGTAAAAAAAAAACTAATTTTTTTATTTGCAAAAATTTCAAACACAACCGATTCTAGAAATCACATGGATTCAATATTACAGGCATTTTTACAAATTTTGCATGTTTAGTTTAGAAATTAAGATTGAATACATTTTTATTGCTTTTTTCGCATTATCTCAGGATTTAAAGAACATTACTGTCATATTGAGTAAAAGAAAATACTTTTTGTGTTTGCAAGCCTTAAGAAAGCATATGTTTCGAGGAAAACTCCCAAGGATCCAATATTTCAAACAATATTAGCCATTTTGCATGAGTAGTTTAGGAGTTATGATTACAAAACTGTCATATGGAGTGTGACAGTTTACTTTCGTAAAGAGTAAAACTTAATTTTTGTTTTTGCAAACCTTACTAAAACAACTGATTCTAGTAAAACTCACATTGATTCTATAATACAGGCATTTTTACACATTTTGCATGTTTAAGTTAGAAATTATGATTGAATACATTTTTGTTGCTTTTTTTGCATTATCTCAGGATTTAAAGAACATTACTGTCATATTGAGTAAAAAATACTTTTTGTGTTTGCAAGCCTTAAGAAAGCATATGTTTCGAGGAAAACTCCCAAGGATCCAATATTTCAAACAATATTAGCCATTTTGCATGAGTAGTTTAGGAGTTATGATTACAAAACTGTCATATGGAGTGTGACAGTTTACTTTCGTAAAGAGTAAAACTTAATTTTTGTTTTTGCAAACCTTACTAAAACAACTGATTCTAGTAAAACTCACATTGATTCTATAATACAGGCATTTTTACACATTCTGCATGTTTAAGTTAGAAATTATGATTGAATACTTTTTTGTTGCTTTTTTTGCATTATCTCAGGATTTAAAGAACATTACTGTCATATTGAGTAAAAAATACTTTTTGTGTTTGCAAACCTTAAGAAAGCATATGTTTCGAAGAAAACTCCCAAGGATCCATTATTTCAAACATTATTAGCCATTTTGCATGAGTAGTTTAGGAGTTATGATTACAAAACTGTCATATGGAGTGTGACAGTTTACTTTTGTAAAGAGTAAAACTTAATTTTTGTTTTTGCAAACCTTACTAAAACAACTGATTCTAGTAAAACTCACATTGATTCTATAATACAGGCATTTTTACACATTTTGCATGTTTAAGTTAGAAATTATGATTGAATACATTTTTGTTGCTTTTTTTGCATTATCTCAGGATTTAAAGAACATTACTGTCATATTGAGTAAAAAATACTTTTTGTGTTTGCAAGCCTTAAAAAAGCATATGTTTCGAGTAAAACTCACAAGGATGCAATATTTCAGGCAATATTAGCTCATTTTTAAGTGTAGTTTAGGAGTTATGTTTATTTACTGTCATATTTAGTGTACATTGTCATGGTGAAAAAAACCTAATATTTGTATTTTCAAAAATTTCAAACACAACCTAATCTAGTAAAACTCACATGGATTCAATATTACAGGCATTTTTACATATTTTGCATGTTTGATTTAGGAAATATGATCGAATATATATTCATTGCTTTTTTTGCATTATCTCAGTATTTTAGGAATATTACAGTCATAAAGAGTAAAAAAAAATACTTTTTGTGTTTGCTAGCCTTAAGAAAACATATGTTTCGAGGAAAACTCCCAAGAATCCATTATTTCAAACATTATTAGCCATTTTGCATGAGTAGTTTAGGAGTTATGATTAAAAAACTGTCATATTGAGTGTGACAGTTTACTTTCACAAAGAGTAAAACCTAATTTTTGTTTTTGCAAACTTCACAAAAACAACTCATTCTAGTAAAACTCACATGGATTCAATAATACAGGCATTTTTACACATTTTGCACGTTTAGTTTAGAAATTATGATTGAATACATTTTATTGCTTTTTTCGCATTATCTCAGGATTTTAAGAACATTACTGTCATATTGAGTAAAAAAATACTTTTTGTATTTGCAAGCCTTAAGAAAGCATATGTTTCGAGGAAAACTCCCAAGGATCCATTATTTCAAACATTATTAGCCATTTTGCATGAGTAGTTTAGGAGTTATGATTAAATAAATGTCATATTGAGTGTGACAGTTTACTTTCACAAAGAGTAAAACCTAATTTTTGTTTTTGCAAACTTCACTAAAATAACTCATTCTAGTAAAACTCACATGGATTCAATAATACAGGCATTTTTACACATTTTGCACGTTTAGTTTAGGAATTATGATTGAATACATTTTTATTGCTTTTTTCGCATTATCTCAGGATTTTAAGAACATTACTGTCATATTGAGTAAAAAACTACCTTTTGTGTTTGCAAGCCTTAAAAAAGCATATGTTTCGAGTAAAACTCACAAAGATGCATTATTTCAGGCAATATTAGCTCATTTTTAAGTGTAGTTTAGGAGTTATGTTTATTTACTGTCATATTTAGTGTACATTGTCATGGTGAAAAAAACCTAATATTTGTATTTTCAAAAATTTCAAACACAACCTAATCTAGTAAAACTCACATGGATTCAATATTACAGGCATTTTTACACATTTTGCATGTTTGATTTAGGAAATATGATCGAATATATATACATTGCTTTTTTTGCATTATATCAGTATTTTAGGAATATTACAGTCATATAGAGTAAAAAAAATACTTTTTGTGTTTGCTAGCCTTAAGAAAACATATGTTTCGAGGAAAACTCCCAAGAATCCATTATTTCAAACATTATTAGCCATTTTGCATGAGTAGTTTAGGAGTTATGATTAAAAAACTGTCATATTGAGTGTGACAGTTTACTTTCACAAAGAGTAAAACCTAATTTTTGTTTTTGCAAACTTCACAAAAACAACTCATTCTAGTAAAACTCACATGGATTCATTAATACAGGCATTTTTACACATTTTGCACGTTTAGTTTAGAAATTATGATTGAAAACATTTTATTGCTTTTTTCGCATTATCTCAGGATTTTAAGAACATTACTGTCATATTGAGTAAAAAACTACTTTTTGTGTTTGCAAGCCTTAAAAAAGCATATGTTTCGAGTAAAACTCACAAGGATGCAATATTTCAGGCAATATTAGCTCATTTTTAAGTGTAGTTTAGGAGTTATGTTTATTTACTGTCATATTTAGTGTACATTGTCATGGTGAAAAAAACCTAATATTTGTATTTTCAAAAATTTCAAACACAACCTAATATAGTAAAACTCACATGGATTCAATATTACAGGCATTTTTACACATTTTGCATGTTTAGTTTAGAAATTATGATTGAATACATTTTTATTGCTTTTTTCGCATTATCTCAGGATTTTAAGAACATTACTGTCATATTGAGTAAAAAAATACTTTTTGTATTTGCAAGCCTTAAGAAAGCATATGTTTCGAGGAAAACTCCCAAGGATCCATTATTTCAAACATTATTAGCCATTTTGCATGAGTAGTTTAGGAGTTATGATTAAAAAACTGTCATATTGAGTGTGACAGTTTACTTTCACAAAGAGTAAAACCTAATTTTTGTTTTTGCAAACTTCACAAAAACAACTCATTCTAGTAAAACTCACATGGATTCAATAATACAGGCATTTTTACACATTTTGCACGTTTAGTTTAGAAATTATGATTGAATACGTTTTATTGCTTTTTTCGCATTATCTCAGAATTTTAAGAACATTACTGTCATATTGAGTAAAAAACTACTTTTTGTGTTTGCAAGCCTTAAAAAAGCATATGTTTCGAGTAAAACTCACAACGATGCAATATTTCAGGCAATATTAGCTCATTTTTAAGTGTAGTTTAGGAGTTATGTTTATTTACTGTCATATTTAGTGTACATTGTCATGGTGAAAAAAACCTAATATTTGTATTTTCAAAAATTTCAAACACAACCTATTATAGTAAAACTCACATGGATTCAATATTACAGGCATTTTTACACATTTTGCATGTTTAGTTTAGAAATTATGATTGAATACATTTTTATTGCTTTTTTCGCATTATCTCAGGATTTTAAGAACATTACTGTCATATTGAGTAAAAAAATACTTTTTGTATTTGCAAGCCTTAAGAAAGCATATGTTTCGAGGAAAACTCCCAAGGATCCATTATTTCAAACATTATTAGCCATTTTGCATGAGTGGTTTAGGAGTTATGATTAAAATATTGTCATATTGAGTGTGACAGTTTACTTTCATAAAGAGTAAAACCTAATTTTTGTTTTTGCAAACCTTACTAAAACAACTGATTCTAGTAAAACTCACATTGATTCTGTAATACAGGCATTTTTACACATTTTGCATGTTTAAGTTAGAAATTATGATTGAATACATTTTTGTTGCTTTTTTTGCATTATCTCAGGATTTAAAGAACATTACTGTCATATTGAGTAAAAAATACTTTTTGTGTTTGCAAACCTTAAGAAAGCATATGTTTCGAAGAAAACTCCCAAGGATCCATTATTTCAAACATTATTAGCCATTTCGCATGAGTAGTTTAGGAGTTATGATTAAATAAATGTCATATTGAGTGTGACAGTTTACTTTCACAAAGAGTAAAACCTAATTTTTGTTTTTGCAAACTTCACTAAAACAACTGATTCTAGTAAAACTCACATGGATTCAATAATACAGGCATTTTTACACATTTTGCACGTTTAGTTTAGAAATTATGTTGGAATACATTTTATTGCTTTTTTCGCATTATCTCAGGATTTTAAGAACATTACCTTCATATTGAGTAAAAAACTACTTTTTGTGTTTGCAAGCCTTAAAAAAGCATATGTTTCGAGTAAAACTCACAAGGATGCAATATTTCAGGCAATATTAGCTCATTTTTAAGTGTAGTTTAGGAGTTATGTTTATTTACTGTCATATTTAGTGTACATTGTCATGGTGAAAAAAACCTAATATTTGTATTTTCAAAAATTTCAAACACAACCTAATATAGTAAAACTCACATGGATTCAATATTACAGGCATTTTTACACATTTTGCATGTTTAGTTTAGAAATTATGATTGAATACATTTTTATTGCTTTTTTCGCATTATCTCAGGATTTTAGGAACATTACTGTCATATTGAGTAAAAAAATACTTTTTGTATTTGCAAGCCTTAAGAAAGCATATGTTTCGAGGAAAACTCCCAAGGATCCATTATTTCAAACATTATTAGCCATTTTGCATGAGTGGTTTAGGAGTTATGATTAAAAAATTGTCATATTGAGTGTGACAGTTTACTTTCATAAAGAGTAAAACCTAATTTTTGCTTTTGCAAACCTTACTAAAACAACTGATTCTAGTGAAACTCACAAGGATATAATATTACTGGCACTTTTACACATTTTGCATGTTTAGTTTAGAAATTATGATTGAATACATTTTTATTGCTTTTTTCGCATTATCTCAGGATTTTAAGAACATTACTGTCATATTGAGTAAAACAATACTTTTTGTATTTGCAAGCCTTAAGAAAGCATATGTTTCGAGGAAAACTCCCAAGGATCCATTATTTCAAACATTATTAGCCATTTTGCATGAGTGGTTTAGGAGTTATATTTAAAAAATTGTCATATTGAGTGTGACAGTTTACTTTCATAAAGAGTAAAACCTAATTTTTGCTTTTGCAAACCTTACTAAAACAACTGATTCTAGTGAAACTCACAAGGATATAATATTACTGGCATTTTTAGACATTTATCATCGTTGGTTTAGGAATTATGTTGGAATACATTTTTATTGCTTTTTTCGCATTATCTCAGAATTTTAAGAACATTACTGTCATATTGAGTAAAAAACTACTTTTTGTGTTTGCAAGCCTTAAAAAAGCATATGTTTCGAGTAAAACTCACAAGGATGCAATATTTCAGGCAATATTAGCTCATTTTTAAGTGTAGTTTAGGAGTTATGTTTATTTACTGTCATATTTAGTGTACATTGTCATGGTGAAAAAAACCTAATATTTGTATTTTCAAAAATTTCAAACACAACCTAATATAGTAAAACTCACATGGATTCAATATTACAGGCATTTTTACACATTTTGCATGTTTAGTTTAGAAATTATGATTGAATACATTTTTATTGCTTTTTTCGCATTATCTCAGGATTTTAGGAACATTACTGTCATATTGAGTAAAAAAATACTTTTTGTATTTGCAAGCCTTAAGAAAGCATATGTTTCGAGGAAAACTCCCAAGGATCCATTATTTCAAACATTATTAGCCATTTTGCATGAGTGGTTTAGGAGTTATGATTAAAAAATTGTCATATTGAGTGTGACAGTTTACTTTCATAAAGAGTAAAACCTAATTTTTGCTTTTGCAAACCTTACTAAAACAACTGATTCTAGTGAAACTCACAAGGATATAATATTACTGGCATTTTTAGACATTTTGCATTGTTGGTTTAGGAATTATGTTGGAATACATTTTTATTGCTTTTTTCGCATTATCTCAGAATTTTAAGAACATTACTGTCATATTGAGTAAAAAAAAACTTTTTGTGTTTGCAAGCCTTAAGAAAGCATATGTTTCGAGGAAAACTCCCAAGGATCCATTATTTCAAAAATTATTAGCCATTTTGCATGAGTAGTTTAGTAGTTATGATTAAAAAATTGTCTATTGAGTGTGACTTTTACTTTCATAAAGAGTAAAACCTAATTTTTGTTTTTGCAAACTTTACTAAAACAACTGATTCTAGTAAAACTCACATGGTTTCAAAAATACAGGCATTTTTACACATTTTGCATGTTTGGTTTAGAAATTATGATTGAATACATTTTTTTTGCTTTTTTTTGCATTATCTCAGGAATTTAAGAACATTACTGTCATATTGAGTAAAAAAATACTTTTTGTGTTTGCAAGCCTTAAGATATGTTTCGAAGAAAACTCCCAAGGATCCATTATTTCAAACATTATTAGCCATTTTGCATGAGTAGTTTAGGAGTTATGATTAAAAAATTGTCATATTGAGTGTGACAGTTTACTTTCATAAAGAGTAAAACCAAATTTTTGTTTTTGCAAACCTTACTAAAACAACTGATTCTAGTAAAACTCAAATTTAACTCACATATAATATTACAGAAATTTTTAGACATTTCGCATTGTTGGTTTAGGAATTATGTTGGAATACATTTATTTTGCTTTTGTTGCATTATCTCAGAATTTTAAGAACATTACTGTCATATTGAGTAAAAACTACTTTTTGTGTTTGCAAGCCTTAAAAAAAGCATATGTTTCGAGTAAAACTCACAAGAATGCATTTTTTCAGGCAATATTAGCTCATTTTTAAGTGTAGTTTAGGAGTTATGTTTAATTTACTGTCATATTGAGTGTACATTGTCATGGTGAAAAAACCCAATTTTTTGTAATTGCAAACCTTTCAAACACAACTGATTCTAGTAAAACATACATTGATTCAATATTACAGGCATTGTTACACATTTTGCATGTTTGGTTTAGGAATTACAATGGAATACATTTTTTTTTTGCTTTTTTCATATTATCTCAGGATTTTAAGAACATTACTGTCATATTGAGTAAAAAACTACTTTTTGTGTTTGCAAGATTTACAAAAGCATATGTTTCGAGGAAAACTCCTAAGGATGCATTATTTCAGTCATCAATAGTCATTTTGCTTGTGTGGAATAGGAGTTTTTAAATAACTGTCATATTGCGTGTGGCAGTTATACTGTCATTATGAGTAAAACCTAACTTTTGTATTTTTAAACCTTATAAACCTCCTGATTCTAGTAAAATTCACAAAGATACAACAAGATATTACAGGCATTTTTAGACATAATGCAGGTTTGGTTTTGGAGTTAGGTTTATAACTTTTCATATTTAGTATGACAGTTATACTGTCATATTAAGTAAAAAAAAAAAAAAACAAAAGACGTGTCTGCAAACCTTACAAAATATTTTTTTCCAGTAAAACTCACAAAGATGTGGTTAGGGCCTTGCATGCCAGCTCCCGCCATCAGTGTGTGAATGTGTGTGTGAATGGATGAATGGAAAAATAGTGTCAAAGCGCTTTGTGTACCTTGAAGGTAGAAAAGCGCTATACAAGTATAACCCATTTACCATAGTGAGTAAAACCAAATGTTTGTATTTACAAACCTTACAAAAACAACCCATTCTAGTAAAAGTCACACAGATACAATATTTTAGGCATTTTTAGACATAATGCATGTTTGGTTTTGGAGTTATGTTTATATAACCTACTTTCTGAGCCGCCACCTTATCGTGGTAGAGGAGTTTGCGTGTCCCACTGCTCCTAGGAGCTATGCTGTCTTTGGGCTTCTATGCCCCCTCGTAGGCTCTCCCAAGACAAATAGGTCCTAGGTGAGGGATCAGACAAAAAGCAGCTCAAAGACCTTTATGAAAAGTACAAATCGAGGTCCTAGATTTTTCCTCGCCCGGACGCGGGTCACCGTGGCTCCCCTGTGGAGCCAGGCCCAGAGGTGGGGCACGATGGCGAGCGCCTGTTGGCTGGCTCAGCTCAATGAAGCAACGTGGTTCCCTCCTCCAATGGGCTCACCACTCATGGGCTGGGTTATAGAGGTCGGGTGCAGTGTGAGCTGAGCGGCAGCCGAAGGCAGGGCACTTGGCGGTCCGATCATCGGCTACATAAGCTAGCTCTTCTGACGTGAAATGTCACCTCGCTGGGAGGGAAGGAGCCTGAGCTGGTGTGCGAGGTGGAGAAGTTCCGGCTAGATATAGTTGGACTCACTTCGACGCACAGGAACCTGTTCCATCGAGAGGGGCTGGACAGTCTTCCACTATGGCGTTGCAAGCAATGAGAGGCTGGGGTGGCAATTCTTGTTGTCCCCCCGGCTCAAAGACAAGAGTATGGGGTATCGGACTGTCTGATTGTGGCGGGTCGCTCCCTGTATGATCAGTGTAGGGCAGCCTTGGTCCGCCAAGGCTGCCCTTTGTCACCGATTCTGTTGTTAACTTTTATGGACAGAATTGCAGTCATGGCATTGAGGGGATCCGGTTTGGTGGTTGCAGGATGAGGTCTTTGCTTTTTGCAGTTGATGTGGTCCTGATGGCTTCAACTGGCCAGGATCTCCAGCTCTCATTGGATGGCCGAGTATGAAGCGACTGGGATGAGAATCAGCACCTCCAAGTCCGAGTCCATGGTTCTCGCCCGGTAAAGGGTGGGGTGCCATTTCCAGGTTGAGGAGGTGATGGCACATACTAGATGGCCCCAAGTGGAGGAGTTCAAGTACTTAGGAGTCTTGTTCACGAGTGAGGGAAGAGTGGATCATGAGATCCACAGGCGGATCGGTGCGGCGTCTTCAGTAATGAGGACGCTATATCGATCCATTGTGGTGAAGAAGGAGCTGAGCCAGAATTAAAAGCTCTAAATTTACCGGTCGATCTACATTCCCATCCTGCACCCATGGTCATGGTTATGACCGAAAAGACAAGATCCCGGGTACAAGCGGCCAAATTGAGTTTCCTCAGCCGGGTGGCGGGTCTCTCCCTTAGAGATAGGATAAGAAGCTCTGTCATCCGGGAGGAACTCCGAGTAAAGCGCTGCTCCTCCACTTGAGAGGAGCCAGATGAGGTGGTTCGGGCATTTGCTCAGGATGCCACCCGAACGCCTCCCGAGGGAGGTGTTTAGGGCAAGTCCGACCGGCAGGAGGCCACGGGGAAGACCCAGGACACATTGGGAAGATTATGTCTCCCGGCTGGCCTGGGAACGCCTCAGGATCCCCCGAGAAGAGCTGGAAGAAGTTCCTGGGGAGAGGGAAGTCTGGGCTTCTCTGTTTAGGCTGCTGCCCCCGCAACCCGACCTTGGTTAAGCGGAAGAAAATGGATGGATTTAGTAACGACAACAAAAAATGCCCATCCATCCATTTTCTACCGCTTATTCCCTTTTGGGGTGGCAGGGGGCGCTGGAGCCTATCTCAGCTACAATCGGGCGGAAGGCGGGGTACACCCCGGACAAGTCGCCACCTCATCGCAAAAAATGATTCTAGTAAAACTCACATGGATACAATTTTACAGGTATTTTTAGACATAATGCATGTTTGGTTTTGGAATTATGTTTATATAACTTTCATATGTATTATGACAGTTATACTGTCATCTTGAGTAAAACTAACTTGTGTCTTTACAAACATTACAAACTATGTTTTTCCAGTAAAACTCACAAAAATATTTTTTTCCAGGCATTATTAGACATTTTTCATGTGTGGTTTAGTAAATATGTTTAAATAACTGTGATATTGAATGTGGCAGTTATACTGTTATGTGTAAAACCAAATTTTTATATTTGCAAACCTTACAAAAACAACTGATTCTAGTAAAACTCACATAGATTCAATATTACAGGCATTTTTAGACATTTCACATGTTTTAATACATTTTTATTGCTTTTTTTGTTAGGGCAAGTCCGATCGGCAGGAGGCCACGGGGAAGACCCAGGACACATTGGGAAGACTATGTCTCAGGCTGGCCTGGGAACGCCTCGAGATCCCCCGAGAAGAGCTGGACAAAGTGGCTGGGGAGAGGGAAGTCTGGGCTTCTCTGCTTAGGCTGTTGCCCCCGCAACCCGACCTCGGATAAGCCGAAGAAAATGGATGGATTTAGTATGACAGTTATACTGTCACATTGAGTAAAAAAAACAATTTTTCATAGATTCAATATTACAGGCATCTTTAGATGGATTGCATGTTTGGTTTTGGAGATATGTTTATACAACTTTCATATTTAGTATGACAGTTATACTGTCATATTGAGTAAAACAAAAAAAACTTGTGTCTGCAAACCTTACAAAAGATTATTATTCTAGTAAAACTAACAAAGAGACATTTTTCCAAGCATTATTAGCATTTGTTGTTTTGGAGTTATAATGCTTGCATTGAGAGGCGACGGGCTCGGGTGGCAATTCTTGTTGCCCCCCGGCTCAAAGCCTGCACGTTGGAGTTCAACCCAGTGGACCAGTGGGTAGCTTTCCTCCGCCTTCGGGTGGGGGGACGGGTCCTGACTGTTGTTTGGCCTTACGCGCCAAACAGCAGCTCAGAGTACCCACCCTTTTTGGATTCACTCGAGGGAGTACTGGAAAGTGCTCCACCGGGTGATTCCCTCGTTCTACTGGGGGCCTTCAATGCTCATCTTGGCAACAACAGTGAAACCTGGAGAGGCGTGATTGGGAAGAATGGCCGCCCGGATCTGAACCCGAGTGGTGTTTTGTTATTGGACTTTTGTGCTCGTCACAGATTGTCAATAACAAACACCAAGTTCAAACATAAGGGTGTCCATATGTGCACTTGGCACCAGGACACCCTAGGCCGCAGTTCCATGATCGATTTTGTAGTTGTGTCATCGGATTTGCGGTCTCATGTTTTGGACACTCGGGTGAAGAGAGGGGCGGAGCTTTCTACCGATCACCACCTTGTGGTGAGTTGGCTGCGATGGTGGGGGAGGATGCCTGACAGACCTGGCAGGCCCAAACGCATTGTGAGGGTTTGCTGGGAACGCCTCCGGAAGAACTTTGAACATGTCACAAGGGAGGCGCTGGACATTGAGTCTGAGTGGACCATGTTCCGTGCCTCTCTTGTCGAGCCGGCTGATTGGAGCTGTGGCCGCAAGGAGTTTGGTGCCTGTCGTGGCGGTAATCCTAAAACCCGCTGGTGGACACCAGCAGTGAGGGATGCCGTCAAGCTGAAGAAAGAGCCTATCGGGTCCTTTTGGCTCATGGGACTCCAGAGGCAGCCGACAGGCCAAGCGAAGTGCGGCTTCAGCGGTCGCAGAGGCAAAAACTCGGACATGGGAGGAGTTTGGAGAAGCCATGGAAAACGACTTCCAGACGGCTTCGAAGCGATTCTGGACCACCATCCGCCGGATCAAGGGGGGGGAGCAGTGCACTGTAACACCGTGTATGGTGAGGATGGTGCGCTGCTGACCTCTACTGCAGCTGTTATTGATCGGTGGAGGGAATACTTCGAAGACCTCCTTAATCCCACCAACATGTCTTCCTATGAGGAAGCAGTGCCTGGGGAATCTGTGGTGGGCTCTCCTATTTCTGGGGCTGAGGATGCCAAGGTAGTTAAAAAGCTCCTCAATGGCAACGCCCTGGGGGTGGATGAGATCCGTCCGGAGTTCCTTAAGGCTCTGGATGCTGTGGGGCTGTCTTGGTTGACAAGACTCTGCAACATCGCGTGGACATCGGGGGCGGTACTTCTGGATTGGGAGACCGGGGTGGTGGTTCCTCTCTTTAAGAAGGGGAACCAGAGGGTGTGTTTCAACTATCGTGAGATCACACTCCTCAGTCTTCCCGGTAAGGTCAATTCATGCGTACTGGAGAAGAGGCTACGCCGGATAGTCGAACCTCGGATTCAGGAGGAACAGTGTGGTTTACGTCCTGGTCGTGGAACTGCGGACCAGCTTTATACTCTCGGCAGGGTCCTTGAGGGTGCATGGGAGTTTGCCCAACCAGTCTGCTTGTGCTTTATGGACTTGGAGAAGGCATTCGACCATTTACCTCTGGAAGTCCTGTGGGGAGTGCTTAGAGAGTATGGGGTAACGGACTGTCTTATTGTGGCGGTTCGCTCCCTTTGCAAGAGTCAGAGCTTGGTCCGGCAATGCGGACCCGTTTCCAGTGAGGGTTGGACTCCGCCAAGGCTGCCCTTTGTCACCGATTCTGTTCATAACCTTTATGGACAGAATTTCTAGGCGCAGTCAGGGCGTTGAGGGGATCCGGTTTGGTGTCTGCAGGATTAGGTCTCTGCTATTTGCAGATGATGTGGTCCTGATGGCTTCGTCTGGCCAAGATCTTCAGCCCTCACTGGATCGGTTCGCAGACGAGTGTGAAGTGACTGGGATGTGAATCAGCACCTCCAAGTCCGAGTCCATGGTTCTCGCCCGGAAAAGGGTGGAGTTGGGGAGGAGATCTTGCCCCAAGTGGAGGAGTTCAAGGACCTCAGAGTCTTGTTCACGAGTGAGGGAAGAGTGGATCGTGAGATCGACAGGCGGAACGGTGCGGCGTCTTCAGTAATGCGGACGCTGTATTGATCCGTTGTGGTGAAGAAGGAGCTGAGCCGGAAGGCAAAGCTCTTGATTTACCGGTCGATCTACGTTCCCATCCTCACCTATGGTCATGAGCTTTGTGTCATGGCCGAAAGGACAAAATCACGGGTACAAGCGGCCGAAATGAGTTTCCTCCGCCGGGTGGCGGGGCTCTCCCTTAGAGATAGGGTGAGAAGCTCTGTCATCCGGGAGGAGCTCAAAGTAAAGCCATTGCTCCTCCATTTCGAGAGGAGCCAGATGAGGTGGTTCGGGCATCTGGTCAGGATGCCACCCGAACGCCTCCCTAGGGAGGTGTTTCGGGCATGTCCGAAGGAACATGCCCAGGAAGACCCAGGAAACGGGAAGCTTATCTCTCCCGGCTGGCCAGGGAACGCCCCAGGATCCCCCGGGAGGAGCTGGACGAAGTGGCTGGGGAGAGGAAAGTCTGGGCTTCCCTGCTTAGGCTGCAGCCCCCGCGACCCGACCTCGGATAAGCGGAAGAAAATGGATGGCTGGATGGATGGAGTTATGTTTAAATAACTGTCATAAAGAGTAAAACCTCATTTTTGTATTTGTAAACCTTATCAAAACAACTGATTTTAGTAAAACTCACACAGATTCAATATTAAAGGCATTTTTAGACATTTTGCTTATTTGGTGTAGGAATTATGATGGAATACATTGTTTTTGCTTATTTCGCATTATCTCAGTATTTTAAGAACTTTACTGTCATATTGAGGAAAACAAATACTTTTTGTGTTTGCAAGCCTTAAAAAAGCATATGTTTCGAGTAAAACTCACAAGAATGCCTTATTTCAGGCATTATTAGCCATTTTTTATGTGTAGTTTAGGCATACTTGCCAAGCCTCCTGGATTTTCCAGGAGACTCCCGAAATTCAGCGCCTCTCCCGAAAACCTCCCGGGACAAATTTTCTCCCGAAAATCTCCCAAAATTCAGGCTGATCTGAGTGAGGACAGCCTGTATTCACGTCTGCTTTCCCACGATATAAACAGCATGCCTGCCCAATCACGTTATAACTGTAGAATGATCGAGGGCGAGTTCTTGGTTTCTTATGTGGGTTTATTGTTAGGTAGTTTCATTAACGTCCTCCCAGCGCGGTAACAACACAAAACAACAGCAGTCACGTTTTCGTCTACCGTAAAGCAGTTTGTCTGCCGTAAACAGCAATGTTGTGACACTCTTTAAACAGGGCAATACTGCCATCTACTGTACATGCATATGTGACAATAACATCCAGGAGAGTGCAGTGCACAACTGCGCACACAACAAGGAGACGAAGCAGAAGAACGCGGAAGATACAGCCATGGCGACGCCGACGACGAGTAAGATGAAGAAACACG